>NW_025335268.1:48300319-48485551 GCF_004798865.1 Varanus komodoensis | reverse complement strand
TCTGGTGAATACAGTTCATAGGCAAGTGCAGAGAACAATATATACATTAAAACTGAAACTAGCTGAGGACTGGGTCTCATGACTGTTACAAACTGGTGTCTTCTCCTAAGCTGAATGACCAACAAGCAGAAATTACAGGAGAAAAGAATTGAAAACATGGACATTTACAAACCTCTCAGTCTCTTGATTCTACCCCCTTTATGGAAGGGGACTTCAGGTTCAAAGGGGAGAATTTCAATGGCTGAAGGGGCAAAAAATGTACAAGGTCACTTTCCCTGTTCCACTGTTTTTGTCCTGCAGACTCTTAATTTTCTCCTGTCCAATGTTGCAGAACAACATTGCTCTGTTACCTGGCACAGGGAAAGCTGGCAGCCCTACTTCAGTTCAGATTTCAGCCTGAAGCTTGAACAGAGTTCAGAGGCTTTCGGAATACAGCTGTCTTTGAGACTGGTTTAAACAAGCCTCCCAGTGTCTTTTTCAAACGTGGCACCTCTGATAACCACCTCCCAATGGATGGCCACCATCCTCACTGAGTTTAGATCACCAGTACCAGGCACAAAGGTCTCACAAACCATGCATAAACAGAATCCAGGACCCAAATTAGCGCCAATACAAATAAATGAGACAGGCTCAAAGCTTAGAGGAAACTAGGAGGCACACTAGCTTTGACTCTAGAGTGCACAAACTTGAACCCAGGGCCATTGAGTTATAGTGTGCTTTAGCAAATGTTCAAACAGCAGCATGATAAAGGTCTGTGAGCATGTAGTACTGCTTTTACCATTGACTTCTACATTACTGCTTGTCCCTGCGGCACTGGCAGTACAAGGCTTGCCGCGGCCAGCACTGCAGTGACCTTGCCGTGGAAACAAGTGCTCAAGCACGCTGGAATTCTCAACTTGTGCAGAGAGTGCTTACGGGATCACGACTCCAGAAGAGTGACTCCTGGAGAGAGATACCACACAACCACCTCAAATTTATGTTCCTTGCTTTAATGTACTAGTGCATAGTGCTCTGAGATATCTTTCCTATACTTGTATAGACTCTGGGACTATTTAAATTAACAGAACATAAATGCAATGGCCATTTCCTGTAGATTGTTCCCATCAATAGAACAGTTTTTTTAAAAATTCTAAATATTTCAACAATTTGTGCTGAAATACTGCCTGGCTCTGAATACATGCATTTATTTCTCATTCTTGTGGAAAAATTCACAGACTACTTCATTCTAGCCTCGCTACTTTTATTTTCCAGAGGAATAGCCATGTTATTCTGCTTCAGCCAAACAAATAATAAAAAAGGAAGCAAGGGTTTTGTGGCATGTTAAAAACTAACACATTTACTATTGCATAAGTGTTGGTTGACTGAAGCCCACAGATGTGTGAAATGGGTTGTAGTCCAAAAATGCTTATGCCTTAAAATGCTTATGCCACAAGACTCTTTGATGCTGCTGGTTTCAATTAACTATCGAATTGCTAATGCTCATTACGGTGCCTTATCATATGGTTAACCAAATTGTAAAAAGAGTTCACAGAGAACATGAGAACTTCACTGGGTCACAGCAGAAGCTAGCTAGTAGCTTGTCACCCTGTTTGGGAAGGTAACCACTAATCCAAGAAGTAGCTTCTAGGGAGCACTTCTCAAGCTTCTCTGGAAAGCAGTACCTTTTAAGAATCTAGCGTGCATAAGGACCATGCTTAAATATTCTTATCTTTTGTTTTACTGCACTTGTGTTTCATACTCTAGAGCAGAGCCATTTTCATCTAGATCTCACATTAACACCCCAGAAAAATCCGGTCCTGAAGTTTTGGTGGCCCACCTTTATATGTGAAACAACAGGCAAATCAGCCACTGTTCTAAGCTCTATTGCAGATACTGAACTTAGTCCAGCTCAATAGCGGCAAAAGTCAGTCCATTTGCCACATTTGTCCATCCTACTGTTGGCTGAAATTATTGCGCATTTTGAGCATCCTATTGTGATAACTGGCTGTATGCACAGTGTGTGTCTGTGTGCTTGCTTCGGAGCGTGAAAGGGAAGTAATATTCTTCATTCCCCTCTCCTCTTTCTGCATATAGGTTAATGTGGAAGGGGTCAATTGTGACAGGTGCAAACCTGGTAGGTTTGGACTTTATGCCAGAAACCCACTTGGCTGCAGCAGCTGCTACTGCTTTGGCCTGACATCACGGTGCAGTGAGGCAAAGGGGCTGATCCGCCTGTGGGTGAGTAAGAGGACTGCTGAGCCATGTAATGCGATAATGTTTTTCCTGCTGGTGTCTTTTAGTCAGACACAGAGATGGAGTAAAGAAGTTCAGAAAAACATTTAAGCGATTTCTCCCTTGTGTACGCTGTGAAGTGGGTAGAGGACCATGTTCCATTAGGCAATCAGGGTCAACTCATTCACGAAAAGTCTCAGATACGGTAATAGATGTCAAGGCTGAGAGTAAAGCTATTAAAACCCAGAAAAGGCAATGTAGTCAAGTGAGGGGAAATTGTTCCATGGAAAGATAACACTCTTTGCTTCTCAAATGGAAAGCAGTAAGGTAAAATCAAAACCTTTCCATTACTCTCTGTGTAACGGATTGCTGATCTATTAAGGGCATTTAACTGGTTTCTTGCTCATGTTTTCTTTTTAATTTTTAAAACAAACTGGAAAACATCTATTTAATACTGATTGCTCCCTTTAATAGCAGAAGAAACTTGCTAGCTTTGATATTGCTAGATATTGTTCACAAGAACTGTGCCAGGTAGAAACCCACTGGGTGACTTTGGGCTAGTCACTACTCTCAGCCTAACGAGTCTCTCAAGTTGTTTTGAGGATAATATGAAAAAGAAGAGGGCAATTTTATACATGATCATGGGCTCCAGGAAAATGGTGGGATATTCCTATAACAGTATGAATACATAAATGAGCAACTACCAGAAGCAAATAGATGGCTAGCTGGTAGCAATATCTAGAAGGATTTGGGGGCTTCTGTTGCATAACAAATGCACAGTGAATCATTACTGCAAGACAGTAGCTTAAAGAAAATGTTTGCAGTCTTCCGCTGGCTTCATAAAAGAATTGCAACTAAGCATTGCAACTTAGCCGAAGAGCTTAATCAGTCTTCAAATGAGAATGTTTTGGTGCTATTGTTGCCATTTCTGCCACTGTTCTACTGTCTTGGCTACACTGATTCTATGACTTTATTTAGACCAATAGTGATCAGTGTATACAGTAGTAAAATTTCCTTGTGCTATAACAGGTGTCTGAGTGACCCTGACATTGACACAAATTTCCCCCTGGTGGTGCTCTTAGAAAAAGCCACTATTCTGCAGCACTCTTTGGGGCATTGTGTCCAGTTCTGGTTGTCTCTGTTCCAAAAGGGTTTTAATTTAGAAACAACTCAAAGAATGGGGTAAGAATGATGTCAGAGAAGAGGTTTAGGGGTGAAATGAGAGAGGGGACATCAGGAGGGAAGGAAACTGGGGCAACCTAAGTATTATGTACGTGCCTCAGCCTTAGCCTCCTCCAAAACACTGTAGCTAGACAGCCAAAACCAGCCACCCAGCTGCTTGCAGAATAGGAGGACCATGGAGAAGACCTTTACCCCAGTGCTTCTCTCATGTGCATAAGATGTCTGTGATCCTCCCATTTCTGAGGGCTACACACCCCATTGGCATGTGCCTTAAAATGCTTAAATAAAATATGAAGTTGTACTGAGAGATAGGCCTTTTAAGATATTATCAGAGGGGATATTTTGATGGGATCATTCAAAATATTTAAAGAATTTTTCCATATTAAGATTCAGAAATATGTAGTTTTCACTGACAGAAAAAATAGCATAAAAAACCCTAAGGGGCTGAGACAGGATGATAAAGAAATTTAGGTGGGATTATTTGCAGTAAGCCGTACCTTCCCCCAGCTGAAGTTTTGTTTTTAACTGCTATGGGAAGGAAGAGGGAGACCATAATCCCACAATGTGAAGCTACTGGATGCAAAGCCTTGACCAGGCTAGTGGCTTTTTCCAGTCCTCTCAACTGCACACAGAATGCCAAATCTGTAGCTAGAGATGGGAGATGATCATTATGCAGCTACCCTTGCTCCATATGGAAATAAAGGCTTTCAGGATTCATGTTCCATCTTGCTTCTGCACTGATCAGAGCCTTTTAAACTGAACTCACACCAGAATTTTCAAGTAGTCTTGATACTAGAGAAAGGGGCAAAAAAAGTCAGTAGTGAAGTATGGGGACCAGCTATTCAAGATTCTGAGCTGAATTTCATATGGATGCTGATTACTTGAAGATTCCAGCATTAAGTGACAATTTTGCATGTGAACACAACATTACAGATCATACACCAGAGTCGTAACTTTCATATATCGTTGTGCACTCTACCAAACACAATACAGTTCCATAGTTAGTTCATTCAGCTGCAAGAAGTCAATTGTAGAGTAATCAAATGATGGGAGATCAAAGTATGGCATATATCTATGTGTTACAGCATTCTGTGAAAAGTGAGCATTTTATCCTGAGGTTTACCCAATTTCATTGATCTGTCATAGGCTGGGAAGAGAATATCTTTGAATTGGTAAACATTATATTTAAGCATGAAATCCTACAAACAAATGCCACTGTGCTTCAAGGGACTTAGTCCTGGGCAAATGTGTAGAAGGCTGCAGCCCATGTTAATTAAAGCATTACCCCTTCTGCAGCTTCCCACTATGGAAGGTGCAGGTGCATATGATCTAAAATATTGATTTTGAATTTCCCTAATGATCAATTGTCTCTTTTTTGAAATCTCATATTTAAATTAGGTATGCAGCTTCACAGCATAGTCTCTCTGAACATTTAGAACCTCTGTCTACTCCAATCTATTTCAATACAGATTGAGGGCGACTGCCAAACCTCTGATACACAGGTATCAGGACACTGACGGTACATTTCAAACACTTTGTGCATTAACCAGTTTCTTTCTGATTAGCATGTCTAATGCATGGAAGCCAGAAACACCTCCAGAGTGAAGTCAGGCACTTCATTTTGGCATTAGCACTTCAAAGAAATGTGCTGTCATGCTACCCAATCTGCTACAGATACGGTAGAAAAATAATAATGTCAGCTCAGGGCTTCTTCTCTTCTCCTTGCTAGACTGGCACTTGTGAAGTTCCACAAAGGTGTTTTCAAGGAAGGTTTTATTTGCTTAATTTAATTGCCATATCTTCTTTAGCATCATACTACCAGTAGTTTGTATATGCAGAAGCATGCCTTCCTAATTGTATTTATTTCATACACAACACAATTTCCCTGTGTGTGCGTGCACACATGGACATGTGCACAATTCTCTAGTATGATGGTCTTTCAGAATTACTTCTGTTGTAAGTCTGGATAACATATTTCTGGTGTGCTTTCAGAGCACAGACACATACACATATATAAAACTGGATCAAGAAGAGTCTTCAGTCACAGCTTCAGGAAACAGAAAGAAATATCATGCACAGTTTTGCATAGACAGAAGAAAATCTACGTGTATCAGGAATCCCATTCTGCCATTGGACAGGCTAGAGCCAAAGCCGTGAAGACTTAGCAGTAATGCCACACTTGATACTGTTCATAATTAGCAGAATACTTTTTTTATGTTTCATTAAGTTTTAGGAGATGGACATAAAGATAAATGCCTTTTATTGTTTCTGTGTAATATAGGTTTTGTTTGTGTATTTCATATTTTTCACTTGTATTTTTATTTTGATTGCTTTATGTACTGCATTTTCTATTCATTCTTTGTTTTGTGTACATTGTATTGTTTATTTAGTAAAATGTTTAAATTGCAAAAATTAATATTGCTTTGCCTGGAAAAAAGAAAAGCTGCCATGTTTTTCTCTTACCCATTTAATTGCCTACAGTTAACTCTGAAGCCAGATCAGGTGATCCTTCCCCTAGTTGATGAAAATGTTCAGCACCAAACTGTCCAGGGGATTATCTACCAATATCCAGAGACAATTGCAAATATCGACTTGGTGATGCACGATTTACACTTGGAGCCCTTTTACTGGAGACTTCCAGAGCAGTTTCAAGGACGGAAGGTAAAGGCTGTAATTTCTGATTGGGCTCTTGAAGTTTTTTCTTTTTTCTCCAGAAAGTCTAGGAAAAATTGGAAGATTTATGAGGAGCAGTCATGATGTCAGTGCAGTATTACATAATGTCAAACATAATGATATATGTTATTTTAAGTATCAATGCCTATCGATGCCAGTGTGTCTAATAGTGTTGCACTGAGACTTTGGGTCTCAGCCTGACCTACCTCACAGGATTGTTGTAAGGATAAAATGGAGAGGGCAAAGGCCACATAGGTCTCTTTGGATTGTATGCAAGAGGGAAAAAGTAAAATACAGTGATTTGTTCAAGTTCTTTATTCCAAGTCTTGCGTCCAGTCTCAGGTCTTTACTTTTAAGTCCAAGTTGACTTAAAAGTCCAAGTTGACTCCTCAGATCATTCCAAGAAAATTCTGAGTCAAGTCTTTTCCCAGGTTCCCCCTTTACCCATCCTCTTGTTCCTCCCTCCCACTGCCTCCCTCATGCCAAAAAGAAGAGCTGAAGCGTTCCTTCCCCCAATTGCGGCCCCCTCCTCCCTATCCTGCCCCCACCTCCTTGAAACACCCTCTCTCCCACCACCTCTGCCATTTTTGTGCCTGTCTGCCGGGATATCTTGCCACACACTAATAAAAAATTTGGAACTCTTGAATCAAGTCACTTGCTCGTTGCTCTCAGGTTGAGTCTTGAGTCAGGCTTGGGAGTGAGTTGCTTGACTCAATCTGCAGCACTGGTGGAATATAAATAAGAGCAATGAAGAAAATTATTGTGGGAAAAGATAGCTTGTAGGCACTTTAAAATTTTTCTTCATGTTATTCTTTGATATTATTGTTTATATTAGGTAGGGGTTTGAGGATGTATTGCAATGCATTTTAAAAAGGTGGAATAAAGAGGGCAGAACTTACGTACTCATTTTTCCCCCGGATTGAGACAAGTTCCCTTGGAATACTGAACAGCACTCCTGAGAAGCGATCCCAGGCTGAGTCATCGCTGTCTGAGTACTGAGGAAAACATGAAGACAGTACAATACTCCAAGTGCATCATTTTCTTTCTGCCTGTGGCTATGATTGACCTGGATCAATTTGGGTTTATCCAGAAAGGAACACAATATCCTTCTAGCTGACCTAACCCTGTCAGCCATATGGAGATACAGGATGATACACTTGGGAGGCACAGTATAAAAGACTACCGCAGCATCCACCATATTGGAATGTGCTTCACGTTAGCTTGATGTAGGCTGGCATTTCCAGAGGGGCTGACCTGATAGTCTGTTACAGAAAAATAACAAAGAGTGCTGTGAAAAGCTAACAAATAGCTTTTCGAGTGCCCATACAAAATATTCGAGTGAGTTTGTTTCTTCAAAAGGTTGTACAATTCCATCGTAAGTCATTATGCATGTTTGTAGATCAGTTATGTTGGGCATGCAAAATAGAAGTCAACTGATCAGGCTGATATTAATTGAAAATACTCAGAATGTATTGTAAATGTTTTGAAAGATACAATTATCAACAGCTATGTAAGGTTTAGGTCAACAGAATGATTTTTTTTTTTTACATTGCATCTGGTTGAACAGCTTCTCTCAGTTTAATATACGTGTCCCACAGAAATGTTTTTCGTTCCAATGTGTGTGTTTCTGAATTCCAGCTGATATTTATCTGGATTTTTGTTTTGTTTTGTCAGCTGATGGCTTATGGGGGAAAGCTGAAATATGCAATCTTCTTTGAAGCACGAGATGAGACTGGCTTTGCAACCTATAAACCTCAGGTCATAATCAGAGGCGGACTTCCCACACGTACACAAATGATTGTCAGGCACGTAGCCGCTCCACTGAACGGTCAGTTGACAAGACACGAGATAGAAATGACAGAGGTAATTTCTCAATCCCACCTGTTCAAGAATTTATGTCGCTGGTACTTTGGAAACAGTTAAATCATCTGCACTATTTTCCCCCGTTTACCTTTCCAGCACGAATGGAAATATGGCGATGGCCCAAGAGCCAGTGAGGCTGTGACCCGTGAGGACTTCATGGATGTCCTGTACAACGTTCATTACATACTCATTAAGGCCACTCATGGAAGCTTCATGAGGCAAAGCAGGTAACCATAATGCATGGAACATCGTACCACTGGAGTCGCCACCCTTTCTAGGGGAAAGCTGGAAGCCACCAAGCAGCACAGTGTTCTATACATTTTGGTCCAGGGTAGCCATAGGCTTAATTTCCCCTGGAGTAGGCCAGTATATGAACTTTTAGAACTCTACCTGAAGAGAAGAAAAAGAAGTCAGCATCATCAAGAGATGGGCATTCAAAGCAAGCCTGACTGGCAGAGTCTCTCATTCTGCTGCTGCTGATGATATTCTATAGCAAATGCATTCAATAAAAGAATTGAAATAAGAGTCAGTGCAGTGTAGTGGTTAAGAGCATGAGACTGGGACTCAGAGGATCTGGGTTCTAGTGCCCGCTCAGCCATGGAGCCAACTGGGTGACTTTGGGCCAGTCACAGACTCTCAGCCCAACCTACCTCACAGGGTTGGTGTTGTGGGGATAAGACGAGGAAGAGAATGATGCAAGAAACTTTGAGTTCTCAAAAAGAGGTGAGGGGCAAGAGCTGAGAGAGCTGAGCAGCAAAAGCTCTTGTTGGCAGTAAAGTTGTCAGCCAGTAACAGAGAATTTGCTGGATTTTGAGGGGAAGAGCAAAAGAGGACAAAGGGCTTAGAGCCCTTCAAGAGGTGTGTAGGCAACAACCTTAGAAGTCTGAAATGATGGTTAGCATGTCAAGGGAAAGGGTGGGATATTCCTGAGCCTGTCACTGCTCGCAGCCTAAGATAGTCCACAGAGTTGTTGTGTGGATGCGTGAGCAGCTAGAATTATGCCCAAGCTCTTTGAAGAAGAACAGGATATAGAAGTTTAATCAGTAAACAATCAGTAAAACAAAAGGATTTAATCTAGGAGATTCAGATTAATCCAGGGAATTAACTGGGTTCTTTTATATTAATTATGAATAGTTGTTAATTTGGAGCAGCATTTGCTCAGACTTGCAATTTTTGTTAATTACCACCACAATAAAGTACTGGAAACCGTGCAAGATATTAAAATGTATGTTAAAGCCAAATAAATCAAACAAAAATTGTGAAAACTAGGAAAAGAAATGTCATCACAGTATAAGCTCTGGTTAGGGACAATTAAGGTTACCATCCTATGTATACTTCCTGTAAGATACTAATTGGTGTCTTGAATAAGGGCCTCAAGTAGCACCATCTACCATGTTGTCTCCTGTGCCATCAGCACTTTAGATACTCAGGAAGCCAGGAAGCATAGCCTTTGGGGAACAGGGTGAGCACTTGACTGTAGTTCTACCCTGAAGGGAATCCTCCTGAATACTGTCAGCTGACTTTACACCATTCAAGTGACTCAGTCCGTTTAAGACCCTTGTGGCTATGCCATATTATCCGTATGAGCATCTTGTCTTGACTTTGAGGGCTCTGGCTCTCCTGTTTGCTCTTCTTGTCTGCCACCTTGGATTGTGAACCCCTTTGTGTCTTGCTCCTTCATCTTTGCCATGCAACCAGACCTTCTGCCTGGCTCTAACCCTGCACTTTTCTCATCTTCTGCCTGACTTTCCAGTATGTCCAGAACCAAGTTCTTTCCCACAGGCCTGTTGTTCCTTGTCTGCCTGATCCAGCCTGCAGCCTACCTGTGGCCATGCCCGCACTCACACTGAGCTCATTACATCCTCTCCTGGTGCTGGTTTGGCAAATTCAAAGTAAGCCCCACTCAACAATGTAGAACTTCTGACTAAACATGCATACATTTGCACTTCACAGGCCTGACAGAACAAGCCAATTTTCACAGTTGTCCTAAGTGACTGAGTTCTGTTCCTTAGGTATACCATCTCCCACAATTTTTCCAGTTCATGAAAGCCAGGATGCCACTTAAGTTCACTGCTCACATGAACAAATTGAACAGTTATTAGTAAGGTATTGATCACAACTCAATGTGAAAGAGCAAGGCATGCTTCCCTTGGCTGATTTGAATACCCTATCTTTATAGATGACCAATATCCCTCTCTCTTGTGAACTGGGTCTAGTCTTATTTTGAATTCACTGTGTTATTGGACATTTATATCCTGATACCACAGAATTCTGACAGAAGGTTACATTGTGGGGAAAGGAAGTGGGTAGCTATTTAGTGTAGCTTTCCATTCCCACGTTGGCCATCCAGTTGCCAGTTTCCAGGGGAGGAATCCTCTTTTAGCCCAGGGCCTGAAGTACTATTCCAGTGAGCTGAAAATACCCCTTTGCTGTAGTACAATGTTTAGCCAGGAGCTAAGAGGTAATTCAGCCTTTTAGAATGGGGAAAATCTGCACAAAAGGCAGGGAACCATTAAACCATTGCTAGCTGGAAGAACGAAGATAGAAGCAAAAGAACGTATCATAACTTCTAGGTGGTCCCCAGAGGGCTAGATTTGACTACTGGCCCTGACGTTCTCAGCCCTGCTTTGTCCTGTTTGAGTTCCTCGGCAGCTGGTATTCAGAAGCAAACTATACTTCTGATAAATATGTAGCTATGATGATGAGTAGTCCTCGATTGCTTTATGCTCCATGAATTTGTCTGCTCCTCTTTTAAAGCCATCCGACTTGGAAGCCATCACTGCACCCTGCTATAGCAAAGGCCATAGGTTAATAATACTTTGGGTGCAGAAGGACCCCCTTGAACCATGATGCTGCCTAGGTTTTACTGCTGAGAGAAGGAATAGAGAAGTTTCCTCTTTCAGTTTTAGCTATTTTAACCATATCTATTTTCGGGCACAGATTTTCTGAGATGTAACATTTGTACCATTTGTCTTGAAGAAAAGAGTCCAGAATACCACCCTGCAATGGCATTGCGGAAGGCCAACTAGGGAAAGTTGCTGAAGGGATTCACTGTCCCTTTCGCCCTGTGTTTCTGCCAGATTTGGCAAAGCCCCAGTTTTCACTCCAGTGTCTAGTGCTGCTCCTTGCTGTAAGTTGAGTGCTGCTGAGGTTCTTAATTTGTTTCCACCAGGGAGCCCAACATTCAGTGTTTTGCACTTCTGGTTAAAAATGGCAGAGCTGCCAAAGATCTCTTTTCCTAAAACCCTGAAAAATTGGTGGAAATTCCTGGCTTAGATGGACCAGTTATCTACGTCAGTATATAACAGCTCCATACATTTCATCTCCATTGTGTCTACCATCTCACCATGTTAAATGTACTGTGTGGTCTTGAATGGTTTGGAAATAAACATGGGGTGCTGTATGTGTGATTCCATACAACATTTTAAGCTTACTACACAAGTGGCATCCTCAGGGGTGTCAAGCGAAGGAAGGAGGGCTGGGAGACCCATAGCTGACTTAGTGAAGCAAGGCTTTTTCTTTGACTCTTCTTGAATGAATTCTGAAATGTATACAAATAGGAGTGCCTGAAATGTTTATAAATGCAGCCCTGCAGATCACTGATATATTTCAGCAAACCATGATAAAGAAACCTTATGCTGATGATATGTTGAAGTGTAAAAATAGCTTAATTCTAGTCATAGCTCTATATTAGCTATGTCATTTAGCAGCAACACTAATCATGTTTCTTCATGGAAGTGATGCTATTACAGAGGATGATTCAGAGGCTGCCACTGAAAAGCTGAAGCCAAACATTTTTCTCCTGCTGTGTTAATTTTCTTGTTCCCCCTTTCACATTTCGTCCTCAAAATTGAAGCATTTCTTACTTTAGAAGGTTTTCCTTTTCAGGGAAGTAGACTATGCCTATCTATTTGAACTAGAATGATGTGTCCTGTTTTAGTGTTAATTGTTTCAGCAGCCCTGATTTTAACTGGGTATTTGCGTTCAAACCAAAATGCTACAGCTAACAGCCAAGCCACACTTTCCATGAGCACCACTTTCTAACCAAGCATGGGTAGCTTCTGTGAGGGCTAAGTGTGACGATTTGTGCATCTAACTACTCTCTGCATGCACTTTGTTTTTGGTGCACATGGATGCTTCTGCAGCCTCCAGAGTGTTCAGTCTCTGTGTAAGAAAAGTACAGAAAATTATGGATAAATCTTCACAGAGACACCACTGGCAATGTTTCTCCCTATGAACATTCAAACCTTCCGTGTCTTCTCCCCTTCTAGAGTTTTGCTGTAGTACATACATTACTGCTTATTTATCTCTCTTCCTTCCCCCAGTCTGTCATCCCATTCCACACACATCCACACCTGTGTGTACACATAGAGGCTTATAGTTTATCACTTGTGTGCTGCTTAGTAATTTTCTCTGAAGTGCAAGTTCCACAATTAAGTGAAAGGCCACACTACCATTTTTGAGAGGGATTGTCCTACAAGGTGGATTAAATCTTTAAAATCCTAAATATTACATCCTTTGCGAGTGTAGATGGCTGGGACTTGTAGCCTCCTTTCCATCTAAATGTTCAAGGATTGCACAGTTAATAAATATTCTCACTTGGGCAGGTTTGTGTGCCTAGAGCAGTGTCTCAGTGATCTTAGAAACTGGGAGGTGACCTGTAAGTCCGTCTATTACAAGAGCAGTGCACTGAGCTCAGTCCCATGAGCAGAGACAACACATACGATGTGGAGGACACCCAAGTACACATAGAGTAAGAGGCTGAAAAGGTCATATTGGCAGCATCTTGCACAAAACATTTATCACCTAAGTGCCTTCTAACTAGACAGAGATCTAAACAGAAAAGGAAAGGAAAAAAAACCGCAACCGTGTTCTCTCTCCCCCATCCTTAAAGAAAGAGAAAGGTCTTTATCTGGTTTGACAGAACTGCATTTGCATATGCTGCAACATATGTTTGAGTTTCTTCATGATATTCTGACCAAATATTAGATTCTGGCTAAAGATCTTAAAAACTGCTACAATCACCAGTGTCTTTGAAGTCTGTTACATATCCTGTTCATTTCATTTTCCGAGTTCTGGAATTTTGGCTCTAAATAAAAAAGAAAACTGTAGGTGAATAAGCAACATGAATTTAAGATTGTGCTAGCTTTGATCCTTCTTTGACACAGGCTCAAATAAGTGTTGTTGTTTTTCTTATGTGGATGATGCCAACAAGTTGCCTATATTCATATATGACAACTAAAGTTAAAATCAGCTCTGCAGGGTTTCATTTGCTAGTTGTAATTTCTTCTTCTCCCTTCTAGAATTTCTGAAATCTCCATGGAGGTTGCAGAGGAAGGCAAAGTATCTGGAAGAACCCCTCATGCCCAAATGATTGAGAAATGTGACTGTCCTTTGGGTTCTTCTGGCTTGTCATGTGAGGTAGAGTAGTTTGTCTAAATTTGTTTCTGTGCTGAATTCAGTTTATCCATTGTTATGCTCTCTGAAGACTAAAACTGAATGGAAAGCTAGGGTGGCATAGGTGTTAGAGTGTTGGATGGGGACTCAAAAATCTAGGCACTAGTCCCCATTCAGCTGTGAAGTTCAATGGGTGATCGGATCCAATCACTGACCCTCAGCCTAAGCTACCTGACAAGAGTTGCCATGAGGATAAAATAGCTGTGAAGCTTTGGAAGAGAAAATGGCATTATTTCATACAACTGGAAGCCACTGTGGAGGTTTTCTAGTCAGCCACTAAGTGTAGGATATGTGATGCAGGATAAAACAGCAGGAGTGGATAACCTTTTCATTTCCAAGGGCCACATGTGCAGGTTGGGAGCCATGCACACTTACATGTACATAGATACATCCCAATGATGCTGATATGGAATGCTCTTTTCTCAAGGCTAAGACTAAGCTCAAGAATGTTCTGTGTGAGGAAATCACTAGAGAGAGGATTTTGCAGCAATGGGGAATCAGGAAAGGCCGCTTGTGTGGGACACAAACAGCTCTCAAATCATGGATTGTGGACCCCATCAAGCATGCTTCATAGAATCATAGAATAGTAGAGTTGGAAGGGACCAAGAAGGCCATCGAGTCCAACCACCTGCTGGTGCAGGACACCATGTTACATCATCCCACTCAGAAGGCTGTCCAGTTTCTTTTTGAAGGTCTCTAGTGTGGGAGAGCCCACCAACTCTCTAGGCACCTGTATTGTTCTGACAGTGAGGAAGCTTTTCCTGATGTCTAGCCTGAATCTGGGTTGTCACAACTTGAATTGATTAAGCTGTGTCCTACATTCTGGCATAAGCAAGAAGAGATCTTGACCTTTCTCTTTGTGACAGCCCTTGAGGTACTTTTAGAGGGATATCATGCCTCCCCCTCAGTTTTCTCAAGGCTGAACATACCCAGTTCAGCTTGATTGATGGCTGTTATAACCCCATACCACAATTGTTTTTTCTGACATATCTTGCCCTGTGTTTCTCTCCTCTTGCGTTTCCATTTAGCTAGGAAAATGTCCAGAATATGCTGCAGTTTTCAGTTCCTTTGCATTCTTCTCACTGCATGACTAGTAAACTCCTATGCATCAGAAACACAAAGAATGTTGATACAGCTGTACCCTAGATTCATATTGAGGTCACTTCTTTGCTAGATTTCTCTGTGTTCACAAGTTCATGCGTGGATTGGTAAAACACTGCATAAAAAACGCTGCTCTTCTGCATTGTTCTGATTTTCTTTTATGAAACTGAGTATACTCAAAGCAGTCTACAAAACAAAGATAAGCACTAGCAATACACACTTTGAAATAGTAAACCATGATTTAAAACAATATGCCATAAAAACATAAATAATTCTATCATTAAAAAAATCTGGATGGGATGCAAACATACTTAAACTAGAACTGACTGAAATCAATAGAACTTTTGTCATAATCTCAGCATGATTAATCTTGGTTTATCCTTGTGCAACAACATTAACTTGTGGTCTCCAGAACTGTAAAGACATTTTAGTGTACTAATGGTTGGGGGTGAGCAGAATTCTTTTTGAGACTTTTGATTGAAAATACATGCCATATTTTCCTTTGATTTCTCTGTGGTGTTATTGTATTGCTGCCTTCTGAGGTCTCTGTTGAACTGAATATTTTGAGCGGAATATTTCTTGAATCAATTCTACCTTATTATAACATATTGGGTCCTAAGCTGCTGCATTTAAATTTGTTCTGTTCCTGTTTAATTTACCTATATTTTTGCTAAAAAATAGTTATTCTTCATTAAATATAATGAAAAACAAAACTAGCAGAGCATTAAACACCTAATCATATGAATTGGCTTTATACTGCAAGAAAACTTGTAAATAGGACTTTTCCTGTTTGACTGTCAGAACAACCCTATCCACATCTGGCTAGAAGCGGCTCAGTTTCTCACACTTTACAGTCTGTGCAGATAAATTTATCGCATTCCAAGGAGGAAGTGGAGGGGCAGATGATGTGGCCCTTTCAGGTTTACTTTGGGAAGATTCTCAGACAGAGTATGAGAACCAACCTGCTTTGGAAGAGGAGGAAGACTCTTTGGAGCTGAAGGGGAGGCAATGGAGTTCCTTGAACCAGTCAGGAGATAACAAGGGAGATGGGCAGACAATTTCAACATGTCCGGTGTTCCTGCCATCTAGCTCTCAAGGAGCAAGAGACATCCTGAAAGCTTTTCTGAAGGAGACATCAGGAACAGGAGCTTCAATGTGAATTGAGCTCTTTACAGGAGCAGATGGTTCTCATACATCTCAAGGAGAATGCTATTTTGATTTATTGATTTCTCAAGGAGAATGCTATTTTTATGTATTTATTCTGTCACCTGTTAAATTTTATTTATTTATTAAGCTTTTATATAGCAAAAAAATAGCAAAATTTTGTTCATTAGCCAAAAAAAAAAAAAAAAGGCTCTCAGCATGGTGTTTTGAGCACAGCTCTTAGAAATTTGCAAGTTTCATCCAAATCTGCTGGAAAGGGAAAGAACGGAGAGACCTCTCAACAGTCTGTTCGGAAGAAAGCCATCTTGACTTAATGGATCTCATTACTACATAAGCATGTATAGGATTACAGCCCAAAGCCGGCTCTATTTAAGACAGCTGAAAGTAACAACCACATTTCTTGTGCCCAACTGTCATGTCTGACCTAATAAAGACTGTAAAAATCTCTAAAACCTAAAAAGAGTTTGCTTTCATGCCATCTTTGATGGTATGCTCTCTGCTTCATTTGACTGATGTCTTGCATTTTTTTATCTAGTCTTATACAAAGTTTGTTGTACTTGGCTGAGAAATTTGAAGCATTCAGACTCTAACTATATCTATACATGCAAAGGAGTCTATGGCCTGAGTATCTGATATGGTGGCCAGATATCAACCATTGCTCATGCAATGAGAATTTTTTGTCTTCCTTGTTTATTGTCTTGTTTATGGTCACCACAAAAGTTGGTCTTCAGGACTGGAAGGAAGTATGGGATGTGGAACATGTGCAGCAGGAAGAAGGAGCTGTGAAAGTAGCAGGGGCAGAAGCTGCATGCATTTTTCAGGGTGACTATTTTGTTCTTCATTGACTCAGGGCAGGATGAACAACACAAGCCCTGCCCCCTCCTTGGTCCCAGCATTTTATTTTAAAAATTGCAACAGTAATGTAAGGCATCCTTAGCAATGTTCTGTAGCTGTGGTGGCTGCCATTTGAAACCATGCAGGAAGAACTTCCCACAGGTGCCCACTCCTGATTTAGTGTCGATGCTACTTTTGGTAATTAAAAAACCATTAAATTATCATGTGGTTAAGGCTTCTCTCCATGGAAGACTGAACTGCTACTTTACTGTGGCTTTGTCTGCTGCCTTCATTGTAGGAGGAAAAGTGTGTCCTTTACTGAGTTCTTCCTTGGTATTTTTAATCCTATCCTTATGTATCTATTCTGTTAACCAACTACAAGGTGGTACTGTGGTATCGTTGCTCTATAGGCAATTTGTAGCGATTCATCAGGATTTTCTTCTGAAATGGTGACAATTTAACATTTAATGCCAGCTCTTCTTTCAGTAAAAAAAAAAATCTTTGCCAAAAATGCAGAGGCTAGAGAATGAAAAGGGCCACAAATTCCTATGAGTGAGGAATCACAAATATATAATTAATGTCTGGGGTGGAGAAGCCCCAGTCTTCCAAATATTTGTTCAAAGGCTTGTATCCACCGTTGGTCTTCCATTCATGGAACCCTTATGATCCTGTGGGAGTTTCTAGGAACAGAAGGGGAATGAGGCATTTCTCATAACTTCCGCTGCTCCTGCAGTCCTTCGTGCATCTCTCACACTGTCCTGGGGAGTGGCTAAGCCCCATGGATCTGACAACAAGGCAGAGGCAGCCTAGGAAGCAGAAGGAAAGGCAGACATTGGCCAAAACCACCTGCCCCTTCAATAGAAGTGGTCACGAACAAAACAATGGCAGATTTACTGCTAGTCCTAGGGATGTAGAAGGCTGTATTACGCTGGATTAATATATGCTGAAGGAAAAACCTTTTCTGGGAATAGAAGGGCTGCTCCTGCCACCTTGTCCAGATAGAGACCATGGAGCCAGCCTGCTTCCACTTCTGCAGTGCTTCCCTGTTGCAATGGACAGGAATTAGCCAGCGAGCAGAGACGCTGCATGATGCCATTGGTTCATCCAGCACAGACTGGCCGTGATTCTCCAGATGCCGTGTCTTTCCCCACTCTGCCTGGGGTGCCAGAGACTGGACCAGTATCTGCACTCTAAGTAGGTTCTTTGCCCCTGAGGTGCAGCTCTTCCCCAGCCAACCCCATGTGGTTTTCGAAAGCCCATAGCTGTGTCCTTTTCAGAAACACTATAAATGTATTATAATACTGTCATTGTTGCTATTATTACCATCAGTTGTAGCAAAATTTGCTTTTTTATATCAAGCAATTTTGTAAAATCATGAAAAAGCCAAACAATCCACTTCTATCCACAGGCTTACGATCTAGTTAAAGATGAAATGCATTAGGAAGGAATGGGGAGGGAAGAGTAAAGGAAAGGAGGCTGCAGAAATGGGGAATTGCTTCTTTTTCTTCTTTTGCATCTGTCAGCTTTGATAGTAATTTTCAGTACGCTTCTTGATTTTTACAGCTGGGTGAAGAAAATATATGGGACTGAGATACATTTTATTTCAAGGGCTAATAGTCTCAGGACATGGTAGCATTTTTATTATTTTGAATTCTTTATTTTTATGGTCTTTAAATTATACAAGTATAAATAATGTAGCTATGAAGACATATTTTGCTGAGTATTGCTGGGCATTTGCTTGTTATCTATCAGCCAGTGTGTAGGCAGATATTAGCTTGTCATCTCAGAAAAGCACACCAAGGACAATGGGAATACAGAGTACCTCTGCTCACTTTGCACCAATTCTCTCCCTCCCCCCCGTCCTTCTCGTGTGTGTGCGAGGGATGTGTGCGTGCGCTTCTTAGGAAATAGACAAATGGACACAAGGAAAAATGGTCTAAATGAAAGATTTCTCGTGCTGTAAAAAGAAACGAAGCACTCCTCCAGGGTTCTCACAGCTGCGTTTTCAATTAGGATTGGTTCTGGTTCTTCTAAAGTAGACCGTGCATTGTTTGTCAAACATCTTGCCGCTCGCTGTTGGAATGGGGGAGGTTGCCTGTCAAAACTAGTGGGGAAGAAGATGTGTTTGCAGTCTCCTCCAATCCTTGCTATCTTACTATTTATTTATTTATTTATTTATTTATTATTTATTAAAACATTTTTATGCATTTTTAAACATTTTTAAAACATTTACATTCTTATATAATGAACTTCTAATGTTGGTTCTCCTTGATTTCTTGCAGGCATGCTCCCTAGGCTTTTATAGACTCCGTTCTGTTGACAGACGACCACGCCCAGGTTTAGGAGCCTGTGTCCCATGTCAGTGTCATGGGCACAGTGAGATGTGTGATCCTGAAACTTCAGTTTGTCAGGTATAAGGATTAGGCTTTTCTTAGACTATCTATTGCGTTCCCATTATCTTATCTTAGTTTACTTTATTGGCATATGGGGCATTCACACTGTGGCAAAATAGCTTTGCAAAGTTTCACTTTGCTATTTACAAGTGCTTCTCATTTTGTTCTGTTGATTTTTAATAGATAAATACAACAGTGTTTGTGGTAGAAAACCAAATGCAGTATGAAGGACAGGCACTTATTTCTAGACCTCAGCATCCATGAATGACCTGAATGACCACATCTTCCTGGCACATTTCTGCTTTGTGCTTTCAAATACATTCCCCACCTGAGTTTACCCTTTCAGCTATGCTCTGCATATAAACTGTGGATATTTTCTCAGGCAGAGATCCCTATGGCCACCTGAGTCAGTTTCCCTGTTGATTTCTGTGCACAGATCAGCATAAGCCCTAGGGTAGGGGTCAGGAAAATGGACCATAAGGCATGTTTCCCTTTATTGTTATGAGAAATAGGTGGAGAAAATAGAAGTGTGAAGTATGGACTGATTCAATTCAACAACCTCATGCAGTGGCTGGGGATAGCGGAGACTCTGCCATAGTGTAGGAGACTGTAATGGGCAGATAAGGGAATGAGGAGACAGTATGCTGAGGGTATTTATTTAAAATGGTCAGCCTATTCTGTAGTTACTCCCACTAGATTTTAAGTGAATATATGTCTAAAGAGGTAAACTTGCCTTAGATTAATTTGGAAATTGTACAAGAACTGCTTGAAAAAAATGTATAGATGAACTTGGAATATTTTTCAAAGCCAAACTAAGGCCTAAAATTTGATAAACATCCAGCTTTTTACTTCTTAATCCTCTCTTCTTTAATGGAAAGGAGTAATTAAAAAAAAATAAAAACCTGATGGTCAGGAGCAAATAGCTGGCTAGGAAAATGTATCTATACCATTCTCAATTTTTAATTTTTCTTCAGTGTAAATGGACTGACACTTCTACATTAGATTAAATAGGAGCATAATTTAGAGGCCATCCACAATTTAGAGGAATAAGTAATTTTTTTAAGGCTTGGATTTTTATCCAAGTCAGAGAAGATGGTGGGTTCTTTAAAAGGCTGCCTGTTTTTGAGGTGGGTTTTTGCTTGTCTTGCAAAGTTTTCTGCATGTCCTTAAAACACTTTCAAGATTTTAGTTTTTATTTAGGCCTGCAAGAAGTGCATCAACATCTTTGTATATGGTGCACTCTGGATTTTCCATACCTCTGAATAGTCAGTGCTTGACAAACAGTGGAAGGCCATTAAAGTCTGCTTGGGAGAGCTCTCTTTGGCCCTAGTCCCAGTAGCTGATATTTTGTGGTTTCTTGTTTTGTGCTTCTTCATAGAACTGCCGTCACAACACTAGTGGTGAGCACTGCGAAAGATGCGCTCCTGGCTTCTATGGGATTGTCAGAGGATCTCCGAATGACTGCCGACAGTGCGCATGCCCTCTGACAGTTTCAAGCAACAAGTAATATATTACACATTTGTGCCCTTACTTGTCTGTTCTTTTTCTAGCCTACCTTTTCTCCTTTTCCATGGAGTCCACAGTAGTGCCTGTGAGCCGCTCCCTCCTAATTCATCCTCACAGTAAAGTCCATAAGTTGCCTAGTGAGACCGAGTGGAGACTAGAACCTGTCAGACACTGTAATCGTGGCATCCTCCTGGCTCTCCTTTGCCTTTCATCTAGTACTCTCTCGGGACCCTCCTGCCTCAGTTTTCCATGTAAAGAAGCGTAGTGTATTGAACCACATCAAACAGTGGTCAATGGAGCTGTTAAATTGCCTTTCTTTAGGCATTGCTCCCAGACTAATTAGCTATGTAGAATCTATAAAGGGTGGAAGGTGTAATAGTCAATGGATAATGAACGAGCATTATAAAAATTATTCTCACAAGCCAAGCCAGAACAAAGCTCTCAAGTTCAGTGTGGTCACAAGGGAGCCATATCAAGATGTGGGCTCATATTTTCTGCTGCCATAAAAGCACTACAGTGCCTTGCTGTGGGCTTTGTCATTTATTGAGTTCTTATTTAATGTTATGATGGTTTGGGACAACTTGTGGATGATCAAATATTTTGAAGAAGATACCATTATGTTGAATCCATCTAGTTGGATAAGTTACTTTACATTAATGACCTTTTCATTTTTCAGCAAACATGACTTAAAATGGCATTGCTTCTATGCTGAGAGGTGTCTACATTTTTCTTTCTCACTAATTGTTTAATCTTAAACTGGATTGATCCAAAATAGATTGACGTCAGTTTTGAGCCATGTCTAGTACCTCACTGCTTGTTCTGAAGATTCTGTCTGTTCACTTACATAATGACCAAATTTTGAATTGTATACAGTGTACCTCCAACATATTTGTAACCATCCCATAGCATATTGATCTATTTGTTTTTGTTGAGGGAAGATGTGCCAGGCACACATCCCTGTACCCAGGAAGTTCTTTGTGCATATCAGAGATCCCCAAAGACGCTTCAGTTCTTCTAGGTATAATTAACTAGGCAAACTGAAAAGGTAACAAGCTTCATCAATTCCTGATACACAACCCAGGTAAGTTTCATCAACCTGTACCCTTTGTTTCAGAGCAGGTTAATTGCACCCCAAAGAAGAAAGCAGACTCTGCTTCAAAAATAAACTTTCAAGATTTTTTTAAACAAAATCCCCTTCTTTAATGCAGTCAATTCATCTCACATTTGGCCTTCCTCCTCTTCTGCCTTCAACTTTCCCTAACTTGATTGTCTTCTCCAGTGAGTCTTGCCTTCTCATGATGTATCCAAAGGATTACAGCTTCATACTCGTTATTTTTGCTTCCAGGACAAGTTCTGTCTTGATTTAACTTGGACCCACTTATTCATCTTGCTGTTCATCCAGGGTTTTGGCAAAGTTTCCTGCCGCACCATGTTTCAAACACATCTATTTTCTTTCTGTCAGCATTTTCACACGACACACAATCTTTTCTTTCTTTTCAACCATGTAATACCATGAGGTTTATGGTTCAAGGGATATTTTCTTCTGCTGCTTGTCTCTGAATCTTTTTCAGTCTTTGCTTAGATATGAATAGCTACAGTACCATATTAATAGTTTTTCTTTTCAACTGATCCTCCTATGTTCACTTCTGGGAGGTATGTCCAGTTCAGGTTTGTTAACACTTGACCTTTGCTAAGAGAGTAGTTGGCTTGTATATCATACTTCCGCATACCCATCATAGAGAGCAGCAGAGGCACAGGCTGGGAGAGAGTGCTGAGTGGCCAGGGGACTGGCGAAGGCAAGGTAGGAGCTGGGCAGGGGAGCAGAGGGCCAGGAGCAGCAGAGAGGAAGGGCGGCGTCCCTTGTCTGCGTCCCTTGGCTGCAGCCCAGGCTGTCCGGAGACTCCCTTCCCTGAGACACAGAGGTTTGATTGTTTGTTTGTTTGTTTTGTTTGTGCTGTGCTTTGTTTTTCTTCCAATTTAAATTTAAACTTATTTTATCCGTGTGTGTATGTACGAGTGGGTTTTTGTCTGGGAGAACTGGGCGAGTGAGAGGAACTGTAGGAAAAACAAGGCAGGGGACCAAGGTAAGGTCTCAGAAGGGTTCCCAATAGCAGACCAGGAGATGGCCTTGGCGGGAGTCACGGGTGTTGCTGTCCACTGCGAGAGCTGCAACATGTTTGCCCTTCTCTCCCAGGAGAGGCAGGGATACACTTGCCCTTGGTGCAAGATGCTGACCCTGCTAGAAGAGGAGGTGAGGTGCCTGAGGGCTGAGAGAGCTCTCCAGGCCCCCCCGGAGCAGCCCCCCTCTGGACAGAGGGTTGAGGGAGAGACCATGGGAGGAGCAGCTGCAGAGACATGGAGGTATGTCACCCACGGGAGGAGGAGGCCAGCACGGCCTCCTCCTTCTCCTGGCACCAATCTGGAGCTGGGAAACAGGTTCTCTCCACTTGGGTAGGCTGGGGCTGATGAGGCCTCAGG
Organism: Varanus komodoensis; assembly: GCF_004798865.1. Taxonomy (NCBI): domain Eukaryota; kingdom Metazoa; phylum Chordata; class Lepidosauria; order Squamata; family Varanidae; genus Varanus; species Varanus komodoensis. The sequence goes on along the minus strand of NW_025335268.1, from coordinate 48,462,689 downwards.
GGACAAGCAGGACACCCAGCCTGGGATGTCAGGTGACAAGGGGGCTGCTGCGGGAGAGGCGAGGGCCAGGGCACTGCTGCCCACCAGCACCAGGAAGGTACGGCGGCGGGTGATTGTTGTTGGGGATTCCCTGCTGAGGGGCACTGAGGCGGCAGTGTGCTGCCCCAACCTGGAAACAAGGGAGGTTTGCTGCCTGCCAGGCGTATGCATCCAGCATGTGAAGGACAGAGTGGAGCGTTTTGTTCACTCCAGGGGTCACCAGCCGCTCCTGGTGAACCATGTGGGCACAAACGATGTGGCCAGGCAGGGTGTGGTTGGAACCACCAGGGACTTTGAGGCCTTGGGGAAGAAACTCAGGGAGCTGAAGGCCCAAGTGACCTTCTCGTCAATCTTACCTGTCTGGGGATTTGGGCCAGGAAGGGACAGGAGGGCCTCCGAGGTGAACGACTGGCTTAGGGGGTGGTACCAGAAGGAACGCTTCGGGTTCTCGACCACGGCACTCATTTTCTTGCCAATGGACTTCTGGCAAGGGACGGGTTACATCTCACGAGGATGGAGAAAAGGTCCTTTGGAGATGCTCTAGTGAGCTTCGTCCAGAAGACATTAAACTGAGCTGGGGGTGGGGGGCGGTTCAGGCCCCCCAGTAACATGTCTGCACTGGACAAGTGTGGGGGGAGGATCAGGGCTCTGGGTGTAGAGTTTTAGAGATACTTCAGGGACTGACAGGACTCCTACAGAGAGGAGCCAGGTATCAGGGAGGATGGGAGGAAGGAGGAGGCTGGGAACTCCAAGGAAAGGAAGCGGTGGGAAGGAGTTGAGGTGCATGTACACCAATGCTAGGAGCATGGGTAATAAGCAGGAAGAGCTTGAAGCTGTCCTGGGAATAGGAGGGTATGATCTGATGGGAATCACAGAAACTTGGTGGGATGAAAGGCAAGTCTGGAATGTGAACAGAAAGGTATCACCTTTTTAGAAAGGACAGGAAGGGAAAGAGAAGTGGGGGCGTGGCTTTATACGTCAGGGAAGGGATAGGATGTAGTGAGATAGAATGCAGCACAGATGGGGATTCGGTAGAGGCAGTCTGGATGAAACTTAGGGGTTTTGACAGGGAAAGAGACCTGACAGTGGGGGTATGTTATCACCCTCCAGGTCAACTTGAGACCCTGGATGATGTCCTGAGAGGCCAGATTCTAAGGATATCTTGTGGGAGAGACACAGTAATTATGGGAGATTTCAATCTCCTGGATATTACTTGGGAGACTCACTCGGCGGTGACAGCCAGGTCACATCACTTCCTAGAAGCTATTGAGGGAGCGTTTTTCACACAGAGGGTCCGAGAGGCAATGGGGGGGGGGAATGGGGACATCCTTGACTTGGTCTTGACCAATAGGGAGGAGCTGATAGATGAAGTACAGATTAGGGGAGCTCTGGATGCAAGTGATCACTCCATCCTTTGCTTTGAGATCAGGGGACTGGGGACGTGCAGCAGGTCGAGCACTAGAAGCTGGGACTTCAAGAGGGCCAACTTTGGCCAACTGAAGGCCAGACTGGGGAAAGTCTCCTGGGATAGGTTACTGGAAGGTAAGCGAGTTGAGAAGGGGTGGATAGCACTCAAAAGGGAGGTTTTAGAGGCGCAAGCCTTGACAATACCTCTAGTCAGTAAGGTCGGGAGGCGGAGGAGAGTGCTGCCATGGATGTGAAAGGAGGTGGTTAGAGGGATTAGACAAAAGAGGAACCTCCGTAGGAAATGGGTACTGGGGGAAATAGACAAAAGGGTATACTGGAAGGAGGAGGCCCGTTGCAGAAGGATTCTTCGCAAGGCTAAGGCTGATTACGAGCTGAGACTTGCCAAGAATATCAAGAGCAACAAAAAGGGCTTCTTTCAGCATGTAAATAGGAAGAGGAAGGGGAGACAAGTGGTGGGACCACTAAATAAGGAGGAAGGCGATCCAGTGACTGATAGGAGGGAACAGGCACTGATGCTAAATGACTATTTTGCTCCTGTGTTCCCCCCAGAGCAGGACGGGGGATATCCGCATAGGACATTAGATGAGGCTGGGGACTTAGGGGCACAGATTAGAGTCACCCCCCTTGAAGTCGAGAGGTCCTCAGGGCATTGGACATTACAAAGGTGCCAGGCCCTGACGGGTTACACCTGAGAGTACTTAGAGAGTTGGCAGGGATTCTCTCATGCCCGCTGGCCTCCATTTTTGAGACCTCGTGGAGAATGGGTGAAGTTCCAGAGGACTGGAGGGTGGCATCCGTGGTCCCAATTTTCAAAAAGGGTAGTAGAAAGGACATGGGGAATTATAGACCGGTTACCCTTACATCCATTGTAGGAAAAACAATGGAAAGGCTCATAACAGAGGGAGATCTAGTGATGCTAGATAGGGAAGGGAGGCTGACAGCCACACAACACAGCTTCCGCAAAAACAGGTCCTGCCAGACAAACCTTGTGGAATTCTATGACAAGGTTTCGAGATGGCTAGATGGAGGGGATGCAGTGGATGTGGTATACCTGGATTTCAGCAAGGCCTTTGACAAAGTGCCCCATGATATCCTGGTGGAGAAACTGAGGAGTTTTGGGATACACCAAAGCACTGTCCGGTGGATTAGGACATGGTTGACAGACCAAAAGCAGAAGGTAAGCATTAGCGGGGAATCATCGGGATGGCGGCCAGTAATAAGCGGGGTCCCCCAGGGCTCTGTCCTGGGGCTGATCCTGTTTAATCTTTTCATTAACGACATGGAAGAAGGGGTGAACAGTCTGCTGATCAAATTCGCAGACGACACTAACACTGGAGCAGTGGCCACAACTGAGGAGCAGGTACTCCAGATCCAAAAGGATCTGGACAGACTATGGAAGTGGGCAGGAGACAACAGAATGGCGTTCAATGTGGATAAGTGCAAGGTCTTGCACTTGGGGCATAGGAATAGGTGTCATAAGTACAGGTTAGGTGACAAGTGGCTGGAGAGCAGCACTTGTGAAAGGGACCTCGGGGTACTGGTTGACTGCAGGCTAAACATGAGTCAGCAGTGTGATGCGGTGGTCAAGAGGGCGAACGCCACCCTTGGATGCATAGCCAGAAGTGTGGCTTCTAGATCAAGAGAGGTATTACTACCACTCTACATGACTCTGGTGCGCCCACAACTGGAGGATTGTGTTCAGTTTTGGGCCCTTCATTACAGAAAGGATATAGCCAGGTTGGAGCCAGTGCAGCGTAGGGCCACAAGGTTGGTGGCCGGTTTGCAGGGGATGGGGTATGCGGCGAGACTGAGGGAACTGGATCTCTTCAGCCTGGAGAAGAGGAGACTCAGAGGGGATATGTTGGCGACATACAGGTATGTGAGGGGATGTCACATGGAGATGGGTAGAGACCTGTTCTCTCCTGCAGAGGAAGGCAAGACGAGCTCCAACAGAGCAAAGCTCAGGGAGCCAAGGTTCCATTTGGATGCCAGGAAGGACTTCCTGACAGTCAGGACCCCGAGGGTGTGGAATGGGCTTCCACAAGAGGTTGTGGAGGCCCCATCGGTGCGGGTGTTCAAGGATAGGCTGGACGTCCACATGGTGGGCATGTCATGAGCGGAGCCGGCTGGTGCCGGGGGTCAGACTAGATGGCCCAGTAGGCCCCTTCTGACTCGCTCTGTTTCTATGTTTCTATTGTGCAGGCTTAGATGCTTATTCAATTTGATATTCCTTTTGTATGCCGTCCCATTGCATAGTCTCGGGACGGCTTACATAAATACAGTCATGGATCGCTGTACTTGCTGTAGGTCATAATTGTCTCCCACTATTAGCACACCATCAGCTATTGCCCATATTCCTTTCAGACCTGCCAATGTTTTTGTCAGCCTGTTTTGAAATACTGAAATGGGCAGGCCTGATGCCCAATTCTATTCCTAACCAGCAATATCTCCCAAAGGGTATAGCTAATTCTGTCAAATAACTGGATTCATTATCCATTCAATTTGCCAGAATCCCCTTTTGACAGCATGGCTAGAATAGCCTTATTTTTAATATATGTGATAATATATCTTCCATAGTGGGCAATGGATTTTTTGGGGTGCTTTATTCAAGGACTTTGGATCTATGCATATTCTGAGTTTCCCACCAGATTGCTTATCTAGTCCATACCTTTTTTTTACTGATTGAAATAGTCCCCACCATTGTAGACTTCACAGCTCTTCTTGCTCTGAAGCTAGTGGCACTTTCCTCTCAGATAACTGAACTGACGTCACACTTTTAGCAATCTCCAGTTTATAAACTCAGTCTTGCTGTCCCTTGCTAAATATATTCCTCAATTCCCTCTGAGCTCACTCTTGCTTCCAGCTTCATATGACTGTTCTTCCATCACTCCATTAGCCACTGCCAATATGTCTTGAAACTGTGCTTTCATTAGTTTCCATACCTTCCCTATACAGCCTTAAGGCCTGACAGTGACACTACCTATCAACAACAACCACAAATTTTAACCTGTATTTCTTGTTTGTCTTTGGCTTACAGATTTGGGTTTGCATTTTCCTTCTGGTTCTGATGTATTGTAATTATACATACTTTAAAATGGACTCATCTCTTCCAGTCATTTATTGGAGTTCACTAGTTGAATGGGGATATTATCACATGCACCACAGTCTAAGTGAAACAGTAGTTCTTCACACACACACACTCAAAACCAAGTACATGGTTGCATACAGTTGTTCAGGTTGCACTGTTAGCTGTTCCTGAAGCATGTTTCCTACTTAATCAATTGCCCACAGAATGTCCTCACATTCCCTAGTTACAGTGCATACTCTGGCTTTGGGCTTTCTCTGCTTTAATTGAGACTTAAATGCATAGTTGTTAAGCTTGTCTCAGTTTTGGTGGTTTTTCCCATAAGCTGAACAACTCTGTTTTTGTCTTCCATGTTCCTCTCATAGAATTACACAAACATTACTCTGTGGTGTTTGCTGTTGTCCTTATATCAAATTTCTTCCTCTCTTTCTGCTGAATAATGAATGGCTTCCACTGTTTTTCAGGGGCCTTTTTCCTGTTCTTCCAAGGCGCCAGGTCTTTGGACAACTCAGTGGCCCTGCAAATCTCCAGGTTTTTTCTGAAGTCAAGTCTGATTCCCTTGGCAGTCACTCTCTTACTTGCTGTATTCTGTTCACTATTCAGTCCCTTATTAAGCAGTCTGTGATATCCAAAGTTGCAGCTTGTTGCTAAGTTCTTTAAACTGGTTCGGTAGTCCCCAGCACCCTTCTCTATTGTTTGCATTTACTTGAAAAAGCTGTATCTTTCCATTGTTTGATCTTTCTGAGAATGCAGTGGGCATCAAAACAACTTATTGTAGCCAAAGTATACTGTGCATAGGGACTGGTTACATAAAATTTCTCACTTGTTTTTCTTTCTTTCTCCAAACAAGTACAGAAACAATTTCATTTCCACAGATTCCTTTCTATTTGCTATTCTGATCTCACATAGAGACTGAACTCCTTCTGCCAGGTTTTCTGACTTTGCTTTATAAGCCAACCTCCAACTCTTATCTATACAAAGGCCTCTTGTATAGATAAGGGCCTCCTTCTCCTCACACCTGAAGCCATGAATCTTGCCCTCATCTGTTTCGTGGCTCATTCCAGGAAGCTCACCTCTGCTAAGCCAAGTCCAGGAGTTCTCACATATTTATTATTCATTTACTGATTTTATTTATTGCATTTGTATGCCACCCCATAGCCCAAAGGCATTCTGGGCAGCTCACAGAGCAATCATAACAATAATACAGATACAAGTAGATGAAAGTAATAGCCAAAACCATAAAACATAATACGATAAAATATGCTATACTGTTATCCTCATACCTTAAGTATGACTCAGAGGGTGATCTTTCTAGGTTACACTGTCACACACCCTCGTTAGAGTGCAGGGGTTAGACTTGCTCAGCAGAGGAGCCACATATAATAAATATCAAATGTCTGAGAGCTGCACGCAGGTGCCCATGGGCTGTGGCGGCAGGTGGTGGGCAGCAAGCAGGTACCTGCAGGGGGTGATAAGTTGCCAGCAGTTGCCTGCAAGAGCCCACAGCAGTGACAACAAGCCACAAAATAAACTCAGAGCTCATGCAGCTCCTGAGCCTGGGTTTGGCCACCCCTGTTATAATGCAGCTGTTCTCTTTAGAGAGCTGGTATAGCATGCTGGCCTAGAAACTGGACCGAAGAAATCACTAGTTTAAATCTTGCCTCTGCCATGAAATCAGTATTGGCCCGCTGCAAGCAATTCAGTCTCAACTTCAGCCCAATCTCATCTGTGATATTGGGGTGAGGAGATCATTTTGGCTTACCTTAGAAGGTTGCAGTAAGGATTGGAACGCAATAATCACGGGATGCACACTTAAAGTGGCATATTATTATTGAAGATAATGTTATTCTCTCATAAACAGTGGGTCTATAGAACAAATTTTAATTAACATACTTTGGCTACTTCAATTGTAGATTATTAAAGATATCTAGATTCTTATGAAGCAGTTCACACAGAGTACAAAGCAATTGCCTATATCGTTCATGCTGTTTTTACTTCAGAACAAAGGTCATCATCCTAACCATCAGGAGCAGTTTTTAAGTCTTTTAACACTTTCAGTTACTTTCTCATTTCTTCATTCAGCATTCATTTTCAAATATTAGAAAAGGCCCAAACATACCGAGACAATGTGACTGCCTTATGTGCTTCCTTTTACTGAGTTGGCAATGTGCTGGATAATGAGTTTGTGTGTTGTAGATCAATTTGTTTACATTTTTTGCAAAGGAGTAATTTTATTACTCATTCAAGCAGTATTGATTTAACGCGTTATAAGCAAGATAGAAGATGCTGCTCATTGTGCCGTAGCAAAGAGGAAGTAGTTGTGTGGGGCTACAGATACACAGTCTTTGATTTGGCACAGCCTTGCTGCTCAGATAGTTGGAAATGGAACAGCATCCACTTCCATTAATAACGTCCTCCCTCTTTCTCTTGACCCACATTCCCACAAGGCCTGAACACATTCTGGATATATTTCAGACAACCACACATCGTCCCATGTGCCCTTCAGAGATTTAGGTGTTCAAGTTTGTGCACAGCTTAAGATCATGTTAGAAAATTCCTGCCATAGCTTCATTTGGCAGGTTAAGACAGGTGAGTGAACAGACATGAAGCAAGCACAGCCATTGGTTGATGTGTAATGTCTTGAGTTTGCATCCTGCAAATGTGAGGTGTTAGCATTTCTCTGTATTTACAGCAATGCCTTAGTTCACATTCAGTGAAGCAGCTTTGACAGGCAGAAAAAATTCCCACCCTCTCAAAGTTCATATTATCTTACGTTCAATAGCATCTGGCTAGTATTTAAATTTTGAAATGGGATTATGATGCTAGCAACAGGTGCTTACAGTAGGGAAAGCTGGGAAATATGTAGAATAAAAGCATCATCCAATGCAAGTTTAGACAAAAAAACGGCCTACAGCATCCACCACACCAGAGGCAGCATGGCTGGCTAGAACATGCTGTGAGTTGTAGGCTGTTTTTTCTGGGTAAAGTTGCATTGGATCATGCTCTAAGTAGCTGCTCAACTCTAAACTGAGAAGATGACTAGACATACTATATTTGTTTGGTAAACAAACACATGGAGATCCACTGCAGAAGTCATTCTCAGTCCAGGTTTAAGACTGTTTGGGTGTGGTCCTGGTCCAAAATGGCCTCAAGCAGCTGTTGTGTAGGCATTACATCAGCAACCAAAACTGGACTAAGCTCCCAGCAGTCCAGACCATACTTTTTATTTAAAAGTTATTTTAACTGTTAATTTATTATTATTGTACTTATAGATTTATTATAGATAGTTGGCAACAGTGCCTGCTTGGGGTTGCATCACCCTACAGCAGCCTGGTGTTGAATCGCCCACCACCATATACAGCACAACAGGTTGTTGTGTGGAATCTTGTTGAGGAGAAGGTTCTGGGCCTGCAATGCAGAGCAGGTGATCATCTGAGATGCTGAGTAGGGGCCAGGAAGGTGGAGAGAGAAAGGTAAAGAACGGGGAAAGGAAGGAAGCCAGAAATCACCTGATCTAGTTTTTAAATGCCTGTTGTGTGCAACAGTTGTGAAAGCCACCTCTCTGTTTTATAAATATTTTCAGGAGAGGTGTGAACAAGATACATAAATCAAGACCTTGTGCTGGTGGCACTCAAATATATTTTATTGGACTACATGACTCTCAAGTGGTTTCCTGTGATGGATGAAACAAGCAAACAGAAATGTTAAGGCACATGTGATGCTTATGCAGCCCAGCAGCAGTTTCTCTGGCTATTAAGGTGGCAAGGAGGGAGAGAGGAAACTAACCACAGTTCTCTGTCCAATTAATTTCAGTAGCAGTAGCCATTCATTGCTGCTTTCATTATCCAGAGAAGCCAAAACAGCCCAAAAGAATTCAGAAATCCCCTCCTAGATTTGTTGCATTGTCAGAAATTGGAACAGGGCATGTGCTGTCCCAGTGGAGTTTTTCAGCAAGATCCAAATGTGAGGCTAGCCCTGAAATTTCTGTTGCAAATATAGGTTTTTCACAGTGCAGTCTAATCCATGCTTGCTCAGAAGTAAATCCTGTTGTGTTCAGTAGGACTTATTTCCAGGCAAGCATATGATTACACTAACTCTTCTATTCACTTTCCTGGGAGTATTTCGTACTGAATACAATGTGGCTTACCCCTGAATATACATGTAGTGTTAATCACCACATCAAGACGGTGCATGTGTTTGCATGCCGGCTTGATCAAGGTATTTCTCCAGGCCCTTTTTAATAAAGGGAATCTTTTTTAAGTATGCTAAAGATCAGAACACTAAAATCATATCAGAACACTAAAATGCTTTCGTACATGTAACTTCCATTTATTTAATTATTTGCTCACTATCCATGTGTTTGCTTGCTAATTCAGAAGCTGAAGCAACACAAGCAACTTTGTCCAATGCTGGTGTGAACAACATATGAGAGCATTCAGAAATTGCATGACACTGCCACAGATTCTGATCTCAACTTCCTGGAATCTAGGGAGCGATTCTGTGGACCACAGATATTATTATTATTATTATTATTATTATTATTATTATTATTACATTTCTATGCTGCCCCTTGCCGAAGCCTCGGGGCGGCTTACAACACAATAAAATACATTGAAATACAATAGAACATAATAAATTACCATTAAATACAAAAATACAAAAAATACATTGAGTTACAAACATAATAATATAAAATTAAAATTATCAGTATAAAATAAGTAAATAAATAATATAGGAGGAGAAAAGAGAAGGAAGAAGAAGTTGCCCTGGCCAGATCATATATTTTAACAATTAAAATGTTGTTTAAATAAAAAGGTCTTTACCTGGCGCCGAAAAACCAGTAACGACGGTGCCAGGCGGACCTCTTTGGGGAGTGAATTCCATAGGTTGGGCGCCACCGCAGAGAAAGCCCTCCTCCGAGTACTTACTCTCCTAATTTCTTTCATGGAGGATTCCCGGAGAAGGGACTCTCCCGCAGATCTCAAAGGGCGGTCGGGCATATACGGACGTAAGCGCTCGTTCAGGTAGCCAGGACCCAAGCCGTTTAGGGCTTTATAGGTCATAATCAACACCTTGAATTGGGCCCGGGCTTCAATGGGCAGCCAGTGAAGCTGACGGAGGACTGGAGTCATGTGAGCATAACGCCCCGTCCCCGTCAGCAACCTGGCAGCTCTATTTTGCACCAATTGAAGTGTTCGGACCGTCTTCAGGGGAAGCCCCACGTAAAGCGCGTTACAGAAGTCTAGGCGGGAAGTCACCAGCGTGTGTGTCACCGTCGCGAGGCAGTCGAACTCCAGGTAGGGGCGCAGCTGATTAATCAGCCGAAGCTGAAGGAAGGCGCTCCTCGCCATCGCTGTCACCTGAGCTTCCAAAGAAAGCTCCGGGTCGAGGAGTACTCCTAAGCTGCGGACCTTATCCCTAAGAGGGAGTGTTGCACCATTCAGGACCAGGTCAAATCCACCCTCTCCGAAGCCCGATCCGCCAACCAACAGGACCTCCGTCTGGGGGACCATTGGATACCTCAGATTGCAGACCTGGGGTCGGAAACACAACATCAACCTCACAACTTGGAATCTGTGCTCAATCTCCATCCTCTTGATGCCTCTATAATATAAGGAACGATGTCAGTTTCCTCTCAGGAATGCAACCTTAGGGAGGAGGAAAGGGAGCTTTTGTGGGGTGGGGAGGGGAGGGGAGGGGAGGGACTGGAGAGGCCAGGATACAACCTATCCTGTGTTCACCACAGACTCCTTTCCTCCCACTCCAAGGTGCCTCAGCTAGACATCCAAAAATGGCCATCTAGCTAAAATGCAGTGTGGTAGGAATTCTCTTTGTTCATATGAACAAAGAGAATTCCTACCACACTGCATTTTATGCCTCCACCATTCTTTCTGCTCTGCATAGGATGCTCATAAACCACTAGTCATGAGCATTGAGAGTGTACCTGTGTCATAAGACAGACAGACAGACGAGAGGCACGCAGACTGGCAGAAAGAAAGAAATTGTAAGTAAAGCTCTTATGAAAAGCGTTTCCCCTTGCCTAGCTTTTGTTCCCACAGAGAGTCAAGCTGAAAAGAAAGGAAGGGACTATTCATATACAAGGAGAAGCTTGGGGCCTTTCAGTTTAAGTATTTCTTTAATGTGCATGTCTCTACAACTGGGATATTCTGTACATTTTAGAGCTATTCTACACTAGGCAATTACAGGGTACTCATTAGTTGATGCTCATGGATGCTTAAGTCTTCTTTAGTTGCTGATTTGCTTCTTTCTGCATGTTTTTCTGGAGCAGGGAAATTTGGGTCTTTCTGATTGGAGAAGAAAAGGTGCAATTTCCTCTCGTGCATTTGTGCTTTTCCATTATGGCATACCGCCACCTAGAGGTTATGTAGCAAGAGAAGAAATGTTTTGTTTTGTTTTGTTTTGTTTTTAACACACTGCTTCAATCTCCTTTCTATGATAAAACTACAAGTGATAAAGTGGATAAATGACCTCATGAAGAAAAAGCCCTGAGTGCAAAGATTTTGTATTTTTGGGTTGTGTTAATTATTTCAAATGTATCTGGAAGCTTGGAAGACAGTGTTAGTTACTGGAGGAGGTTGGTGGATAGGAAGGAGGCTATTAAGATCTGATTTTCACCTCCTCTTTGCAAAGTATTTGAGCAGCAATTGCTTATGTGAGTGAATTGGCAAGTAAGGCAGGACTATTTTCTGTTTACTTTTGGAGATGTGGGGTGTAATGGATGCATGTGGCGCAAAGGAGCAGAGAAGGCACTACATTGTATCATTCAGTCAAGGGAAGAAATTAAGAAAACAGTGGAAAGTTGTTATTCTTTGGCGGGGTAAGAGGAGATTCACTTTATGGTGAATTGCTTTGCAGCCTCTTCTCTATTCCACCCCACTCATGCAAATGCTTAAGGGAAAATAAAGTGGAAAGAGGAAAGGCTGAAACTGGTCTCTACCCAACCCACATGGGTATATGCCACTCCATGGCACTGGAACAGCACATTTTGGGATGTACAAACAGCCAGTGTGGGGAGGTATAAAGCCCTGAGCAGCTTGAGAAGCATATACCTGAGGGAAAGTATCCATTCATACTACGATGCCCTTGTCTTAAGAGGGCCAGATGCATTCTATCAAAAGAGTGGCATACACTTCAGACAGATGTGTCCAAAATCAGTAGGAATATTACCTGCAACTAGGAATATTGCCTGAAAGAGAATGAGCCTTGTGTTTTGTTTTGTTTCAGTTTTAGTCCCTCATGCATCATGGAAGGAGTCAATGATTATCGTTGTTCTGCATGTGCCCCAGGATACGAGGGGCAGTACTGTGAAAGGTAAGGAAAAATATAGAAAGGTAAAAAAGAATTATCAGAACAAAAGGAACAATGAATAACAGAAAGCAAATAGCAAAAGAAATAAAGGAGCATCCAAGCAGCAAACATCTGTCTGTTAGTCAAGTAAAAATAGCAGTGTTCTGTGTTATTTCATAAATTATTGCAATGAAACAAGTGCAATGATTCACTCATTAACTCAATAAACATTCCTTATGTAATTTCCCCAAACTATTAGCACCTGTTGCTTGATTTGATGATGTGCAAGACTTCTAGCACATGCTAGAATCATTACAGAGCTACTGGATTTTAGTTGCAGGCTTGGGTAAAACACATAGGACCTCTTTTGCAAATCTATATTTTGAAGAATCCATTTCAGTTCACTCTAGCTAAGCATCACTATTCATTTTCCATCAATTTTATCTACAGTAGCTATCTATCTATCTAGAGCCCAATAACCCAAGGCTCTCTGGGTGAGTAGCAAAAAACAACGACAACAACAAAACAACTATATGAACAAAGAGAATAGCTTATAAAACAATAGAACAATAAAACAATAAAATCAATAAAACCACAGCAGTTGCACTCAAATTGGTACACAGGTATAGCAGCAGTACTAACGCCTTCCGTCTCCAAAACCAATATAAAGACTAAGAGTAAAAGTTAACTATTAAAATACTTGGCAAATAAAAAGTTTCCAAAAAGAGTAGAGAATAGGTGCCAGGTGCACCTTTTTGGAGTGCTCCTTCCAGAGCCAAAGTGCCACAACCAAAAAGGCTCTTCTCCTGGTGGCCACCCTCTCTGCTTCCTTTGGGCTCTCAGAGAAGGACCCCAGAAGATGATCTTGAGTCCAGGTAGTTCCATAAGAGATGAGGCATTCTTTCGGATAGCGTGGCCCCAGGCCATGTAGGACTTTAAATGTGAATACTAGTACTTTGAATTGAACCTGGATTTCAGCTGAGAACCAATGCAGCTGAAAAAGGACTGGCATAATATGATCTCAAAAACTGGTCCCCTTTATTTATTTATTTATTTATTTATTTATTTATTTATTTAAAACATTTCTATGCCACCCCCATTGCAACAAAGCCTCGGGGCAGCTCACAAAGAATACATAAAACATACATAAATAATAATAATAAAGCAATTAAAAGAAGAAAACAACAACATTTAAAAACCCCCGGTGCATTCCCGGCTAAAAATTTTAAAATCCTAATTAGTACAATAATTTAGCAATTAAAATAACTTTTAAATAAAAAGGTCTTTGCCTGGCGCTGAAAAACAAATAACGACAGCGCCAGGCGGACCTCTCTGGGGAGCGCATTCCATAGATGGGGTGCCACCGCAGAGAAAGCCCTCCTCCAGGTGCTCACCCTCCTTATATCATTCACAGAGGGTTCCCGGAGAAGGGCATCTGTTGCTGATCTCAAGGGGCGGGAGGACATATATGGGCGCAAGCGTTCCTTTAGATATCCAGGTCCCAAGCCGTTCAGGGCTTTATAGGTCATAACCAACACCTTGAATTGGGCCCGGACTTCAATTGGGAGCCAGTGGAGCTGACGGAGAACTGGGGTTATATGAGAACAACGCCCAGTCCCCGTCAGCAACCTGGCAGCTCTATTCTGCACCAATTGAAGTATCTGGACCATCTTCAAGGGTAGCCCCACGTAGAGCGCGTTACAGAAGTCTAATCGGAAAGTTACCAGCGCGTGTGTCACTGTTGCCAGGCAGTCGTTCTCCAGGAAGGGATGCAGCTGATGTATCAGTTGAAGCTGAAGGAAGGCACTCCTCGCCACCGCCGTCACCTGAGCTTCTAGAGACAGCGCAGGGTCGAGGAGCACTCCCAAGCTGTGAACCCTGTCCCTCAGAGGGAGTGCAACCCCATTTAGGACAAGGCCCAAGTCCCCCATCCCGAGGCCTGAGCCACCCACCAACAGGACCTCTGTCTTGTCTGGATTGAGCTTCAGTTTATTGGCTCTCATCCAGCCCATTACCTCGGCCAGGCACCGGTTCAGCACAGCCACTGCCTCACCTGGATTGGTGGAAAACGAGAGGTAGAGCTGGGTATCATCAGCGTACTGATGATTCCACAGCCCACACCTCCTGATGACCTCTCCCAGTGGTTTCAAGTAGATGTTGAATAGCAAGGGGGACAAAATGGACCCCTGCAGAACTCCATGGCATAACTGCCGTGGCGCAGAGCCATAGTCGCCCAGCACCACCTTCTGAAATTGGCCGTTGAGATAGGAGCAGAACCACTGCCACGCGGTGCCTCCAACTCCCAATCCCGCTAGCCTATCCAGAAGGATACCATGGTCGATGGTATTGAAAGCTGCTGAGAGGTCCAGGAGAACTAACAGGAATGCACTCCCCCTGTCTCTCTCCCTGCACAGATCATCGTACAGGGCGACCAAGGCAGATTCAGTGCCATACCCGGGTCTGAAGCTGGACTGAAATGGCTCCAGATAATCAGTTTCATCCAAGATTGCTTGGAGTTGTCCCGCCAACACCCACTCTAGTACCTTGCCCAGGAACGGGATGTTGGCCACCGGTCTATAATTGGTGGCCACCTCTGGATCCAGGGATGCCTTCTTTAGGACTGGCCGGACTACCACCTCCTTTAAAGGGGCAGGTACCCGGCCGTCTCTTAAAGAGGCGTTGACCACCTCCAGGATCCAGGTCCCAATCCCATGCTTGGCTTTGTTAAGTAGCCAGGATGGGCATGCGTCTAGTAAGCAAGTGGTAGGACGTACTTGTCCAAGCACCTTGTCCACATCATCAGGCCGCAACAACTGAAATTCATCCATTAATTGTGGACTCGACAGTGTCGATGGCCTGTCCCCAGTAGAATCTGATTCAATAGTAGAGTCAAGCTCGTGGCGAATCTGAGCGATTTTCTCCCTTAAATGCCTGGCAAAGTCATCACAGCAGGCCTTCGAGGGTGGCACAAGATCTTTCTTCGGGCCCAGATGTATCAGCCCCTGCACCACCCAAAAAAACTCCGCCGGACGGCATTGTGAGGAGGCAATGGAAATGGAGAAGAATTTCTTCTTCACCATCCTCACCGCCACAGCATAGGCCCGATAATGGACTCTTAAGTGTGTTCGGTCAGAATCACCCCGTGATCTCCTCCACCTATGCTCTAGACGTCTCCCAACCTGCTTCATTGCCTGTAATTCAGGTGTATACCAAGGAGATGAATGGACTCTGCCAGGTGGGAGAGGACGCTTGGAAGCGATTGTGTCAATAGCCCAGGTCATCTCCTCATTCCCAGTTCAACCAGGGCATCGACAGGACCACCAGTCTTGTCGACAGGAAAATCCCCCAGAGCTTCCAGGAATCCATCAGGATCCACCCGGCTCCAGGGGCAGACCAATACAATCGGGTCCGCACCCTTGCAGAGGGAAAGGCCACTCTTGAGCTCAAACCTTATGAGGAAGTGATCTGACCATGACAAGGGTGTCAGACACAAGTTCCTCACCCTCAGATCCCCCTCTTCGTGTCCCATCGAGAAAACTAGGTCCAGAGTGTGTCCACGTTCATGGGACACACATTAACAGCCTTGGTGCCCCATTTTGGATCAGGTGAAGTTTCTGGACCCTTTTCGAAGGCAGCCCCATATAGAGTGCATTGCAGTAATCCAAATGAGAGGTTGCCAGAGCATGGATTACTGTAGCAAGGCTTTGCCTGTCCAGATAGGGTCATGGTTGGTATATCAGTCTAAGCTAATAGAAGGTACTCCATGCCACTGAGTCCACTTGAGGCTAGGTATGTAAGCACCTTACTTACATAGCACAGCTTCATGAATGTTTCTGCAATAAAACTAAGTTAACATGGCCTAAAGTAGAAGGATGGCAAGATCAAAAGAATGAAATTCAATGAAGAAAAATATCAAGAATTGCTCATAGGAACAACAGAAAGCAGGTATGAGATGTAACAAAATTGACTATTCTGTAAACCATTATGAAAAACCAAGTGAAAAAGAAACATTGCTGAAAACATTCAGCAACTTCAAACTGTGGTGCATGAGTCCATTTATACTGAAAAATGAAAAAGTATCATTTTAAAAACTAGAGAAGTACTATCTCTACCATGCCAGGATCACAGATGCCATTTCAAGTTTCAAAGAGGAGAGCTAAGAAAAGGGTACCCTTGAGACTTGAAAAAGAATACATTTGGGTATTGAAGCACCTGTCTTGAGGTAGCATGTGGATAGATATTTCATGTCATTTCTTCCAGTTCCATATACAAGTCCACACATCTGACCAGGTCATATGCCCTTGTTTGGGAACATCCTCCTGTCCTATGTTCCTAACATTTTGTATGATGGAGGTTATATTCACACCAATTTGCGTAACTGTAAATGCATACCAGCCCTTTCAAATGCAGTGTGTTTCTCATCCCCTTCACTTGTCTTTCAAGGACTTGCTCCAGTAAAAAAGTAAATCCAGTCCTATGATTTTTTTCATGACTCTTTCATAGAAAACCACTGGCAGCTGAACATTCTTCTCATTGCATTTTTTCAACCTTCAGATGTTCCTCTGGATACACAGGGAATCCAAGAATTCCTGGTGGATCTTGTCAAGAATGTGAGTGCCATCCATATGGTTCGCTGCCTGTTCCATGTGATCCTGTCACTGGACAATGCACGTGCAAACCTGGATCAACTGGCCTGAAGTGTGCAGGATGTGAACCCCGGCATGCTCGTGAAGGCATACGATGTGTTTGTATGTATATTAACAGTACTTCTAAAGTTCCAGTGGCTTGTTTGGTTAATCTTGCTTTTCTGGATCAGATCTCTAATAGCCGTAGAGACCTGACCTGTCTATCCACTGCATTTTGGACAGCTACATTCAGACTCGCTGTGTTGACAGTGAGATGTGAAGAAATGGGTATTCTGCTTGTGCGTGGAGAATGGAGAAACATGGACTGTCAGTCCTTTGGCCTTTTGTTGGAGCTGTGCAAGAGATGGGAGCTGTCCTTTTGAAGGGAGCTCCCCTTTCAATGGAGTAACAAGTCACACTGAAACATAGCTGAATATGTTTTATATTGAATTGTCCCATCAATGTTGTCTACCATTCCCTACAAAGCTCTACAAAGGTCCCCAGCCTTTTTGGGTCAGTGGTTTATAATTCTGAAAATATAGTTTGCCCTAACAAAAAGGCTGGGGAGTTGGCTTGTCTGATCATAAAACAGTTGCCATGGCAAGCATGACTAGTCACGAAACAGTAATTTCCCAGAGGCCAAACTGATGAGACTAAAAGGAAAGGGCCTTTCCTAAGAACCTAAAAGGAAGGGAGAGGTGGGGTCTGACCTCCAAAATGCAAAGCCATGCTTTTGAGCCCAAATTGGAAGGAAGCCCACTGCTTTGTACATGCCTTCCTATCAGCTAAAGGGAGAAAAGAAATAAAATAAAAGTCAGAAGAGTCAGTGAGCCTGGCAGGTTCCAGGAGAAGTGTCCACACCATGTTTGAAATAGCAGGTGTGCAATAACAGGCAGCCTTGCCCCAGAATTTCAGGCAGGGTTTTTCCCAGCTCCTCTTGCAGATACCTGAGGCTATGCCTGTGCCCTGCATATGGAAAGCGGGTGGTTTCACCCCTGGCTCAAATCCACTGCCTGGAATAGAAGAAGGTGGATTTTTAAAACCCATGAAAGCTCTATTGTTGTTTTATTTAACATTTATTTAGAGTCAGAAAATATTTTTCCTACTTCTCTGAGGTAGCAGTGCAAAGTCCTGCTGGTTCACACATTCCTAATAAAACACAGAGCAGGATGGAGTATGGGAAGTCAAAGAACAAAGGCTTTCTTTTTATAAAAATGTAAGAATCTCCACCAGTTCAGCACTGAAAGACTGCTGAATTTCTGCATAGTCTCTTCTTTTTTTTATAGGCTGACCCCTCTTTTTTATTGGTGGGGTCCCAGTTACTGTGCTGATGATTTCTGTCCTCAGCACATGTCTAATTTCCTGTGATTGTCAACACTTCAGCATAACAAAATGATTGCCAACAATTACATGACAAATGGGATAGTTGTTATGTTCTTCTCAAGCAGCTAGATAAGGAAATTTTCTAAGTTGAACAGGAATATGAAGATCTGAAATGGTGAAAATTTTCATGACTCAAGCTCAGCCGTACAGAATACCATTTCTGCCAGATGAAGACTGCAATTGGCCTTTAATTTCTGTTTAGACAAAATTTGTTGGCGTGGCACTGATGTTGCCTTGCATAATATTTAAATTATCCCAAACTGTGATAACAGTGATGTTGTTA
Source organism: Varanus komodoensis (assembly GCF_004798865.1). Lineage (NCBI taxonomy): Eukaryota > Metazoa > Chordata > Lepidosauria > Squamata > Varanidae > Varanus > Varanus komodoensis. Next base: position 48,444,538 of record NW_025335268.1, on the reverse strand, counting down.
TGGGATAATATTTAAGCATAATGAACATTGTTCAAACAAGACAAGTGTTCAGTGCCATAAACCATCAAAAGTTTAAAATCCTAATGAAATGGGAATGTGCCAAGCTCCACGCAGAAAACTCTATTGGCGAAACATGCTTCTGGTATGACAGATTGCATCCCAAATATGCACCTAATTCAGATTAGCCAATCTGTGGAAAGACAATTCAGAATCAGCTTCAATATCATTGCTAATAGATGCTTTCCAAGGATCCAGCACTGGAACCCAGCAGCCAACAAGTATGGTGCATGCACTGCTAATTGATGGACAAAACTATTAAGTTCTAACACAAATCAATTATCTGTTGAGGACAAGAAGGAAACTCAAGTTGCACCCAGTCCATTTTTCTCTGTCTCCACCTTTATTCCTGTTTGCCCAACAAGTGACCAGTCCTCTTAGCTTGAATAGCATTCGTTACATATGGGAAGGACTGATTAAGCACAGTAGTTAATGATAGCCTTCTGCTTGATTGATTGATTCTATTTTAAACCACTCAATACCCTAAGCTCTCAGCTTTATTTAAGAAATACACTAAATAGTACCTTAACTGTGTAGTGTGCTGCTAAGCCTGATAGGCTTATTTCCTTTGGTGTAAATGTGAGCAATCCAGATTCACCCATAGGCAAGATTAAACTCTTTTCCTGCTTTTTCCTCCTGGGTTGAGATGAGATTTTGGAGTAAAATGGGAAGGTTTAATTGTACCCTTCTAGTGCACACTGGTCCCCATGTGAATCAGAACACTTCGCACACTAAAGTAAATAATATTATCAGGCTATGGAATTAACACTAACAGCATGGAATTAAAGTAATGTGTAGTTTGATCTTGAGCATTGCTGTATTTAGGCCTTAGAAAAGTACTTTTTTAAAGTTGACCAATAACATATTCAAACATCTGCACAACTAATATAAGATTTGATTTTGTATGCAAACAGTTTCATTTTAAAAGTCACTTTGTTTTTTATAAGCACGCTTTCTTGTGTGGAATTTCACTTTAAGGTAAGTCTGTTATATGAGGTAAACGACTGGTAAACACACAGGATAGTATTCTATTAATTCCTTTCCCCAGTGGGATAATTATGTCAGAATGGTGCATGGAGCCATTTTCCCTCCACCTCTTCTCCCTATCTTCTGTGTCCTCAAAATCTGCTTTAGAGGCTTCCGGACCATCCTGAGCAGATGGTGGGGTAGATTGCACCAGGGAGGAGAAGAGAGAAGAGTCACATTGCAGAGCAGAAGTTGCATTTCGCTCCCAGTGAGTCATATCCAGTGTTAGTCCTGCTTAGAGAAGGAATGTGGGATGTTGGGAGATCCATTTCATTTGAATCCGACAGACTTCCATGGATTGCTGATCTGGCCATCAGAAACAGGCAACTCCTTTTTTTTAGGATGCTGTTCAGAAATGTGAACAAACTAGTTTCAAACATTAAGAACAGAGATCCATATATTTGTAGCTCCATTTATGCAAATAGTGAATTGCACAAATTAGATCTCTTGTGCAAAAGAGGCCTGAGTCTTTCAATTTACATAAAAGGGTTTATGGTGCTTTTAGTATTTGACCATATTTGCAAGTCCATTTTGTTACCCTGGGCACCACATATTCCTTTGTCAATTTCATCTTACTTCTTTCTCATTAGCACTCCATATTCCCCATTTCTCAAATAATGGATCGTGGTCAATATCATCTAGTTTGATATCAGCTCTATAATTTCTCATTAGGGTTCAATGATGTGGTCACATCAAAAATAGACATTGTTTGTTTGTTTATTTATTTACTATTTTCACTTATGTTGCACTACCATAATTTCTGCAAATAAATGTTATGGCTTTTGGCTTCTCCCCACCCCCCGGCCACACCACACACACTCTTCTCACCCATATTATGTAACCAGTACCTGATTTCTTTTGGTGATGTATTTCTTCCTACAAATACTGTTTATTGTGTTTAGAGTTAAACTGCTGCTAAATTCTCTTTCTTTTTTAACAGCAAGATAGGCCCCAGTAGTGGGAAAACCACACATATGGCACAGATTCGTTCAACATTGAGATGTGCCCAAACCTCAGGTTTTGCAATTTTCCCAAATTTTCTGAGGAGTGTTTATTTATTTACTTTGGTTTTAATAAATTCAAGTAAAGCTGGGCCAGTTTTAAAGGTAGAAATCTGTGTGTTGGCTTGAGTTGCATCAGATCACATCAGGACAAATGCAGGGTAGCTGAAAGAGAACCTGGAGGGCTGTGTTAGAAAAATCAATTGGCTATTTAGCCCCCGAAACTAATTCCTTGCACATCCCTAACTTAGAGCAGATATATTGAAATGAATAGGACCTATATTAGATGGATGTTGGATACAGCCCAATGCTTTCTACTAACTTCTTATTGAAACATGGCATGATTTCTGTCTTTCAAGTGTGCATAGCGGTAATGATCTGGATAGAAAGTTGCATTGGTTAAAACTGATGGGTTTATAAACCCTAAACCCTGAAAACATTTAATCATGTATAAGTTATATAACCATCATCTCAAAACAGTTTCTGTTGCTTGAGTATATTCTAGCCTGTCTATTCAAGTAACATCAGCCTGTTTCTTATACCAAAAGATGGAACTCAGTGCATCTCCTCTTTTCAACCCCATTTTCAACTCAAAGGGTGTTAATTCATGCTGAATGTTTACTCTGCATGATAGGAGCAACCATTTTTTGTTCATTCAGAATATTTTCATGTCTTTATAAGTGATTCATTTCAGTTTCACCATAATGCAAAATTAAGTTGTTCTTTGTTTGCATCCCATTTTGTGATATTTATTGCCAAGCATTTAAGGTTAACTAGGAAAAGCCTGCTTAAATGGGGAAATCTATTAAAATGCTATCTGCTGGTTTAGTACAAAAGCTAGTGTTTCTTTTTCTTTTCTTTTTTTTTTAAAGTAGCCTAGGTCTTTCAAAGAAAATGGTTTTCTGCTATTTATCTGATTTACAGTTTTTGAATTCCAGCCTGACAGTTCTGTATGACTCCTTGACCAACTAGAATAGATGCCGGCTTATAAAACTCACAGCTCAGTGTTAAACCTATATGTTATTTATGGAAATACTCTTTCTCTTTGTGTTCCATATACAAGCACACAAATGAGAAGACTTGGGCCACTAATAGGTTTTTCTGACATACATGCATAAAGTAGAAAATATGGTCCCCTTGCCAGAGCAATTACAGTGTACTTCAGTTCAAGCAACAAATTAGTGGGAAGACTGTATGGTGTGGAAAGCAAAAAGAATTTAGCAAGGAAAGGAAGTAACTGAAAATAACATTTCGGTGCCGCCTCGTGCAACTTGACAATTGCCTTCTCGGTGCACTAAATCAATTTGCCTCCTGGCCAATGATTTGCTTTGCTCTTGTTTCTACTTCTGCAAGCTAAAATGTAGTTTTAGCTCCATGCTGACTGAAACAGCATCACACCTGATTCTGTAATGAGAAGCATTTATCATGAATTTGACTGAACATCAGAAAGCACAGGAAGGGATGAAAATTGAGCTTCTCCTTCTACCCATGTTTCCTCCACCCCACCCCAGTGGAAGCAAGTTTTTATACACTTATTTCTAGCTGGAAACCCTAACTGCCTAAAGGGTTGCAATCAGAGCAAAGAGAAGAGTCAAGACGGATTCTGTCACTAAGTCCTCTAGAGAAGGAGTAGGGGCAAACCACACTAAGCTTAGTTGTCTGTCAGGAGCACTATGTGTTGTTTCATGAACAACCTACAGTGTGTAGCTTATCTTTGGAATGTATTGCCATCTTACAATTGTAAAATGTGCTGAATAAGCCCATCTGTGCTTATTTATTAAAAAGATACACATTTTTACAGTGTAAAATTGCTTCTGAGGAATGGGAGTGGAGGTTTCTTGGTGGTGCCTTGGTTAGGCAATCAACTCTGTGCACAGCCTGTTCCTTCTTTGAAGATGCAGTGCCAGTTTTTTATAGCCTAGCCTTCAACAGGAAAGGAGCTTTGGATTCAATTCAGTTAGATCATTTTTGAAGTAGCCCAGATGCTCAAAAAAATCTGTCTTCAGTCAGTGCTAGAGAGGAAGGGTAGCCTCATGGCCAAGTGACTTCTTTAACTCTCTAGTTACAGTTGAGACTTGAAGAACTTCATTAAGGGCTTAATTGTGTTTTCCCAGTCCCAGAGAACTAAGATGTATGGAAGATGCAAGTAGAAAAGCATGTGGGATTTGTAAAAAGCCAGCAAGAGAATTATGAAATTGTCCTGCCCACTTCCCCCTGCAGAATAGCTTGCTGTAATTGCGTGGGATGAAGGGATGCTAAAGCGTACAAGAGTTGAGGTTTGCTGGGGCAGCAGAGGGGAAGAATCAGCTTCTGTGCTTGACTGCCAAGGACTACCCTTCTGCAAGCCTAAGCTCCAACACCCATTCCTTTTCAAGGGTGTTAGGCATTAGTGGAAAGGGATACAGTCCTGCACACACCTGGGAATAAGTTTCATTGAACCCAATAGTGTCTTCTTCCAAGGAGATACATCTAGGATTGCAGTGTAGGTTATCTTACCTTTCAAAGTCCCTTTTTATTTGCATGTGTTAATTTATAAGTTGGACATAACAAAACCTCGAATGTGCTATCATTAGAATGGTGAATTGCATGTTTTGGAGTCTTATTATTGCACTACATTTATATCCCACCTTTCTTCTGTTGCACAGACCCTAAGGTGGCATCCACAGCCCTCCACCACATTTTATCTTCACCACAACAACCTGTAAAGTAGGGTAGGTTGAGAGCAACTGGCTGGCCCAGAGACATCCAGTGAGTTTCATGGCTGAGTGGGGCCTAAAATCCAGGTCCGTGGGCCAACGCTGTAATCACCACAGCACTCTCAGTGTTTCATCTTGCGGTGTTGATACATTTAAGAAATAATATTTGATAAAATATAAAATATTTTAAAATTAATGAGGCTGCAGCTGATTCATGTTCCATTGAGTGGGAGGCCAATGACTGAGCCGAGTTATTAGTTATGCTTTGTATAGGAACAAAATTTTAAAAAATACTGAATCTCTCAGCAAGAAGATGGAATTTCATATAACCCAGTTTGTCACTTCTTGAACTGTACAACTTTTCCAAGAGTTGCAGAATGTAAAATAGGAATCGAGTAATATCCTTTCACAGCAGATGGTGTTTGCCTCAACCGACTTAAAGCAGGCATACTGAGAAAATGGGGAACTACGGCTGTGAGCCGTCCCGGGATGCCGAGGCATGTGATGACGGCATATAAAAGTTTTGAATAAATAAATAAATAAATAATAAGTTCAAACAAGTCGGCTTGCATGTGGTTCCAGCTTGATCCAGCAGCTGGCATTGCCCATGCTTATTTACATGAAAGAACAGCACTCAGACCAGTCAGGTGTTTCCAGTGTAGGGCACGGGCACTGGATTTCATCATTCCCACCCAGTTCCAGTGGATGGGTATGATTGCAGCTTGATTTTCAGGGACCGTGTGCCCAACTCCAGCCGCTGCACACACACAGCACTGGGTTGGGCTCCAAAAGAATTGGGACTTACAGCTTGACTGTATGTAGGTGGAGGGGTCCCAGTTTTTTAGTTAGGATGCAACCAGGTTACTTGTGGATGTACATCTTCCAATGATCGTAACATTGTACAGGAAGCCGCAAAGGTAATCAAGTGCTAGATCAAATTAAATGGTTGTGCCCTCATCATTAGGAAATGATCCACCACTGCACTTAATCATTTGTCAGAGATGCTTGTTTAATGGTTTTCTTTTGCTCCAGTGGAAAGTTTCAAAGTATTGCTGAATGAAGTGATTAGGCCACTGTTATTAGGCAAGACAGTTTCTACTTCATAGCACAGTATCCAAAACCATCTGAAATGCCTCTGTGCTTCAAAATTAAGGGACTCATAACCCTGTGCAGACCTATGAAGGGCTTCTTTTAATGGATGGAAGATGACTGGATGGAAAATGCAAATTACTTTAAAACATAAATTAATAAGAATATTTAGTGTTTCTATCACAATTTTAAGTACTTGAAGTACTTTACATACATTTTCTCAGTACTTGTAGAACAACCCTAAAGATCATGTGCTTATTAGCCATATATTACATATGAGACTTTGCATAGGACTTGGAAAGGGAGGATGACACAGCTCTTGCCCTTGCACCACATTTGTTCCCCAATCGCACAGCTTTAATAATCTCAGGACACTGCGACCTTCTGGCTGTTCAGACCACAGTTATGTCTTTTAACGCTGTTATAGAAAGAAGCCCAATGTAATGTTGCTTGTGTCTTCCAGCAGTCTGGCCGTGCACACCACAGAGGTAATGTGAAATACACGGAGATAAAAATAAAGATCTATAAGTAGAATTAGAAAGGCATGTTCCATGCTTCCAAGGCAAACAGTATCCATGTGGCATTTAAATAAAAAATATTGTCCATGTCACCACCATTCCATTCCTCAGTTATTTCCCTCCACCAAATCTAAATTAGATTATTAAACTGCTCTGGACTGCATTTTAGGGGTCCCCTTTTATGACTCTGTAAACTGTGAAGTGTATCTTGAACTCCTATGCAAATCATACTTTATATCACATTGTCCTGTGAGACAGTTGCTGACAATTAGATACCCATGCATCCCATCTGCTGCTTACATTTTGTTACCCTACCTGTTTTGCACTATGTTTCTAGACACTGGTTGTTGGAATTTAGTGGACTTGTATTCTGGAGAATTTTATGTGCAGTATAAAATATTTTGAAGCTGAAATACCAAGCATCTGCCTCAGATATTTAGCGGGAATAAATATGCTGTCCTTTTCCACAGCTTGTGATGATGAGTGCACTGGATTCCTTCTCCGTGACTTGGATCAGCTACACCAGATGGCTCTGAGTGTCAATCTCAGTGGGCCGCTTCATCCACCATATAAAATGCTTTATTCTTTCGAAAATACAACCCAGGAATTAAAGGTATGCACAAAAACATCACTGGCTTTAGATTTCACACACTGAAACACAGACCTGCCCATACTTTTTATCACCCTGTGCTGTTGTGCTTAAATCTGAGAAAAAAGATGAATTAATGGTTTGGTTACTTTGACCATGCCACAGTGCTTAAGCAGTTATTACAGCACATTCTTGGGAGAGATAGTAAGAAAAATATGCAGTAGCAATTTCTGTTCGTTCTCTTAGAGAAAAGGAAATGAATGGTAAGATCAAATCAAGTGAATTGTGTACAATTAGTGTAAAATGATGGTCTTAACATTTGATAACATAAAATGGTCACTTAGCAGTGGAATAGTGATAAGAATATTTGATTGAGGATGTGGGATATTTGATGGAGTATACAGGAGAGCAGAAAAAATACTTAAACAGTTTCTGATGTGTCTGCAATGACAATACTCAGTAGGGAAGACATTCAGCAAAGTAAGAAATCTTTAATGTTTTCTTGTTAAATATGAAATCCTGTATGAAATGTAATATATGCAACTTTATACCCTCAGCATTTATTGTCACCTCAGCAAGCACCGGAGAGACTCGTTTGGTTGGCACAGGAGAATTTGGATACCCTTGTGACAGAGATGGATGAGCTGTTGACAAGGGTGAGTATGATGCTTAAATGGGTGGATCTTGAATGAAAGACATTGGCTGTGTTTTTCAGAGCATGACAACCCATCAGGGCTCCTATCCCAGTGACTTGTCATGCCATGCAAACCTGGATTGATTTCTACAGGATGGATTGTATGTGAGCCCCAAGACATCCCAAATATCCATGGGTTGTTACCAGGGTTGTTTAACCCCTAATGAGTTCTCTTCCCATCTGAACTCAGGGTACCAACCCCTTATTTTACATTCTCCACAATTCAGCTTATTTATCAAAATTGCAATAACCAGACTTTAAAAATATTGGGATGCCTTAAGTGGTTCATTACTAAATGCATGATTGAAACCAACTAGAAATAAGAACATGCTATTATATTTGAGTGGAAATATAGATCAACTTTTCATGCCCATTTTGATTTGAAAGCAAGCTCCACCTTCCATGCCAAATTTTGCAGTCATAAAGGGGAGAGGAATCCAGTGAAAGGAAATTATGTGGAGAGTCCCACATCTGATGTTCTCCCCAGTTGCAAAAAAAAAGCTTAAAATTAAAAAGTTGCAAAAATTTAGCTTATTTAACACCTGCTGGCTAAGATCTTCTATCCATTATAGGATTCATTCACATAACTGCTTTCATATCATCTTCATCAGTTGACAGATGCCAAATTTGAAGGCCAAACCAGATGTGTGCTGGAAGATCTGTGACTGGGTTGCCTAACACACACGTGCGCATGTGCACACACACAGGGAGGGGGAGCTGCTTTTAAATTTAAAAAATAAAAATAAATCACCCATTTCTTTTTGTCCAAGTGTTGATCAGTTATAAAGTGACAAAAGAAAATATAGCCAAAGGTTTAATTTTATCAGATTTTTATTTGTATTACTATTTGTCTTATACAGGTAAAAGCACTTTAGTTTGTTGGTTTTAATTATTCTTGTAAACCAAAGCACTTGGCTGGTCTATTTCAGTTTGTAATGCAATACAGGCACAGCAAGAGAGAGAAAATGATGTATTAAAATCAAATCTCAGTTATGACTTATTTCCTATCAAGCAAACTTTTGGAAAGGCGGGGGGAATTTGTTATTAAAAAACACCTTTATTTGGTAGGAGGTAGAATCCTCTTGAGATGACATCAATGTTGTTTGCTATTCCTTTTATTAGTAAACACTCCAAACTGTGCAGAAATTGGAATTTCATTAGTGAATCAAGTAAAGGATTATATTAATACAAAGTGTGCCACCTAGTGGTAAATAAACTTGAATTGAAAAACTGATTTCAGCAGTGGTAAATGCTGGAATGCAGTGAAGGAGCAAAAGAAGAAAATCTAGGAATATGGTCTTACAGAACCAATTTCCTTTCTTCTGTGCCATTTGTGCTTTCAAAATTCTTGATTTCAGGTATTGGATTCAGGTTCCATTCACCATCACATTGATATAGCCTGTACCATACAATCCTTCTACATGTCTACTCAGTTACTTTTTCCAGGCAAGGGGTATACAACTGCAACCTTAGTAAGTTGGTTGTCTGTGTTGTTCCATCCAAATGGAAAGGACTCTTACCAATTTCCTCCATCACTGAATTTCTGACTGTGAACAAAGTTGTGGTTTTCCTCATTTGGCAACACAATCCAGATGGTCAAGTGCCTATACGGATGCCAGTGTGCCTTGTCATTAGGCAAATGAGCATCTGTATTCACCAGGGATTAAAAGCATAGAAGGCTTACAGTAGAGTGCAATTACCATACCATTTTACTGTCATACTTCTAAGTAGTTGAATATATTTGCTGTGGAAAATGTAAGTAATAGTTCCCTTTAGATCATTTTTGTAAATAAAAAGGGACACTTCATTAATAAACAGTACTATCCATTTGTTTATTCTCTTATAGTAAAATGCCTACAGATTTCACAGATGTTTTGGGTTCTATCGGTTGTTTGCATGTCTATGAAATAGTGAAAAATTGCATGAGAAAACCACAGGACTTTCTTCAGAACATTTGAGGATGAACAATGTGTGTCTGAAACGTAGTTACATGCTGGCAAGTCACCCCCAACTTATGATGATGCAATGATGAATGCCCTTCAAACTGTCCTGAGATCCACTCAGCCGGCTTGAGCCATTTTGTATTCGGTCTTCTCCTCTTCCTCCTCCTGCTTTCAACTTTTCTGACCATTACTGAATTCTCCAGTGAATCTTGCCTTCTCATGATGTGACTGAAGTATGACAGCTTTAGTTTTGCCATGCGTGCTTCCAGGGAAGCATCTGGATGATTTGATATAGGACCCACTCATTCTGCTTTCTGTCATGGTGCTCTCCTCCAACACCATGTTTCAAACAGATCAATTTTCTTCCTGTTGGTTTTCTTCACTTTTCTCACACCCACACATAGTGATCAGGAAGATTATCAGGAAGTGGATAATCTCGGCCTCGGCCTCCTTCTAGATCCTTCACTACTGCGCTTCCAAGCCTCAATCTCCTTCCGATTTCTTGCCTGCAGTCCTAAACATTACCTGGTATAACTCACTGATATTTAGGAGTAGGGATGATGACTGTGTATCTAGCACTGGACTGGTTGCAAGTGTTGTGAACTTCTTCCCTTTCTCTCCCTCCAGAAATGACCCAAAACAATGAATCCCATATTATCAGGGAATGTGAAAGGGAGCATGTAAATTCCAGGGCTTAAACTCTTCATCTTGCTCCCCTGCAAAAAAGAGTTTGGCTTGGTGCCACAGAGCCAATAGGGAGCCTTGTTGTTGATTAACTACTTTATAATGATAATTGTGTAAAAAGACTATGAAGCATCCATTATTGGCAAGACCTGGTGTGTAACTTAGATGTTCTTGGGGAAATTGAAATCAGTAAGACTGAAATGCCTAAATGAATCCTTCAAGGATCATTATGTCAGTGGGAATTCTGTATTTTCATCATGGATGAAGCTCTACATGGATTAAGAACAGTATCTGTGAACAAAGTCAAAGAATAATGTCATTCAGAATCTCTTTTGTGACCTGTTCTTTCCACTGTGCTTTCCAAGAATCAAGGATGAAGTCTCTGATGGCTCTTTAATGGTAGAAGTAGTAATAAAATGTAATTGTGTACTTGGGAAGAGTGTCTGTCACTTCCAGTCTATCTGATCAATAATGCATTGATTGCCTCTTGCTTGAGGTAAGGTTTCCAAGTAGATTCAGGCAGATGGAGTATCTCCTTGTCATGTTCATTAATTACACTTTTCTTTAATCTGTGTCGCCAGGCGACCAAGGTGACAGCAGATGGGGAACAAACCAGACAGGATGCTGAGACGACTAATGAGAGAGCGAAGGTGCTTGGACAGTTTATCAAGGGCACCCTCCAGGCTGCAGAAGGTATTGGAGAAAGGAAGAAAAATGCCAATAGCCTCTCAAGAAAAGTGAAGCAGCATGCTTTAGGAATAATAGCACCAGGCGTGGAACCAGAGTTCATGAGCTGAATGGAATACGTTGATTAAAAGCCTGGTTTTCAGCCGGGTTGAGCTAGCAAAGCTACCACCCAGATCATTGCAGACTCCCTGGAATCTAAGGGGTGGAGCTTGCTACAGTGGTTGGTGGACTGGAGATTAGGAGCACAGACTAGCATAAAAGAGCAAATGTGTTCCTTCTGCTACATTTAGGTTCTTGAAGAATAGGGATTATGATTAAAAAACTGATGGGCAGCTTCTGCTTTGCTGTGTTTATTTTCAAGGCAGTAAAATTTATTTGGAGAATAAGAAAAAAAACTCATGCCACTCCACAATTCTGTATGGTGCATTAAGAGTGCATCTTTAATTCCTCAAAATAGTTTTAAATATGCATTACTGCTTGCCATTAATAAACATCTGTTTCCCAGCATCTGCAAATGATTGCTAGCTCTGGGACTCCTCCAGCTCTGCCCAGTAAGGAATGTGATTCAGTAAACTCCAAAGTGCAACTGAAAACAATCATTCAAATGTATCAAGCAACCTCTCGGGGTGGTAACGTGACAGGCCACTGAATATGAATAATATTGGACAAAATAATTGCATGGTTGCAAACTCCATGCAATTTTTCAAATTAAGGTGCTATCCTTATAAGTATTTCATAGTTTTCCTTCTCAGTCCCCTTTCCAGTTCTTTTTTTTCTCAGGCAAAGTAAGCAGAACTAGCCCAGCCAACTTAGTATACCATAGTATTTACAACTCTTATGGTACACTAAGTATCCAAAGATTTATGTTTATTGTATACTGTTGACTTCTTACTCTAGCTTGAGATTATTATCATAAATTATCATAATCATTAACCACTGCACAATTTTTGTTTCAATCTACTTGCAAAAGGTAATTTAAATACAGAATCTTCAATTATACTAATTTATTTTGTCCGATATGTTTCCCAGCTTACATTATCCTAAGATAATGTTGACATCTCTATAATTTCCTTCAAAACTTGTGCAAACTCAAAATGTGGCAAAAAAGGGATTTAGAGTTGATTTCCAAGCATGGATTTCGAATAGTTTCAACCATTGCTTTTCACATCTGACTTTAAATTTATAAATCTTAAGTCTCGTTGTCAATTTTAAAAAATCCATTTTAAATGCCAAGTGGCTGGTCTATTACTTCCACATCTTTACTTTCTTCATCCAATTGTAAATGGCATCCATTGAAATATATGGACATGTGTGAAATCAAATGAGAAGATATAATTTTGATTTATATCCAAACAAATATTAATGAAGAAAACTATTTTTGACGATTCTCCCTCTCCATTAGTTCATTGAACCTCTGTTAATTGTACCTCTGTTGTTCTGCAGTTTTTTTTCCTATGAATTCTAATACCAGATCTTATGTTGTCTAGCCATACTACTAGATATAGTACTACTCCACTACTGCTCTATAGTAGTACTCTAAGTGTTTACTACTCTAAGTATTTACATCAGTAAAGTGAAATGAACATACAAATCTTCCTTGGGCTAGATCAAACCATTGGCTCAAATCAGTGGTGCTTTGAGCCCAGGACTGTCTATACTTCCTGGCAAAAGTCTTTCCAAGAAATACAGCAGGGCATCCTTTAACTGGTGATGCAGGGGGTACAATCCTATCATACAATTGACGCAGCATGTGGTCTGAAGACACGCAAGGTATCCACCATGCTGAAGTTAAGCATGTCTGAGCTGAACTGGAAGGGAAGACCACCTGAGATCCGCATGTAACCATCTTGAGTTCCACAAGTGGAGAAAGGTGGGATATAAATATAATACATATGTATATACATACACACACACACACACAAACACACACAATTTGGAATCTTATGCATACCCTCTACCACAAAACCTTGGCCCCTATATAGGAAGGAATATGATGGGAAACCATGATATCTTCTCATTTATTACTGGTCATTTAATTAATAGCTCTTTGTATTTCAGACCAGGGATGTCCAGTGGCAATTGCAAGCCACTTACTGAGACAGATAACATGAATATATTATATTTCTCCACTCTCTTTGTTGATGTGCATAATTTGCCACTTTTCTGCAGCTGCAAACGATACTGCTTCAAGATTGAATGAGACACTTGGAATTCCAGATAAGACCCTAGACAAAAGCCTTCATGAATTACAAAATGAAGTTGACAAAATGATGGCTGAACTCAGGAAGAGAAAACTGAATATACAACAGGAATTTGCTCAAGAAGAGTTGGAGTGAGTAGGAAAGCCATAAAATAGCCTCATATATAATTACTCTGTCAATTTTCTTCTGACAATCAGTACCATGTGAAATAGTTTTAGAACATGCTCCATTGTGTTGTTTTAATATGTTACAGAGTAGCCCAGAGTTGAAGCCAAATTATTCTATGTTATCTGCAAGTTTTCCTTTATGGCTGAGAAGGCATTTGGAAGGAGTATGATTTGAATGGGGAAATTGCAATACCACAAAATATTGCACTTCCTGTTTGTGCTTTTCCATTTTTAAAAAATGTAGTAATAGCAGAAAGAAAAAGCTACAGTTTGCCATGTAAGGCTTAGTGAAGACTTTAAACTTGTCTGTGACTTGGTCTTGGTAGCTATGGAAATATTGGGGCATGCTGGGAGTTGTAGGACTTTTTGTGGTCAGAACATACATAGGATTCTACCCTTAATGATATAAGCATTGCATAATGCCCACACCCCCCAAAATGATATTGCGTTATGATATTTGCAATACAAATTATGCACGCATAGAAGAGCTCTTGGTGACAGTTTTGTGGCCTCCAAGAGTAAGAAGCAAGGCAAGTGACCGCTTTACTTCTGATGTTTTTAATGTGAACTTAGCCATTTAGCGCACACGTTTTACTTTGTTCCACATTCTCAAAACTTAAATATTACAAAAGTAAAATGAAGACCCATCACTGAGGTCGTCTAGGAAATGTTGTAATTTGTCCCCCAAATTATTAAGAACTCTAAGTCCATTTTAAAGTAGTATTGTAAGCACATAGGACGACGTACGGCAGAAACACTGCCAGTTCTTTATCTACTTTGTTACAGAGCAGCAAAAGCCCTCCTGAAGAATGTGAATAAGTTATTTGCAGAGCCTGGGAAGAAAACAGAGGAACTGAAGAATGAAGTCAGAGACAAACTGGCAGACTACCAAGATAAAGTAGATGATGCTTTGGACCTGCTGAGAGAAGCCACTGACAAAATTAGAGAGGCAAATAGACTATCTGCAATCAATCAAAAAGACATGACTGTAGTAGAGGTGGGTTTCTGATCAGAAGACTTCCTTCTTGGAGCTGTTTTTCTGACAGTGGTGGTGGATGGAAGCAACAGATAGTGGATTAGATGCAGGGCCAAAAATGTAGCTTATATTCTTCTCTCAGAATCAGAAAACTTCTGCCATGCTAGGAAATACTACAGATGGAACTTAGTAAAATCTGCACACAAGTTAATTGACACGTGGTTTTAATCCCTGGTTGGGGATAAAATTAAATCATTTGAATTACTATTGATAAAGGAAAAAAATGAAAGGAAACCTAAATTTTCCTCTAGTGAATAGTCTGTGATTAATGTATGTGTATTTTACAGATGGATTATAGCAATCCAAATAGACAAGGCCTATATATGGCCCCAAACAACTGTTCTTTCTTGTTGAGCAGATGTGCACATGGGTGCACACACAAGCACACACACACAAACACATACACACAAAGCCAGTCAATCTTCAGTATTAGTACAGCTGCAATTTCTCCTTCTGTCATGCTCCCAAGTAAGGAATTAAATGGGTATATGCAAATTCAGATTATAAATCAAACTACCACATATCTTTTGTAGTTCGTAACTAGTGTAAATGATTTTCCTTGATTTAATTTTAATTGCAAAGTCTTGAAAGCACATTATATTGTACATTAACAAGTGCTTAGCAATGACAGGAAGCGCAAAGTCAACCTTAAATGAAGACAAATGTTTCAGTTCCTTGTTTATGTCTCAGTCATTTTGTGCCTAAAGGCAGTTATTAGTCCTATGATGCTAGTTTTCATAAAATGCTCGCTGGCCTCAAGGGCTAACAACTGCCATATCCTAACATTAGATCGAGCTTCTCAGTTTCTTCTTCAAAGTTGAGAGAGGAAATCTTTTATTACATCATAATTTTATGAAGCACTCAGCTCCTGTGTTTGATATATTCTTCTCAACTAAGCAAGAAATTAGATCTGCTTTTTAGAAAAAGGGACACATTTTTCAGATGCCATAAAATTGTATCCCAAATCTTTAATATACAGTTTTATGGTTGTTGCTTTCAGGGGGGTGCAGAGCTCACATATGCAAATGGAAACTTATGAATTGGCAGCCATTTTTATTGTTTATTTGCATTCAGACCCTAGCTAAAAGCAAGTTACAGGCATTGGGGTTTCAGGATCCAAGAGACAAACAGGCAGGGGTCAAGCTATGGCACAGATCAGTGCAAAGATTAGTGAAGGGTATACAGCGGCCAGGCAAAAATAACGGTCCACAACAGCAAACAGGAGAAGGAGAACAGAGAAGGATCTAGGTAGACTTCACACAGTAGAACCAGCAGACTGTAATGTGTTGGAGATGCCCTGCACCCAGCTCCTACGGTTGGTTGTTCTGCCTCTTTTGCAAGTTCCTAATTCTTTAGTATTAGGAGAGGTAGAATGCCAAGCTTACCTGCAAACACCTTCTTGTATTTCATAATGCAAATGAAGCAAAACCGTTGAAAGTAAACAATACTGGAAGTGTTAAATGAAAGCAAATGCATATAGATTTTGAACTATTTCCTCCACACAATCAAATATACTCCACAGAAAAAGAAGCAAGCTATGGAAGATGGACGACAAGAGGCTGAAAATACTCTAAAAGAAGGAAATGATATCCTCAGTGCAGCTAATGACCTTGCAGATGGAATCAATTCAGCTGTAGAGGTAAATATGATTATATTTAGGGAAGATAATCGTTTTTCTTAAAACTGAAACAGGTGATTACAGTAAACTGAACTATTTATTGACATTACTGTTTCAAAAATATTTGGCTTTTCAATCATGCCTTTTTATTTTCCGGTATAAAATCTAAAGGTGAGAATAGACATTCTGGAATGTAATGGAAATTGTTTTAAATAGTGTCCAGTCAAATCTACGGTCAAGCTGAATTTTAAAGATTTCTGGAAGGGAAGAGGTGAAAACTGTCCCAAACATAAGGGCATATCATTTGGGAGGGCCAACAAATATTTCCGTGCAGAGTATTCCTTCGAATAGGAGGTTCATATCAGATTGGCCTGGACATTAGGCAGGCTCGTCTGAAGAACTATGAACTTGGCTGGGTTTATTTCTGAGTCAATTAAACCTCAGAAATAAATATCCTCTACTCTTGAACTGCAGATCTGGCCCCCACCTTTCCAGGCTCTTTCCCTCCCTCCCTCCTTCCCTCTCCAATAAGTGTATTAGTTTCCCTTTAAAACCAGCTTATACACTGCTGCTGCTGCGGAGAGTGAAGTGAAGAAGAAAAAGGTTCCAACCCTACTCAGAAAATGTAGCTGTTCTACAATCAGAGTGGTGTTGTTGCCCAGTAAATGGATTTGAATTGAAATGGGGAAAGAGAGAGGTGCATGCATTCTGTTGCAACAAATTTTATGCATAGTGGATTGGTTCTAGAAAATTCACAACCAGCTTTATTTCATAATTCATAGTTTATATCTTTGTAGGTAAAGAATTATGTTGATAACATAACATGTGCTTCTTTTGATAAGAGCCTGTTCACATGACTTACTGGGGAGATTATTTTTCATCAAGCCTTCAAAATAAATGAAGCCCATGAAATACAATTTTGAAGGTATTTCTACTTTCTGAAAATCAATTAATTAAATCCATATTATTCCATATTATATTTTCCACCCATTAAGATGTGATTAGTTAGATTTGTATAACTGAGATAGACGGCAGTTGTTCCATCCAAACCAAGCAGGTAGGAACCTGACTTTTATCTGGATAAAAATCACTTGGGAATTGAAACAAGTTAGCTCTGAAATCTGTTGGTAGAGTCACTGAATAATTAATTGTTATTATTTTTTAATCTCACAGAATAATAATTCCTTTGTTCAGTTGTTAAACTGCTCTTCTTTTTTGTGGTTCTCAGTATGTGGATGAGATTCGAGATAGAATAAGTCCACTGTCTGATGAACTAAAAGATAAAATAGACGATTTATCTCAAGACATCAAAGACAAGAATCTTCCAGAAATGGTGCTTCAGGCAGAGAGACATGCTGCCCAGCTGAATGATTCATCTGCTATACTGGATGGGTATGTTAACCATGAGTTTGTTACTTTGTACCTCAGTTTGACTGCCTTGTAGAATTCACTGATGGAGAGAAATAAATAAATCATTTTTATCTTAGTTCTCTTTCAGTATAGATCAGGGACTCCCAAACTTCATCATGTCATTGTAGCCATTCCCAAATCAAGATGACAGTCAGTCCCAATCTTCCCGAATACTAGACAAAGAAAAATCTTAGGTTGTCATACTCGCTCTTGACTTTAGTTTAATGACTAACACTTTGAAAGGAAAGGGAAAGCACTTCAAGAAGTATTAGCCGTGCCACCAGTGGTTAAAGAGTACTGAAACTCCAGTTCCTGTTTCACTTCCCATTAAGTCCATGTCTTATCCTCTGGTAGCACAGTGAACTTATTGTGTGGGCTGATCAACTCTATACCATTTAGATATGTTACTTACAACACACATCAAACTTGTGGAGTTCCCTTTGAGTGTTTAAAGTTTATTTATATATTTATTTACAAATGCATATACTGCTGCATTTTTCAGTATGGACATGTTGGAGCAGTGCACAATAAAAAATAAACACATAAAAGAGGGAACAACATGGTAAAAATAAAATGAATATCCAAGTTATTAAATGGTGACTAGTTAGTTCAGGAAAGCTTCCTGAAAAAAAAAAAAAAACTGCTTCAGGAGATGTCATACTGTAGAGCCTGATCTCCAAAAGCAGGAAGTTTGCAAGAAATTGAAGGCTTTTCTCCAGGTGGATTCTAACTGGACCAAAGGTCCATAGGAAACTATCAGTGACCTCAAAGACTGGGAAGGCTGGTAAGAGAGGAGGCAGTATCTCAATTATATGCATTTTACATCCTAACAGGATCCTTGGGGAAGCTAAAAACCTCTCCTTCAATGCCACAGTAGCCTTTAAAGCCTACAGTAATATCAAGGACTATATTGATGAAGCTGATGCCATTTCTAAGGCAGCTAAAGCTCAGGCCAATGAAGCTGTACAAATGGTAAGAGAAAGCAATGCTCTCTGAAAAAGAAAACAAATGCAAGCAATTGTCTTTTACACTTTCTTCCTTCAAAAGCCTAGGACAGTCTTTCGCACCTCCAAACAAATGTTTACCAGATCTCATCTACACTAGCCAGCATGGAACGCTTTCTACCTTCTATGCAATTGTTGCTGTGCCCCTTTATAGTTAGGGAAGGATGCATAGATATTTACCAGATAGTCAAACACTCCTTCCTCTCCCAGTTAGAGCAGGAGTCATCTACATGGTAGGTAACCACACGATTTTCCCCTACAGATGGGTGGAAGAGACATACATTACTTTGGGACAACTACCCAGCTTCAAGTTGTCTTTATTCCTTTGAGTGATTTAAGTATTTGAAGAAATTTTAAATATTGTCTGTTTCTTTATCATGAAGGAAACAAAGCTGACAAATAAGAGTATTACAGCAATTGAATATCTGTCAGACAAACAGTGAGCCAGTAGATTATATTAGGACAACCAGCTGTATCAGCCCATGAGTACGTGGGAAAGGATAGACACAGAGCTAGTACAAGTGAATTGTCACAAAATATTATTTTCTACCATTGCTGCCGAAAATTTAATGGTGGCACCACAAGTAAAGACACCCATGAATGCTTCTAGGATGTTAGTAGTAATTATTTTAGTAGGGAAGGGGAATACCAAATAGTAAGAAAGTGGTGGGAATCATTTTTTTAAGCACCTCTGGAACAGTTTGCTTGTATCATGGTATCACACAAGTGGACTGAAACAAAGGAATGCTTTCCTCTACCTGCTGCAGCCTTGCACATCTGCCCGATGATTTAGACCATGTTTTGGATCAACATTTCTGGCCATTGTTGGACTGGCAGGGGCTGATGGGAACTGAAATTCAAAATAGCCATAAGGCAGCAGTTTTATTTACAGATTTGTGACCTGCAGATCTTACATGAGTGTTGATCTGGGCTCAGAGTTCCTTTTCACACAGCAGAGTCGTGACAAAGAAAAGATGAATCAACTGTACAGTTCTTTTCCAGCTTCTGTGTAGAGTGTTAAGTTTTTAAGTGGCTTTTGGTGGTTTTGTATCCCATAGCACTATACCAGTAGGAATATTGATCATTTCATGAGTTCATTGAAGTGTCTAGCTCACTCCACAATTTTAGCTTTTGGTGTTTTCATGGTGTTCTGTGAAGTCTCAAAGTCTGTAATACAAAGTTTTCAAGTCAAAACTTGTCATTGTGCTGTTTCTTGTTTGTTTGTATAATTAATAATAATTAAGATTTTATTTTTATGAATTTTTCTACAATCCACTCCTCTACATGCAGAGGATGGAGGCTAGATTGGACTAGGCTGGGCTGGACTTGGCAAGATCCCCATTCCTTTTCTTCAGCCATCTAATAGACTACTACATTCTAGGGAGAGTCTAAGTCTTGTTAGAAATGTGTATACATAAGGGGTTGGAGGGATGGATTCCTCAAGGGAAGAACTGGAGACCCCAACTTTTCATATCTGATACAACCATGGCCCAAAAATGCATGTGCTACTAGGAGTTCTTTGCAATGTTCATTCTGGGTCAGGATTGTAGCCCTTGTTTTAAAACTATAAGCAAACAATGGTTTAAGAAAAAGCAAAACTGAAACAGTGAACTGGAGATACTTACAGTATCAGAAAGAATAAGTGGCAACTAGAAAGATAAACCACATTAAAATGTGACAGAAGTATTCCTCTTGTGCCTTATATGATAGATTCCCCCTTCCTTTTAAAGAAAAATAAATTAATCACAGATGAGGTATTCCCCCTATTCAAGTGGATTTACATAGTCCATTAGTTGCCTGAATGGCAATGGTAATCTGGGTTTTATCATGATAAAAGATCCATTTCAGAATTCAGAATCCCATTTTTATTTTATTTTTTAAGACTTTAAATGATATTTATGATGAGCACATGATTTATAAAATACAATATAACCCTGAAACTGGTGAATTGTGATTATCTAGTTATACATCTGACAAGTTATTTTCCCCTTTTTTACTTAGAGTTATATTGATGTTCAATTAAACTACAATGAATAGCAATTCTATACTATTCAAATCATGATGAAACATCCATTAATTT
Source organism: Varanus komodoensis (assembly GCF_004798865.1). NCBI lineage: Eukaryota > Metazoa > Chordata > Lepidosauria > Squamata > Varanidae > Varanus > Varanus komodoensis. Next base: position 48,424,038 of record NW_025335268.1, on the reverse strand, counting down.
AAATGAGGCAGGATTTATTTATTGATTGATTCTTGAGGAAGCCTTTAATTGATATCTCACCATTCTAAGGTTTGCCCCTTCATAATTTTTCTTTTTCAAAGCTTTGTGTTAGGTTTAGCTTTAGCTTTAAAGATAATTCAATTAGCCTTGCAGTCCTATACAGTGGTGCAGCTGGATAATTTTACACCCTGAATGAAATGTTCTTATAGATTCCCCTACTTTAGAAAGCTTTGAATATCACTTTAGTTGTGAAGCATACACAAAATATTTCCTACCAGCAGCAGCCATTCCATTCTTAAGATATGTCCCCAGATTCCTGCTATGTTAGAGCAAAAACAATAACAACAAAAAACTGTGAATTAAAAAGATAAAGACTCTGAGCATATGAAGTTTTGCAATTTTGAACTCACTTAAGGCATAGCACCGTCGTAACTGTTGGAATAAAATCAAGCTTACTTCCGCTATTCTTTTGCCAAACACATTCATTTGGGAGTAAGTGTCATTTTTATGAAGAAGGGTCATATATCCTTAAAGTAAAAATAATAAAATAAGCATTTCTATTAATAAACATTCGCAGTCAGTTGCCCCTGAGCATTAAATGTTGAAAGAAGAAAGGGAATGGGTGCTAAAGCAGAGTCAGCTGCAGTGGGTCCCGGGCCTGTGTCCTTTGCCATAGCCACTCTTCTAGTAGTTACTGGGGGAGCACAGCTGTGTGGCCTTGGACTTTTGCCCCGTGCTCCAGTCTTAGCTACATACTTCATTGGACTGGCAATCAGCTCCCTGCTGGGGTTTCTACTAGGGTTAAGTTCTTGTCTAGCAATGGGATGCTGTCTTTATAGATGAATTCACATGACCTATATCTTAAGGCCTCTCCAAAAGTTATACATTATCATCGGAGAAAGCTGGACAAGCCATGTGTGATGATAGTACCTCTATCTAATTTCCTTAAGCTGCTGGGAATAATCGGGGTTGTAGTCCAACATATCTGGAGATAAGCTGTTGAGAAAAGCTGTGCTTTAACTCTAATATGCAGTTATTGTAAGATTTCACAGACAAGTTGTATTTTAGCAGGATAGATGTGACTCTGGAAATATTCTCATAATGTTCTCTGTCCAGTGATTATATAGTGATTATGAGAAGGCTTTCATACATCTTTAGTAAGGTAACAGCCGTATCCATACAGATGCAGAAAAGCCTCTTTGTATTGAAGTTCTGTTCCCTAGTTCAGTCATATATCCATTCTCTGTTTCATGGGAATTTTGCCCGAGATGCTTCCCCTTTGATGTAAAAACCAAACTAATTTGAAAAATCTATTACTAGCTCTGTATGATAAGTATCATATAAGAGTGATAAAGACTTGGATGAGTTTTTCAAATTTTCATGACTGTTCAACTAAATGGCCCCAATTTATTATTTATTTATTAAGATTTTAATCTTTTCCTGATCCTGCTGTTTAGCATACATTTCATTGACACTAGTTGGTTGCTGTTGTGTTTTCTTTTATAGGCAACTCCTCCAGAAGGTTCACTAAAGGACAGTGCCAAGAACGCTCTACAAAAAAGCTTCAGAGTTCTCAATGATGCCAACAGGCAAGAAAATGATGCTAGAGGTAGGCATTTTTCTTTCCCCATGATAACTGGATTCTATCAAAACGCAAATGTGGTGTTTGTTACACAGGCATCTCCACAGGAATGTATTTTGATCTGCAATTCTGTCTCCATATTCAGCCCTTGATCCCACTACAAACTCTAAAGCAGCCTTTCTTACATATGTGCTCAGAAACTGTTTCAATCATGAGCTTTCTTGGAGGCTTTGAGCAGCTTACAGTTTCTCAGCCTCTGTTTTACAGCTGTAGAAAAGGTAATAATAATGTCCTCCAGAGCTGTGTTGTTCTGAGACATCAGAAACAACCAAAAGTCCTCTGGTACCTTAAAAATGAACAGATTTATTATGGTGTAAGCTTTCAAGGACTAGAATCCACTTCATCAGGTATGTGAAGTATTAGCCGCAAAACTCATTCTCTCTCTCTCTCTCTCTCTCTCTCTATATATATATATATATATAGAGAGAGAGAGAGAGAGCATGCATGCATGTGTGCCCATACACAGTGGAAGAGAGAGAGAGATTTATAGAAAACCATGGGACCACATAAAATATGAAGTGGTTTTGAATTTTACAGCCATTATCTACTCTATTTACATTTTTCTTGTATCTCCATGTAAATCTGCCAACCATGGATAACATTTCATGCATCTCATGAGAGGACTCCGATCAATGAAATCTCATGCCATGATCAACCTGTTTGTCTTTAATGTACCAAAAGACCCTTTGTTGTTAATAAGTACTTGAATATAACAAAATGGTTTCTCTCCTTAGGAACAGAGAAGTGTGTGTTAAAATATAGAAGCAAACACGTAAATCAGTAATGTAAATAAGGAACAATAGGAGATGGTCTCGAGGAAAGAATGAAATGGAGGAAGGAAGGAAAAAATAGCTTATGTGTAACCTTACTGATGGCCAAACTACACAAGATATAAAATATATCTCTTATTAAAAGGTTTTAAAAAACACAGCTTGTATCAGCCGGAGAAAACAGAAATTCTAGGATAGCTGCAAGTGGATTTTAACCCCTTTACCCTCAGTGTGGTCCTAAGAAAAATCCTTCCTCTGAATCTGGTGCTATGGTTGTGGAGGAGCAAGGAGATCTTTGGCACTGTTTGCATTTTGTTTTTGTTTTTTTAAAAAAAACCTCAACTTTGAATTGAAAGACAGTTGTCCAACTTAGTCCAAGGACTTACTATGGAAGGTTGCAGCTCCTCTTTATGTCAAGTTACTCCCACAAACAAATGGATGAGCACTTGCAGTTCTGGTTTTCTCAAGGTCACCCATTTATAACAGTCAGCTTCTTAATGTGGAAGTGTCATGGCTACACAACATAATATAATCAAAATGGCTTCCACTGTGTTACGGGAAGCAACTGTATTTAACACAAGTGCGTGCTCTTTACACCTTAGTGGCGTCAAAGATTCACTTCTTCACTAACCAGAAGTTCTGCCTCTCTGAAGCAATTTAATCTCAGTACAAGGGTTTTGTATAAAATTTCAAATTAAGTACTCATATATGGTCATGAAATGCTATTACCAGTTAATTGGAGGGTTATGAAGCTGATTTTTCTTTTTCATTAGTAGGTTCTAACAGTGATGAAATTGCCATGCCAAGACATAAAGCTTTAATGTTTTCCTCAATGCTCTGTCCTGCATATATGGTAATGTATTGTTACACATTTCACTTGCCCTGCAGGATCACGTTTTGGCCTCAATAGATATAAAGCAGAATTAGAGCCTGAGATTAATTGTTTCTAGTTGCCTTGTGGCATTTGCTCCAAAATTATTATTCACACAATCCTCTATCCACAGCTTGGCATTTCTGGGTTAGAAAGAGACTACTGAAGTAAGTAAAAATGTATTGAACAAAGTCTCCTTAGAATTCTCCAGAACCCCTATAGGAAACTTAGAAGTGCAAAACAAATAATAGGGATGCTATAAAGAGCTAGTAGGCAGAAGTGATCATTAGTTTAGAATTTCTCTCTCTGCACTACAGGTAGTACATTAGTTAAAGTAATGAAAACCCGTAAACTACTCAAGTAATATATCCTCCAGGAACTTGAGCCTGGACTGTGACAGAGATGGGAATGTTTTCTTGCTACATTATGACATCTGCCTGATTTGTAGCCAATTACATAACGTATAAAATGGCTGTTAATCAGGAAATGCAATATATTATCACCAAAAATTGCTGAAATAGTCCTTACAGAGCAAAATGTCTGAGGGCAGCTATTAAAATGGAGATTTACTCATTTCTCTCTTTCTCCCTCCATGGGGTTGGAAGTTTGAAAATGGGCTAGAGGGAGGAGAAGTAGATTCTTTCACAAACATTTTGCACATATGTGAATTTCAAGATCTTGGATATAAATGACTGAATACTGTTTTCTCATGGCCTGGTTCTGTGTCAGAATACTGGAAGCATTCTTCATCAGGAATATTTCAGTCAAGACAAATGAAAACAAAATATGTATTTAAAAATATACACATGCATGGCCATATTTTAGTTAGCTGTAAAGCTTCTGTTAAATCAAGGTTAATTGCAACATTATAACTGTCCACCAGGCATGTACCATTTATTGGTGACCACTGATTACCTTTCCTTCAGATTAACAGTTGATAAATTAATAAGAATAGTGCTTTGAGAACCTTCCCCCTCCCCCAAATACTTCATTTCTGATATCCCTACACATCCTAACCTGCTCACTAGGCAATGGAACTGCAAGATCACCTTGTATGGTTTTTTCCTATGAAGTCAAACTAGATTAGGTTGATTTTTCTAATACCGGATGCTCATTGGCCTTATTTAAAACAATTGCAAATGCTTACTTAATTCCTTTATGCTTGGCATTCTGTTTTTTTCCACTCCTTAACTAAGGCTGCAGTGTTATGCTCATTTGCTTGGGCCTAAGTCCTGTTTAATTCAGTGAGGAGTGCTTCTGACAGATCTGTATTGCAGATGTATATTTCTGTATCTAAGATACTGGATTGAAATTCTTTTGTTCTACAGGAAGAAACCGTCCATGTGAATTTACTCATGGTGCCTTCTTGTCAGTATTACAACTGACTTTTTAACAATAATATTCAAATAAGAATAATTAACTTAGTAGAGTTTTATACAAATTCATTACATGGGATTCATTGTGTAAGATTAGAACTTCTCTTTATCTTTCTGGGCCTCCTTATCAGCCAGGACATTGTAAAAGGCTACATCCTCACTTTTCTAAGCTGTCCCTTATTCTGTAACTTTTATACTTTTTAAAAAGTTGCACCAGTGGCATCTGTAGTCCTTCCTACTTCTGTGTTGTATACTCATTATCTTTGTATATGTTCTTGGATAAATTCCCCTGAGCTTTTCCTTTGACTTACTTTACAGCCACAAAAATGTATGAAATCAGCAAAAGTGAAGCACTTTCACCATTCATCAATGTCACCAACATTATAATTAGAACAAAATTCAACCGTCCTTAAGCTCTGTGACTGTATGGGCTATTTTTCTGCTTATGTGACACTTCATGAACACCTACAATTATCGGATGTCTGAATGCAGAAGTTGTGTGGTTTTCTTATAATATCTTGTGCACTTCCTTTTATACTTGGATCTTTTCCCATAAAAGCAAATTAGTTTTAAAGCTGTGGAGGAAGGCAGGTAGTTTTCTAGCTGGTTATTGCCAGTGTAAAGACACTGGACTTGTAATTCCCAGTGTCAGATGAACCATTTTGGGTCACCAAGGTCCATAAAATTGACAGAGGCCTTCTCCCTGGGGCACCTCAGGTAGGCACTAAGTAAGAAACTTTATTGATGCTCCTTGGAGGATGTGAGAGAAAAATCCTCAAGACTCATGCTTCTTCTGTCAATCAAACCAAGGAATCTCTCCCTACCAAACTGTTTGTAAGGATCTGACTAGATGGAAGTATGAGTTTTTCTGCCCTCCTATTTAAACAGCCTCAGTTCTTTTGAATTCCTCAGTTTCTGCAACCTGTATTAGCAGGGGTGGATAGTGCATGGAGCCAAATGTTAAGGAGAAAAAGCCATGAAATCCGCAAATGCATTGTGAGCAGGCCTCTCCCCAGCTTTTCCAACAGGCTTAGATGAAACTTTAGAAGCAGCCCTTCCTTAGAGCTCTGCAGCTTACAAAACAACATAAAAAACAATTGGGTTCTCTTTGAGATGTGGGAGAAGCATCTGCCCATGTGAAGAGTTGAATCCATTGTCCCTCTGCTCTTCCTCTGAATCTAAAGGATCCATTTGAGCAGCCTGTAATCTGAGAAAGCTAGGCCCTTTTGCTGCAATATATTTGCCCTTCATTTACTTCCCAGCCATTAAATTTTTATATATTTCCCTGTCAAAATAAAAAGTGCAACTTTTCCAGAAAGTTAAAGAAGAAAAACCCCTAGAAATGGCAGACTGGGACTAAGCAGATGGGCACCAATGGAATTTACACTCCCCGTCACCACAAGCAGCCTCATTCACTTCGTCTCATTCCGCTACCTTTTCTTAGAACTGTCAAGAAGCTAAAGCAACTTGCAGACAGTTCTTCAAAAAGGAGCTGCAAACAGTAGGAGTTAATATCGTCCCTTTCGTGAGTGGCTGGTAGCCAGGAAAGCATCAGAAATGTGAAGTGTACTGAGAACAATCAATTCAGCATTTGAAATCCAGAGGATTACACTGCTAGGCAGGAGATCCTGTTGCTACCCCCCTTTGGTGCACCTACATTTTGTCTGCTTTTCCCATTGATTTTTGATTTACATCTCAGAGACTGTAGGCCTATATGCAGCTTTGCCTTGCCAGTTTCCACCCATGCCATCAACTGCACTTGGTTCCCTTTTGTAACTAATCTTAGAAGGACATTGGCCAGGCAAGAGTACATATGTCAGACAGCTGTAACTGCACACCTCTGAAAGACTGACATAATTTTTTTAAAAAAATATGAAGACATTTGCACACATTTCTGGAACTGAAACAATGATAGTAATAAAATGGTTGTGAACCAGTGATGATCACTGTTTGGCCATGGGTGGAGGAGCTGTCATTGACAATGACATCAGCAGGACTGCGGAGTGGCAAGAGCTGTTGCTGAACAGCTCACTTGGCACTTCCCAGATCCCATGATGAGATTGGGCTCATGAATTCAGGTGACATGGCAACCCATCATGGGTTGAATAATCCCTAGAACAAGCCAGTGTGACTTGTTGGCTAAAATGAAGCCAATCTGCAGGAAGGTGTCTTAGTTCATATGACATGACATTCTACCCTGGCTACTTGCCATGTCATGCAATCCTGTCATTATCTTTAGCTATATTTTCTTACATATCCATGTCTGCTAATCCAGTATAGTACATGGAAGCTAGATGCACAGGCTCTGTCCAGAAGTAACATTGTTGACAGAATAGTACCAATGTGAATTCTGTGTTGGATGGTCCCCCAGTTCTCCAGACCTGATTTCAGAGGACCATTGGAAGCTGAAGTTAGAAAAAAATGCCACAAAATCACCTCTTTTCCTGCTCAAGCAGCTCAAAGGAGCTCTTCCACTTGCAGAAAGTAAAGTCCTTGGATCTACTCCATTCTCTCTAAATAGTGATGGAAAGGGGATTCATATTACATGTAGAATAAATGCAAACAAAAGTTGCTGGGTTTCATACTATTACTAGAGCATAATGCTTGAAGTAAAATGCTCTCCAAGTATTAATTTCACCCTAGGTGACTCCAAAATATGATCTTTCAGAACATTTGTCACCAGTAGAACAGTGCAGTTTCTTTAAATATTAATGGTGATTTTTTGGAACTCCATGTTCCATTCTGCATGAGACTCCCTCAGGAAATTTATTTTTCTTTTTTTTCTGTTAATATTGAGAAAACAATTAAAATGCATTAAATAGGAAAAATATTAAACAGATGGTGTTTGAATATTGGCACTTAAAAGATCCACAGAGATTAAACTTATTAAAAGCCATAAAAATAGCCTCATCCAATAGTTACAAAGCTAGAAACAGGTTTCAAAGCAGGATGAGTCTGAAATGTAGGAATGGAATAATTGTTATAATTTAGGCAAGTTGCCCAGGAGAGAAGCAGTCAGTATAAGAGGTATTGGGCTGCAAAACTACTAAAACCACCACCTGAAGGGTACCTATTATATAGCCGCTATTTTAAAAAGCGTAATATATATGCTTTGCATTTCAAAAAATACCCAGGAGATCTTGAAGCAATATTAAGAAACCAGTATTTTAAAACAGATCATCAGATTAGCAACATTTTGGAAGAATAGCTGTTTATTTAAGAAATGTCTTTGTTAATATTCTTCGGTCAGAGGCAAAGGTTAACCTTTCCAGACTCTCATTACAGATGCATTCACTTGGCATTTTTGTGTCTCCATGCCTTGATCCATCTGCCTGGCGTGCATTTGGAAACACACTGCTTTGAGTGCAGTGGTAGCTTTGTGCTAACAGTGATAGTGAGTGGTCTTCAGCAATCACTCGCTATCCACTGCAGCCCTCTGGACTGATGGAAGCTGCTTTTGAGGTTTGGGCTTCCCTCAAGATCATTATGGGATATGGCATAGAATGCTGCCGTGGTAGCAGGGGGCACCAAAACTGGGGCAGTCACCTTGCTTCAGTGCAAAACCATCACTGGATACTACACAATATAGCTAATGCTGAAATGTTCAGATGCTCTGTAAGTTGTCAGCTACAGCAAAGTGATATATGTGTGATTTATGGTCCATTTCCCAGATTCTGCCATCAGCTCAGTCCCTTTGTTTCCAAGAGGAACATGCCAGATTGCTAGGAATTTCTTTCCCCCACCCCCCATTCTACAGCACTATGACATCCCACACTGGAGTGAATAAATAATGAAAAATGTTTCTGAAATTATGCTTCAGCACTAATCAGCATTTTCTTTGCCAAACTACAGTCCTGACTTCTTGACATACGTATTTGCAAATATCCACAATCTAAGTTGTAATGTATCTTTTAGCAGTCTAGAAAGAATAATTTTTAAGAAAGATGACATTCTACAAAAATACTGCTGTCATGCAAACTACTTTACAAAGAATATTGAATTATGTCCCTTCAGTAGCATATTGAGCATTCAATTACTTTCCTTATGATATGTAGCATTTTTGTTGGTTTATGTGGATGTTAGTCTATTATTTCATTTACAAATGAGTTTTTCCCTAAAGCATGTTTGTGTATTTGACAGAGGTGTGGGTGTGTGCGTGTGTGTGAGAGAGAGAGAGAGAGAAAGAGAGAGAGAGAGAATTGTGTTGCGTTTATTATTGATCATGCTAGAGTTAACATGATTTCATGGCCTTTCAATGGGCCTTAAATCTTGGGCAGCTGCCTTGCATCAACTAAATGTAATGGGAATATGGTAAGCAAAGCACTCTCTTTGTGACACTGATCTGACCTTATTGATCCTCTTTATTTACACACACACACACAAAGGAAAAAACACTGGTTCAAGAATAAGAAATTCTGTGGTTGCCACAAGGAAATGTTATCTATTGATCAGGTTAGATAATGTTAAGAAAATCCCCCAGGTCTTTGTTCCACTTAACTATTATCTCCTAGTTTTTCAGTAAGTCTTCTCTTTGTGCAATTTTATATCAAACCCTTGGGAATTTTCTACATAAAGATAATCTTTTTTCTAATTAAAAATTCAGTAAATACCAGGTATTGTATAGTACCAGTATAAGAAAACCAAGGTATTAAACTTTATAGAAATCCTTAACGGAAATGTCAGGAGGTATGGTTGATATTTCTTTTCTGCTACTGTTCATTTATTTATTTATTTACTTACTTACTGCTTTTGTATACCGTTCATAGCTATCAAAGCTCTCAGAACAGTTTACAACAAGACAAAATATAATAGTATAACACTTTAGAATCCATATGGTTATGCAGCAAATAAACACAACAATATATAGCAATAAAATAGACTCAATAAAAATAAAATCCATCCACAGAGGCCTTTCCACTCTTACCTGTCAGGATCTACCTGCTCCCACACCACAGCATCCACAAGGAATATAACAATGTTCCTACTACCTTCAAACACATAGTTTGATGGTAGCTGGAGAGTTGGAAAAGTTAGCATTTACATTCTGTAGGATCTAAATATCTTCAGGGTTAGCTTATTGCTTGACCCAGTAATAATCTTGATCAAATTAATTGATCAAGATATACTGCTGTAGATACAGAATGGCTTTAAAATCTTTAAAATCTTTTTCATTTCATTGGATACCTTCAGTCAGTCATTAACCTAAGTGCAATCAGGGAGTTGCTGTGAAGAGAAAACAGAATAACTCCTCTGTACATATAAGGTAATCAGGGAGGAGCAGAATATATTAATGGGAAACAAATATGTAAACCATGCAACACACATGCACTGCTATGACATAGTGTTAAGTTACTTAGAGATAGCACTAGAAAACAATTTAGCTCACTATTTATTCACTACCGTTAATACAAAGTGCACCAAGATTTAGAAAACTAAGTCAAATTTTTGGTTTATGCACTCTTGCAGAAAATGCTGGTAATCTTAAAGGAATGCAGAATAGGTTGCAAGATGCAGAGGAAAAGAACTCTGATCTCCTGCGAACTTTGAATGACACCCTGGGAAAACTGTCAGCAATTCCTAATGGTAAGTAGGACTGTGCCAATCTATTATCAATGAAAATTTGAGGCGCAGACTGCCTCCTAAATCCAACCCAACATTCTTATTCCCCCTGCCATAGGATGCATGCAGTTACTACAGTGAACAATATTCAGTATTGCGCTGCACTCCTTCTGCTCCTATTGCACCAGTGAGAGTCATTGCAAATGCAACAGAAACCTAGCATTTACTAAAGCAGCCATAGAAACAAGCAGAAATGCTTCTCTCCAGAATGGGACAAGTCATCAGAGCTCCCTTCTGAAAGCTCTACTGACTTGTCATCTCCACTTGTTTCCATTTGTATCAGCATCTGCTAGCTTTCCATTGCGCCAAAAGTGAATCCCAGCAGCTCTAGTGCAGCTTTGGATACTGCCAAGTATTTCCCATCTTCTCTGTTCCCTGTTTTCCCCACAATAAGAATCTAGTTAAATACAGATTATATAGTTCAGGGAGAAGGAATGTGTGGCCCTTTAGAGGTTGCTGGACTACAACTCCGACCATTCTGTACCACTGGCTTTTTTCAGAATTGCAGTCTGTCCCTACCTGGAGGATCACATGTTCCCCACATCTGATGCAGCAAGTGAGACAACACCATGTTGCTATGTACAGTACTCCATGTAGCAATAAGCTTGGAAGGCAAGGAGAGCAAGCTTGCCTTCATTGTGGTTGGAGGAAGCCACTGAGTGACTCTCTGTCTTTCCACGCTATAGTGTGGTACTCGTACTCTCCATCCTTATAGCACAGCATCAGAAGTCAGAAAATTGTATTGGTAATGCAAGCACACACACTATCCCCCTACACTGGGTTGTGCACCTGAAGCATCACCAGAAGGTGAAACTTCCTTCCATAATCAGAACTCAGCCATGAGAAGAAATGGCAATACACTAAGATCCTTGGCTAAAAAAAACATTTCTGAGTTTTATATTTCAGTTTTTGAAAAATGTGTGTATATATTATGCATATTTTTCTCCATCCTGCAAGTTCCTGGGCTTTTTTAGCTTCTTGAGCATGCTGGCGAGCTGTGTACCACAGAAGAAGAAGTGCTTGGCATACATTTTTCCCTGGCTTCACAGGAGCTGTCACTCTTTTGTCATTCTTAGCAGGCCAGTTTTGGAAGTTTTCTTTTTTTAAGGAATGAAATACAGCATGCCACCAGCCAATTCATCATTTCGTTAGCTCATTTCCCCAAAGTACTTTAACTTGTGTTTAGTGTAGCAATCTTGAAGTGAGGCCAGAGCGAAAATACAGAAAGGAAAAGATCTAGTTAGGTAAAACCCATTGTTTTCACAGAAATATCACAGACATGTATGCAAAAGGGACTGAAATTGACTGAGACGCTTCACATCCAATGGATTTAAATCGAAGCCAAGCTCTGCTGCCAGTATTCTGTCCATATGGGGCAAGCTGGCATGACATGATAGGTATGTTGCCATACTTCCTACTGGAGAGAACAATTCTCCGTGGTACAGTAGGGAGGAGAGATGGACTGAGTTGCATAAGGCATGAACTCTTCACTGTGCCAAGTTATACTGGATCACAGACATGTTTGACTCAACAAAGTTGTGATCTAATTAAACTCGTTCACAAGCATCTGTTCTCTTCCCTTTGCCAGTGCAGGTGATAGGATGGCTTTGGTTTTGTGGGGGAAGAAGGATGTAACAAACATGAAACCATGCCAGAAGCTGACTCCCTTGAAAACAATACACCCAAAGGTTTAGAATATGGGTATTTGAATTTCACACATAATACAGAAAATGTCTTGCCAGTTCAATTAATATACATTACTATACTTCCATTTTCGCAGAACTGATAGCAGAAGACTCTACTTACTGACAGTTTTTCTTTCATGAAATATTTATCCAGGCCAAAGCAAGCATTATGTGGTAGTCACACTTACTATTGAAATCTCACTGCCACGTTTTGAGAACTCACTGATCAGTTTTGGTTCTCCATAGGACAAGCAAGCTATATCAGTTTCTGACTAATACATGGTCTTCTCTCGAATTAGGAACATATCTATTTTTATAGATTTCCCTATCTAATCAATGATTTTGCTCTTCTTCAACACCAAGATGTATCTTTTCAAAACTGAAGGGCTTTGTGCACAGCAGAGTACTGTTAACAGAAAGAGACGTGGCAGATTCTCACCAAGACGGGCGTCTGTGCTTACAATATGTGGCAGGTCTCTGCCATTCTCATTTTCTTCCTTCCTGCTTACAGATACAGCAGCCAAGGTACAAGCAGTCAAAGACAAAGCCCAGCAAGCTAATGATACTGCAAATAAGGTACTGGATAGAATTAGAGATCTCAACAAGAATCTTCTTGGTTTAAAAGACAACTACAGAAGACTTGCTGATGATGTGGCCAAAACAAATGCTGCGGTGAAAGATCCCAGCAAAAACAGTAAGACTTTATTTTTCATATCTCTATTGTTTCTTCAAACACATCATCTTCTGAAATGAAAAGACTGGCCTCCCTGTGGTCTAGCAAATGTGTGTGGTGTTGTTCTGTATTTCGTAATGTGACTGCCCTCCCAGTATTCCAAATATACTTCTTCACCTGGTTTTTCCATGTTGTTCAAACAGCAAATAATTGGCGTATGTTTTCAAGAATCAATTCCCAGGGTCCTTGAGACATGCCTGTGAATATGAGCAATTTTAGTTCCAAATGTTAATAATGAAAAAAGTCCTTCAAAGAGTGTTCCTAGGACAGCAGAAATAATGGGGACTTTTGTACTATGTGAACATGCCAGCTAGGTCTGGGAGCTAACCTTTAAAGGGGAAAGCATGAGAGAAGAGTTGAATAAGCCTTTCTTTGGTTTGTGGAAGATGTATTATAGTCTCGTGGGTAATACAGCCATGTTAAGAGCATATTTTATGCTGATCTCTTCACCAAATGGCACTATGCTGGATGGAGGCAGAATTGAGCGAGCACAGCCGTATGACCTTTAGCGTCACAGTGACACAGCCAATGAACATCCATTTCCATTGAAAGGCACTTATACGCAGTGGGGAAAACTCTTGGAAGTGTTAAAATGACAAACTGTCTGGAATATTATATCAACACATTGAAATTCTTTTCTCGTGCTTCTGAAATATTATATAGATAAGTTGTGATTTCTTTTCCTCACGTTTTCTTCTCAAATTGAGTTCATGTTTGGAAGTTCCAATGTTGCTTATATTATGCAAATTTGCACAAGTGACATTTTTACTCTTTTGTGGAATTTGGATGTCTGCCTGGGTGGTGTAGTTGAATGTGAAAACTAAAAGAAAAAATTGCTAGTAATGAAACAAGGTGGGTTAAAGGGGAGGAAAGACCTGTAAAGCCAAAATAGAAAGGGCACAGTAGCAACACATATCAGTGCATTATTAAACAAAGAAGTAACATTGTTATTTTCATCAAAAGTCTTTGCTATATTAGAAATACTTGTGGATTTTAATTTTCAACTCCAAAAATCAGAATGTTCTTCCTTAAACAAATGTTTAAAACTCTGAAAATTGAGTTTTACCAGTGTTCCACTCTGTAAGCTGATATTTTTTGCTGATGGGATTGCAAGCTGCTGTTAGATCTCTGTGTGTTTTGCAGGAGATCCACAAGGATTTCTGGCTCCCAACTGTTTACCAGTAGAAACCATTTAAAAGCTCCCACAAACTCACTTAAATTTGGTTTCCGAAAATGAAGCCTGATGAGAAACTAATAGTGTCTTTCTGTCTTCTGGTTTTGGATTGTTTTTTGTAGTAAAGGACTGGTGAGCTTGGTTCAGGTACTGATCACAAATTCCTGGACTGGGCATGGACTCCAAAGCACTCTGCTCCTTAAGTTATAGTGTACGAGTGACTGCCTCAGGCACTGTTGTGCATCTGGCCCAGGTTCTTGGATCTCAGGGTTCTAATAAAAGACAAAGCAGATCCTGCTCTCCCGAGGTCTGATACTCCTGCTCTAAAACCTATTCTTGAAGACACATGAAGTTGTGCACACTTCTCAGGACTGTGGTTTTCAATTGGAGGCAGCACTGGATCTTTGAACTGGAGTAACAAATGCTGCTCACACTCATGCAATCGACCCCACTTGTTTCTGCTTCTCCTCTCAAATTCCCCTCTCTTTTCAGCACTACCTACTGTTAACCATTATATCTGCCCCAGTTAGCTTATTAAACTCTGCTTAAGCCAGAGTTGAGCATTCAATTCTGAACAAGCATAAGCAGCTGACTAAAAGCAACCAAAGGGAGGATTTAAACTGGAAGGGAAGTAAGAGGAAATGGGAGGAATCAACTTTTATGTTGCTGGTAAGCGTTGCATCTGTACTGAACTGTTACAGCCGGAGATCTTTATCCAGGTCCTTAAGCGGGTGACAGATATGGAATTGGTTTGTTTTCCCCCTTTAAGGAAGCTGTAAATTGAATTAGTGTTTTAGATTATAGTGCACATTTAGCTTTCAATGATGTCTTTAAGTTGCTTTATATTGTTCTGTTGGTTTGTAATGCCCTGTACAGTAAGGATGGGCTATAAACTTTAACAACAACAACTTTTTAAAAAACTAGCAGGGATTCTCTTGCTCAAAAACCAAAATTTACATACACTAACTGTGCTAAACAGATGGAATCTTACAGTGCAATTCTATATATCCAGTATAAGTCCAATTGAGTTCAATGAGGCATACTTCTAGGAAACTGGGCATAGGATTGCAATCCCAGTTATCTTATTTCAGTGGAAGTATATGTGCACTTGATTCTATGTAAGTGCCAAAAAAATATGCCACTTATCCCAAACAAGCAAGACAATAAACTCCAGTTTATTGGAGTTCAACAATAAATAACCAGATTTTTAGACACTAAGCAACAAAGTTTTGTTCAGTAATTCTTTTTATTTGTGGGGTGATTTCCTTTCAAACTTCCCATCTTACAAGGTTTTTTTTCTCTTCTTTTAAAAAAAAATCTTCAAAACTTGTCTACAGGAATCAGTACGTATATGGTTTTAATTTTATCGCTTTCTAAGCTTTCTCTCCCTTCTGTATGTCTCCATGCTTCATTCATTTTTTCAAAAATATTTGCATGGTATCAATGCAAGGCAGTGCATTAGAAGAGCTAACTATTTTAGTCTAGTCAAAGTTCCCCCAATGACACAACCATTGCCTTTTATCCCAGCAGCCTATATCATGTGAAAGGGACGCAGCACAGCTCAGGGCCACTCCTGATGCTGTGTGTGCATACTCATGCACAAATGCTCCATGAGAGAAACTATATAAAGAATGACAGACGATACGAGTTGTTCTCTTATCAAAAAGTCAGAGAGAATTGAGGCTCTTGGACGCTGCACCTTTCCTTCAGATGCTCTGCGTGTTCCAGCGTGTCAGATCTGCATCTATATTCCGCAATGTGGTGAAGACTTGTTACTTCTGTCCTTTTTTACTGGTTCTGTAGTACATCTTAAAGATGAATGTGCAGAGGTACAGCAAGTTCTACATTGAATAAGGAGAGGTGCCAAGCAATAACTTGGTTTTTTACCTCTTCGTGGACTTGAGATGCAGATTTAATTTAATGTCACAACAAAAGGAAATGAAAATTATGCTCACAGTACCAAATAACTGGTGGCCTGTTAACAATGATACGTTCACTTTGCTTAATAATCTAAAATGTTGGCAGGGGAATGTGATCTCTCTGTCTCTTTGTCTGCAACATAATGCCAGAACAAAGCACTTTCCACTGAAATTGGTTGGCAGTAGGTTCAGGACAGACACAATAAGGTGTTGCATGAAACAATGCTTAATGAATTCTGCTCCTTTGTAGAAATGAGGATCATGCTCTGTGGCATTTTAAGAGCATAAGACAAGTTCATGTAAGATACATTTATCAGTGTCTGGGATAACCAATTGAAGATTTCATATGTAGCTCTGAATCAAATATCAGATACTGGCAACAACAACAGGTGATAACTATTTGTTGTAATCAAGTCCAGTTTATGAGATTCCAAAGATATCTGGATCTTTCCAGCAATCCAATACTTATAAGCTCCATGCATATTTTACACACTTGAATGATGCTTTACATACAGAAGGAACTGCTAACCTCACCATGGGCATGGATTCTACATTTGTAGAGCTCTGTGTGGAAATGCATACAGAAATCACCACATTTTTGCAAATGTGGCCAGCGGTATGTTATGCATGAGGACGGCTATCAATAAGTATTGCTTTATGTTGTTCATGAAGAACCACAACCTGAAATTTCAAATGTCATTTCATTTAGTTTTCGTAATGTTGAAGGACACTGAAAAACCAAGTGTGACATACAAAATTTTTGGACTTGCTAATTAGTATAAATAGTATGAATATTAAAAAAAATGTATTGATACACTGGCTGCAATGTCTTTGACAAGTAATCCAAGTTATCCTGAGATCTGGAATATTTTTTTAAATCAGAGGCCCTTTTTTCTAATCTGAGATTGCACAACTAATCAGTGCTAGCTAGTTTACTAATAAAATGCTATTTTAATCCATTTTTTCAATAGAAGTATAAGAAATCAACTCCTCACCACTGATGCTCCATATTCTGACATCTGTTTTCTACCCTTGGCCTTTCCTTAATAACTCCAACAAAGCTACAACCTCAGACATATGGCATTCTTTTAAAGTTTACTTCTTTCCTTCTATTATGCCTTTCAACTTGAAAGCACTAGAACAGGGGTCCTCAGACTTTTTAACCAAGGGCTAGTTGAAAGGTGCCGGTGCTGGGTCTGGGCCAGAAAGGAGGTGCCAGTGGTGCGCAGGGGTGGGGGCGGCATGTGCAGGTGTGCGTGCTGAGGTGGGGACCTGGCACGAGGCGAGGCGAGGTGGGGGCGGGCACACACCGCAAGGCGGGCGCCTGAGGCAGTGGCTCGCTTGCTTGGAGATTGTTTTCTCCAAGTGAGCAAACTGCTGCCTTCCTGCACGTGGGGTGAGGTGGACAGCAGTGGGTCCAAATGGGCTTGGCAGGCCAGATAAATGGGCATGGCAGGCTGGATCTGCCCCCAGGCCGTAGTTTGAGGACCTATGCTCTAAAATTATTGCTGAAATTATATTACATCATTTAAACATAAGAATTACCTATTAATAGAAGGCCAGTTTGGACATAGAAGCCCCAGTTTTAATAAGCAGTGATTTATTAATCTGGCAATGAGTGTCTTGTCTTGTTCTCTTCCTTCACTCCTCACATGTTTACTTCAACATTGGGTTTAAAGTAAAAGCAATTTCTTGATAAATCTGAATCAAGAAGCTATGATTTAATAATAGATTCAAAACCACAATAGGAAATCAAGATGTTTTGTATTGTAGACTAGAGTTTAAGACTAAAATGCAGTAATGGGAACTGAGAGGCATTAAAGGAACTTCTTTCCTTAGAAGCAAAAATGACAAAGCCTGTCTTACTATGGGAACATCAATGAGAAGGCAAAATTCCCTGGAGAAAACAATCATGTAGGTAAAGACAAAGGCAAGGAAGAAAATGAAGACCAAATATGAGATGAATTGCCTCCATTAGGGAAGCAACATACCTGAATTGAAGGAACTGAGCAGGGCTGTCATGAATAGGATATTTTGGAGGACTTTCATTTATAGGGTTGCGTAAGCCTGGGATGATTTTATGGCACTTAACAATAACAATGGGAACTGTTATTTAAAATAGCTTTGCTGCATACCCTGAGGAGAAGGATGACACTCATTCCTGTGTTAATAAAGCAGTGGGCAAGAATGTCCTCCGTTTTCATAATGGTACTTGCTTTCCCTGTTTAATCTCTTATTTTATTTTTTCATATAAAGTTGCTGATGCAGATGATACTGTTAACAATCTGGAAAAAGAAGCAGATCGGTTGATGGATAAACTGAAACCAATCAAAGAACTTCAAGATAACCTGGGGAAAAACATTTCTCACATTAAGGACCTGATAAATCAAGCCAGGAAGCAAGCCAATTCTGTAAGCCTTTCTTTCTTAATAGCTTAAACTAGATAGCTACTTTACTTCCTCCATAAGGATATCTCAGGAGGAGTAAGTAGAGGAAAACAATGTCAATAACTGATTCCAAGAGAGCTGGGTGGACTTGGATTACATGTTCACCTGATTAGTTTACTTGGAAGTTGTAACTGAAGAATTACTGACAGCAGAATGGGATCCATTCCCCAAGTCATTCTGAAAACAAAGACATGAAGGTATGTGCCTTGCCATCATCCAATTAAAGGTCGCTATTTGACTTTCCTTCTTTGGAGCACCACTCTATCATGGTCATTCACATTCAGTTACTATGACAAATTGATCACATAAGCAAATAGTTATTTTTTCAGTTGGCTCTTGCAATCAAATATTAGTCTATCAAATCATATTTTGGCAATGTGTGATATCTAGTAGTAATCAGCAGTTGAGTACCAATGGTCAACAGTTTAAAGTTCTTTTTTGTGGTCCCTGTGCATCACACACAGAGGCTCTGTGCCTTCATGGAACCCATTGTCAGGAGGATTCTATAGCAAAACATCCAGCTAGGCAGGAGCCCCTACCTTCCTTTTCCAGGATTATGTGGGAGGGGTTCCTGCCCATTCCCTCAGTTCCTTTTAGACTGCCATTGTGCCTCAATCAGGAAGTACGTCTTTCCTCAACCTATTTCCAGCATTGTTTCCTACCACTTGTCTCTCCTCATACTTATCCCCCTTTTCTCTCCCACTTTGTAATGTCCCCGCCAAGCCAGTCTTTGTCTATATTTCTTCCACCTCCCCATCTACCACGATGGCTTTGATGACACCATTTAAAAAATGCAATTACTGCAGTAGCGGACTGTCCTTGCCCATGGAGGGTCACTGCACCTGCTTCCCTGCCTGGACAAAGGACACATTGTCAAGGCCTCCCCACACTGCCAGGACTTCACAAAATAGACCCACAAACATAGTGTGGAACAACTGAAGGCTGATCTCTGGAAAAATGGCTAGCAATTCACAAGGCAAAAAGGAAAAGAGCATCCATCTATCCAGGCTGCAGCAACACTAACTAGGCCTCCATCAGCTACAATGGCAGCCCAGGTCAAGCCAGTGTCTCTCAGAGCAGGCTGCTTGTCCCATGAACCTGTGGCCAGGAAATAACAAAATGCACCAAAAAGATGGTCACTGTTACTAAGGAAAAACAAAGATGTTGCAAGAGCCTCTGTTAGCCCTCGATTACTCAGCACCAACCTTAGAATGTTTACGATCTTCAATAACAAGAGAAGAACCAGCCCATACATGCTGGTACCCAAGGGGGAACCAAGAGACAACCCTCTCAGGCCCCCACTCCAACCACAGTTCCAGGCATTGACATCAAAACAATTTACTCACTCTTCGCAGGAACCAACAATACCACCTATGGCGATTGGCTCAACACTGAGGGTATATGACCAAGGCTTGCCAACACCACCATCTTTGGAAGATAGTTCCATACCAAGACCACACACTCACGCCTCCCCAAGACCGATACCACTCTCAGAAGTGGAAGGACACTGGAAAGATCTCCCCTCATTGACCAGAATCAAGCCTCTAACTAATCGCCATCCCCAAGAGACTCCACATCACTTCACAGGACCTGGCTTATCCCTTGAGGGGCAATCTCCCTCAGGCTTCAGATGGAGCAGCAACAGGACTAGGTCATGGATTCAATGCAATTGGTGATCTTGTGCTGCTACAGGTGGTACGGCAGACATGGAAGGCCCCCTCTGCATCTCATTCCACATCTAAAAGAATTGAGGTCATGTACAGCTTGCTGGAGAAGTACCTTCCTCTTCCAGCACCCCAAGCCAAGCTTGATCATTCTGGAGTCTGCACAGGGCTGCTTTCAGAAGGAAAACATGGAGTTAGTAGACAAGGAGGACTATAACCTGGACAGGATCGCACAGCAAGTCTACACAACATCCACACTTGGACTCAGGGACTCTAACTATGAAGCCGCCATGGCCCAGTTGTTCCTATGGAGCAAGACTGGGGCCACATGTCCAATGGTTATAGAGAACTGGTTCAGTTATACAAAATGGAGGTTCTCCAAGCTCACCTGCCAGCAGATGGCTGCAGCATGGCATTAAATGGGCTGCAACTCCAAGGCCATGATAGGGGCTGTGGTTGCACTCCATGGGACTTCCTCAAGAGACCTGCTCCTGCATTAAAGACCCCCACTTTGTGGGCCTTTTCAGCATGCAAATAGACAACAGCAAATGGAATCCCCGCAGAAGGCCAGGTCAATAGCATATTGCATGGGCTTCCACCAGCCAATGACCAAGCAATGTAAGCGATTTTGGGATCCATTACTCCAGCAACAGTGGACCTACACCACGTACTCTCCTAGACTCCAGCTGACTTCCCATCTCAGAAGGTGTGATGCAACTGCCCATTTCAGACACATGCACAAACACCGTAAAGGAGACAAATGCCACCACCAACTGCTCCCGCCAACACCCCTCACAACCTCCCCACCAACTTTGACAGACATCTCTCCAATTCCTCCCCACATGGGAAGTAATACCATCCAATTCCCAAGTCTTGGCCATTCTGGAGAGAGGGTACTGGATTGAGTTCAATGCTTTCCTGCCACTTAATACCATAAAGACCTGGTCCCCGACACTAATGTCAGAAGTTGATTCACTGCTGTCCAAAGGAGCCATAGGGACATGCTACTGCTCTGTCATTCTGACCTCACCTAAGGTTCCTACTGTCAGTACTTCATGATATTGAAGTAGGACTGGGGACTCAGACCAGTCCTAGACCTCAGAGGCCTCAATCGGTTTATCATAATAAGGAAGTTCAGAATGATCATCCTACAGAACATTTTACTGCTCCTGCAAGGAGACTGTTTTACCTTGATTGAACTGAAAGATTCCTACTTCCATGTCGCCACAGACCACAGCTATAGGCATTTTTAATGATTCCAAATCTGAGTTGAGACATTCCAGTTCTTCGTCGTGGCCTCTGTGCATCACACATATGGGTTGCTGCGCCTGCGCAGTGCCTAGGCCGGAAGATTAGAAAGCTAATGGTTTTTGGCGGGAAAACTCCGCTCCCCTCCCCCTTCATGGTATAAATAGAGCGGAGTGTCCGCCATTTTGCTCAGTCTTTGCGACTGCCGTTCACTGTGCCTCGTGCCTGTTCGTCGCTCGCTATAGATCTGTGCCTCTTCATTGTTTTTTCTCAAAAAGTTTAAACTTCTCTTACTCCAAGTTTGTTCTCCCTGATTCTGTCCGTTTTCTTCTTGAATTCTTTCTCTCTCTATAAATATATATATATATATATATATATATATATATATATATATATATTACCCTCTATACTGTCCTCTTTTCTTCATTTTTCCACGATGGCGCAGCGGGCGGCATTCCGCAAATGTATTGAATGTGGATATAAAATGTCGCCGGCCAATCCACATGATCTATGCCTCCTCTGCCTCGACGAGGGCATAGGACCGACAAGTGCGGTCATTGCTTGGCGTTTACCAAGCAGGCACGGAAAAATAGGGAGAATCGTCTCAGAAAGCTCCTATGGGATCAGGCATTACTGCAGTCCGACCAACTGCTCCTACGGCCTGCTTCCTCTTCGTCCACGCCTCCTCAGCGCTTCTCCTCCACTGTGAGCGCTCCGGCGAAGTGTCCTTCCTCGACCTCTGCCAACCCTCCTCAGCGTCCTTCAGACGAGGGCGCCGCTTCTATGGGGGCTCAGTCGCTGCCTTCTCCCCTGACTAAGAAACGGGAGAAGCGCAAGCATACCAGTCTGGATAAAACTTCCACCCATAAGAAGTTGAGGAAGGAAAAGGTGGATAAGCCTGCTCGCAAGAGCAAGAAACCTGACCACCCAAAGCAATGAGGCTCAGGTTCATCGGGCTTCTCAGTACCGATGGCCACCACGGTACCGACCCCCTCGGGACTGGCTCTGCAACTCGTTATGCAGGTGACACCACCGGGATCCCCCAGGCCAACCACTCGGCCTGAGAGCGTGCCTTCCCAGCAACAGGAGGAGCCACTTCGGGAGTCCATCTCTGATGGCGAAATCAGAGATTTCCCACCAAGGGAACGCTCACCAACACCCATGCCACCGACTGAATCTCATGTGGCCTCACCATTACCTCCTAGAGGTCGCAGCCATTTATCCAAGCGTCGAGATGAAAGTTGGTTGATTCCGGGATATGGTGCTCCCCCTGGCTGGGGTGGGTACCAGCCATATCCCTATTTCCCTCGTGAGCAGAGATCACCATCGGTCCTGAGGGATGTGCCATCCACCTCCAGTCGTACAGAGATGAGGCGCCCAGCCTCCCCTGAAACCTCCTCCTCCTCAAACGACAACCGGCCGCACTATGTGGAAGACTCCGAGGACTCGGAGGTCGACTCCACATCCCCTGATGTGGCTGTCGCATATCAAGGGTCTGTTTCACCTGACGAACCTCATGTCTCGTTCACAGAGCTCATGTCCCACTTGGTTTGTTCGCTTGAAATCAAAGCCCATCAACAGCCAGGCCCTTCGACAGATCACTTCTATGATGTCGTTTGGGGAGAGCAGTCCGCATCCATAGCTCTGCCGCTTATAACTACACTGCGCCAGGCTATGGTCCAACCCTGGAACCAACCGGCCCAACCACAAGCGACCTCCCGCAGATATGAGGCTATGTATAGAGTTCAGGACGATGACATTCCCTTCCTGCTCCATCACCCAAAACCAAACTCTCTTGTGGTTGAATCCTCCCAGGGCAGGGAGTCCAGGGACATACCACTCCTCGGGACAAGGAAGGGAGGAAAATCTATATGCTTGCACGCCTCTGGACTCGGCGTGCGCATATTGAACTACGAAGCGACACTGGCACGTTACCACTACTTTATCATGCAGAAGCTGGATAACGTCGCTTCCTCCCTTCCGGACCACCAAGCGGACCTTGCCAGGGTTTTTATTAAGGAGGCGATGCAGGTGGCGGTACAACAGCTGTCTACCGCTCGTCACCATGTAGACACCAATTCAAGGGCCCTCGTCAACAGCATCTCGCTACGCCGATATGCATGGCTCCGCAATTGTAATTTCCCCGATGAGATGAAGCGCAGAATCAAGGAAATGCCTTTGATGGTACCGGTCTGTTCCACCAGAAGACTGACCAAAAATTAAAGGCGATTCATGAATCACGCCTAACCGCACGCCGCATGGAGCTCCCGCAAAAACGTAAGTGGCAGTGGCCCCAGTCATCCCACCGGCATCAACCATATTATCCGCGCCAGCAAAACTACCCTCAAACCCAAAAATACCAACAACGGCAGCGTTGGAGGCAGCAAGCACAACAGCATTTTTCCCAAGGCCGTAGGCAATTCGATACCGATAAACGGCCACGTTGACGGCTTGCACGAACCATCCTCTCTATCCCAACACCACCTTCCCTTCTCCCTTTTGGGGACGGGCTCCAGGGCCGACTCCCCATTTGGGAGTCCATTACATTTGATAGGTGGGTGTTATCTATCATCTCGTTTGGATATAGGATAGAATTCAATGTTATCCCTCCTTCGAGCTCGATTGGCTTCACACCTTCTTTATCGGTGCTACACGATGAAGTCTCACAGCTACTTCTCAAGGGAGCGATTTGAAAATTGTCCTGCTCGGAAGGAGTGCATGGATTCTATTCTAGATATTTTACGGTCCCAAAAAGGGACGGTGGTCTCTGTCCGATCCTGGACTTATGAACTCTTAAGAAGTACATCAAACCAAGGAAGTTCCGGGTGACCACTTTACAGAACATTCTTCCGTTATTGAAAAGAGAGGATTGGCTCGCCTCACTGGATTTGAAGGATGCTTATTTTCATATTTCCATACATCCTTCACATAGACGCTTTCTACGTTTTACTGTCGGATCTGACCTGTTCAAGTTTAATGTCCTACCCTTTGGCTTGGCCACAGCCCCTCGAGTCTTTACAAAGTGCATGGCACCGGTATGCGCACACTTGCGGACTCACAGAGTACAGGTTTACCCATACTTAGACGACTGGCTGATCGTCTCGCAATCCAAACAAGCTCTCTTGTCTGATATACAAATGACCTGCGCTTTGCTCGATGCTCTCGGCCTCTGCATTAACCGTGACAAATCGACCCTTATTCCCACGCGGGTCATCGATTTCATCGGAGTACGACTCGACGGGAAAACACGGGAAAAAGCTTTCCTCCCACCAGAACATCAGAATGCTTTATGCAGCCATATTCATCGGATTCGATTACACGGAACGGTTCCAGCCTTGTCTGTTCAGAGACTACTGGGGCATATGGCTGCTGCTATTGCCATTGTCCCATATGCCAGGTTACGTATGCGACCCTTTCAACTGTTCTTCAACGCTGTTTTTCAACCGCAACAAGACCCTGCCACCAAGCAGATTCAGATCCTGCATGCAGTCCTTCACACTTTAACGTGGTGGACCATCACAGTCAACCTGTCGATCGGCACCCCATTTCGACCACCTCGGCCAACGATGACTCTGTACACCGACGCATCCCTCCTGGGATGGGGTGCGGCATGTTCGGGACTTCGGGTCCAAGGTAGTTCATGTCTTTAACATTGGTCAAGCAAGGAACACCTATGCAAGGCCTGATTGTTCCTTTGGCAGAGCAGTCCTCTTCTCAGTCCTCCAGTAGTAACACCTTCACTTTGTCCTTCTCAAGGTAAACTGGCTATTTGTCCATATGTGTGATGCACAGAAAAAGAAAAAGTGCAGTTGTTCCACAAAGAAAAAGTGCATTTGTTTACCTGTAATTGTGAATGCACAGATGACCACTTGAAAATGGCAATTTCGGGTAAACAATTCTCCTTGGTTTCAAGTTAGCAGAACAGGCCCTGTTCCTTCAGATTCTCAAGGCATATTCTGCACATTCCCCTTTGCATACATGGAAATTTCTTGAGTATTAAGAGAGGGTCATCTCCTGCTTACATAGCTCTGTGCAGTCAACTGTGCCTCCAATTTATAGCAAAACAACCAGGTTAACAGCCATCATGTTGATGGAGAATCTTTTGATGTGCATCAAGCATAGCATAAGTGGTGTGATTCCTTAAAACAGATATTTGACTAAATACTTGTTCTCTGCTTTGAGCATGCCAGGATGTTGGGGCCTGGAAATGATATCAGTTAAGCAAGTTGATATTTATTGACAATATGAATGAGCCATGTCCAATACTGCTACTTATTCCTATTCTTCCATTGTGCTAGTGGACCTATTGCTTATGCAACAGGAATTAGCACTTCTGACATTAATGCCAGAAATGAGCAGAACTTAAAATTCTAGGATAGGACAGAGCAGAAGTCCCTTTTGCAAGATACAGTAATCTTTTCCATTACAAAGACTAGCATTTCACTTGTTTCAGATGTGCTAATTATGGGTTCTGTTACCATTCTGTCCTATAAATATGAATAGGTATGTGTGTATAAATATAAACAAATAAACATACTATCCAAACTATGTACTAATCACTCAGCATTTGCATTAGTCATTCTCTCTTGCTAAAGGCCCCATTACTCCAAAACCATATATATCCATTTTGTTACCAGCAGGAAATTTGCAATGGCTTTGCAGAATCACCAAGAATATTAAATGGAACTGCTTTCCCATTTTCTTGATTTTCTTCACCTTGTGTCCTTGGGTTAAGAGCATCATTTTCTAGCCTCATTACTAAGGCCTGAATCTGTCTTTCCAATGTAATTACATTTTAAACTCAGGGATCAGTGGTAATGCTAAACTTATTTGCCATATGACCCGTAAGAATCTGTAAAGAAAATCCCTACAGATGAATGTTTACTGAGCTCCTGTTTAATTCATGCTGGCTGTACGAAAAATGCAAAAAGGAATGTATCTACAATAATAATGGTAAAACACTGTGTCAATGTTATAAATAACACGTCACTTAAACAGAGACATTACAAAAGATTATTTTGTACCATTGTAGTCCAGTCTCTGAAATAATTTTCATTCATAGATTTTGAAGCTATTTTCTTACCATAAGTCACATTTCTGAGGAGACCTTTCTGCCCACGGATTGCAGGCAGTTCAGTAATTCACCTGAGGGGAGTTTTACTGAAAGCAACTATTTTTAATGACTAAAATATTTCAGGGCTGGCTGGTCACAACCTTGATTCAGTTTGTGTGTTGCTAGGGCAGTATCCAACTGAGTCATTCTACCATCTCAAATGACACTAATGGAGCTTCACTGAATTGCTCCATTGTGCAAGCTGTTGACAATTATGCTCGTACAACCACTTGTGCAAGCAGCTGCAGAGGAGGTTGCACTAGGGTTATAATCTAGAACAAGTTGTACAAGATTATGTACAACACATTGCGGAACAGGTTAGCTCAGACCATCTTTTGCTCATAGCCCAAAACCTAAGCCCATCAGCACATCATTTGTGCTAACAGAATGACACAGTTGGATGCAGCCCAGTTTCTTTAAAACTGGATGTAGCCCAGTTTATAATTTACAACATATTTTAACATAGATACAAAAGCTTCAACATTTGTAAATGCTGCAAATTCCAATATTTTCCGCTTTTACACTGATGTTGATCTTTCATTGTCCTGAGATGTGTAGCATGAATCTGTCACCTTCTCACACTGATAAAACCAATTAATAGGTACAAATTGCCATAGGTAAGTTTCATTGCTTCTCACACAGTCCAGTTAGCAAGTCATAAACGTGTTATGAAATACTACATCCTATCCTTTTTATCCTGCGTTGGACATTTCTAGAATTCTACTGCTTTCTTTGGTACCCAAGGTAATAACCTATAGCTGTTCCATGCATGCAATAAGGAGCTCCTGTCTCCTATGATAACAGTAGAGAAACAACAATATTTCCTATAGGGGAAGTTAGAGTCCAGCAGTATCTGACTCCCATGAGACATGCTGGAGTTGTAGTATACACCCACTCAATTATGGACCGCAGATTTATACAATCAGAATTAAAGTGGAAAATGTGGAGTTGTGGGGATACCCAGATACTGCTGTTCCTTTTGTGACCCTAGAATTGTCCACTTTAAAAAAAAAAAAAAGTCTCCAATGTGGAGCTGATAGCACACCTGCCCAGTTTGTTCCAGATACAGAGATGGTCCTTGCATTTTTACCAAAATGTCTTTTCATTTTAGAGCCTAAGCTTAGAAAAATCTAATGAATTTGTTTACTTTCTTTTTATTCTGATAACAAGATTCTGTAAGCACAGTGAAGCAAATGGCTAAAGACTTTATTGGGTCCTCTATTATATTCACAGAAATGCCATAGCCTTCTTACATAATGACAGTAATATTACAGTAAGCATGAAGTGAACTCTTAATGAGCATTAGCTAATTAGTTTTAAGAGTTAAAAGGGTTCCTCTGAGACATAACTAGCAACAACTGACAGCAGAACCAAATTACACAAAAGGCATTCATGATATAAATATAACCCAGCAGAGAAGAAAGTATTCCAAACAAGGTAGCCCATGGACCACATAGGCTGTGTGCTTGGTTACCCTTGTGAGTTCATCAGCCACTTACTTCTGATTGTAATCAGCAACTGAGTTGTCAAAGGCTGACCCCTGTAGAGAACCACATAGTCAAGTAATCCTTATGGCTGAATAATTGCTTCATGGGGTCTCAGAATGCTAGATAAGATTGCCAATAGCCCATAACCCAAACCCAGTATTCTGGAAATTAAATTGCAATTCTTGCCATGTGCTTAGATTTCAAATGAGAAGGTAATTGAAATAGTAAAACCATCATCATCATCATCTGTTTAATTCAGGTGTGGGGCAATACATAAATGATGCATTGACAATAATGAGTGGTAGAAACTGAATTCCTGGTTTCTTTTGTTTTCTATTCAAGATTAAAGTATCTGTGGCTTCTGGAGGCAACTGCATTCGTACATACAGACCAGAAATAAAAAAAGGAAGCTACAACACAGTCATTCTCAATGTAAAGACCACAGTTGCTGACAACTTGCTCTTCTATCTTGGAAGTAACCGATATGTAAGTCAGCATTTGTTTTCTTTTGTGAAAATTTAGCAGTCTGATCAGTGCAGTCTGATCAGAAGAGTCACTCCTCCTTCAGAGGAAGCTGTCATGGAACAGATAGACCATGATGGCTTGGCCACAAATTGAGTACTGAAGTAGTCCTGGCCATCTTTGATTATAATTGCTGCTGCAGTTTATCCAGCAGGAGGGAAGGAACATAAGTTGTGGGGGAAGAGAAGAAAGCTGAAGACAGGTCCACCAATTCAACAGTGCCAGTCCTGTTAAAGAGGCAGCATAATGCCTGGGAAACTAAGGATAATTAAGTAGTGTTGTTCACAACAAAGGCAAACAAAAATAAACATCACCTTTAAAAATGTTTACAGGTTTTAGAAATTGGCAGACAACTGACAAATGTCTTTGGTACTTTATTTGTATTGGAAGCCGCCCTGAGGCTTTTGTGAATGGGGTGGCATATAAGTGTTACAAATACATACATGCATACACACATACTTTCTGGGATTCTGGTAAACAACATTTGCATTTATAAAAGCAGTGTTTAGTCATCCTATTTCTATGCAGCAGGAGAAAAATTATTGGGAACCCAGTTGAAATGAAAGCGAGAATAGGGGAAGTGTTCAGAAAGGTTTAAAGTGCCTTCCTATGCAACACTTTAAATGACCCATCATTCCAGTTTCATAAAAAGTCATAAAGAAAAATAATGGCAAGCATTGCAATGGGAGTCATACCACTGCAATGTCCAGTGTTTCTAATGCAGTATTTCTAAATAACTGCTCAGGAATTGAAAACATGTTGCTCAAAATGAGGGAGGGCCCCACATTAATATGCTTTTAACATTTTAGAATTTAGAATTAGTGAAATGGAAGAATCAAGCTGAATCTTCTTCTTTGATATGCTTAAACTGTTAGTTTACCAGTATAAATAAAAAGTTTTCTGTAACATGCAAACAGGCTTGGGGACTCATCCCTTTTTGTGAGTATAGAATGCATAAAATGCACGGGATCAGTTTTGGTTTTTTTGTTCATTTATATTTTACCCTTTAATACAGATTTCTGGGCAAATAAAATCACTTTAAGAAAAAATAAGATGAAAACATTATTAAAACATAATCAAACATAAAAAGCAGCTAACATAAATTCAGTAGAGCAAAATGGAAATAGCAAATATAAAAACGACACAAGAACTACAGCAGTGAATATCTTAAACAACAAATTAAAAATTTAAAGTCTGAGAAAGAAGGATGGACTTTGCCTGGTACCTCAAAAGTAGCAGAGAAAGGTCCAGGTACATGCATAAGGAAGTAGTTTCATGATTTGGGCATAATATGGGAAAAGCCCTCTTTCCAGTGGCTACCCACCTAATTCAGAAGGCCAGGACACTCAGAGAAGGACACCCAGTTCTATTGTTACCTAATAGTAAGGAAGCTATTGAAACCCTGAACATTGCCTGGGTTCTATAATGGGTTGGATGAGGATGAACAAGCTGAAGTTCCCTAACCCTGGTCAAGATGCTTAGGGATTGATTTCAGTCTGTTCTGGAATGAGTGCACTTCCCTCGAAGAATCAGGCCTATTGCTTGGAAGTGCATCTTCCTCCTGTGCCTGACTCTGAATCTTCAGGTAGCGGTGATGACAAGGAGAGCATTTCAGCAGCTAAGGCTTCATGCTCCAGGTGTGACTCTTTCTGAAGTAGTCCTGCTTGTCAACAGTTATCTGTATCTTGGTCACATCATGTTTAGAGCATTGCAGTGCACTCTAGGTGGATCTATTCCTGAAATAAGTCCAAAAGCCACTGCAAAATGTGGCAGCTAGGCTACTAACTAATGTCTGATATTGGGACCATATTATACCTGTCCTGAAAGACCCAGTACCAGTTGCCTGTTGCTTTGGCTCAATTCAAGGTTTGTTAAATGGCTTAAGGCCTGGAAATATAAGGAACCTCTGTTCTTGCTATGAATTCTCCGAAGAATTAAGATCTGTAAAGAGGCCCTGTTATGCTCAGAGACCCATTTGAAGGGGCTTTCACCAGCATTGACCTCAATCTATGGAATGCCCTTCCTCAAGAATTGCAACTGGTTCCCACTGTCTTGACCTTTAGAAAGGCAGTAAAGTTCCATCTTTGCAGCTTAGTCTTTTAACAGCTGTAGATTTAAATGTTTTGATGATTTTTCTTCATTTTTTATGTTCTTGCTTTTGTTGCTGTCAGGTTTTATAATTTTAAATTATTTTTCACTGCCATGACGGCTATGTAGCAGATGAGGTGAAATATAAATAAACAAGTGAAGGGTATAATTACAAGGCAATAGTAAAATCATAATTGATTGGTACCAATAGCAAGAAGGGATATGCATAAAAATAAGACATAATAATAAGTGTGTCCTAGCTGTCAGAGTATTGGATTGGGATTCAGAAGATCTGGTTCCAGTCCCCTCATAGCCATAAAGTTCACTTTGGGCCAGTCACTAATTCTCAGCCTAACCTGCCTCACAGAGTTGTGTGAGAGTGAAATGAAAAGACGATTATATAAGTAACCTTGATTTGCCTGCAAAGATAAAGGTAGGATATAAATATAATCAGTCAATCAGAAGTAGATATTCAAAAGAGAAGCTTGACAGGCCTGAATTTGGGAGGATTATTCTTTCACCTCAAGTACTCATGTGCCAGTGTCCTCTGCTCACTTTGTTTTATTTTTAGTATTTTACTAAAAGAGCCCCTTGTCTTGTAGTTTTGTTAATGCTTTTGCTCATAAATGATCGATCCTGTTATCTCTCCAATGAGTTTTTGTTTGATTCCAGACTGACTTTTTGGCCATAGAAATGCGTAAAGGCAAAGTGGATTTCTTGTGGGATGTAGGATCTGGTGTGGGACGTGCTGAGTTCCCAGATCTAACCATTGATGATGGATTTTGGTACCGAATTGAAGCGTCAAGGCAAGTTTTCAGCTCTTCTGGATACTTTTCACCATTGCTAGCCAGCATATTTTAAGATGAAATGGAGATGCCAGGCTCAGTTTCTTTGAATCCTTGCAACAGGGGTCAGAGTAGATGACCCGGGAGACCCCTTCTGACTCGCTCTGTTTCTGTGTTTCTGTCATGCTATAGATCAGGGTGGTAGTGGCACCCTGATCACAGAATTCTGCCAGAGTTCATTCCTTCTTATTACAAAAATGTAGGGGCTAAAACAACTGAACTGTTTAGGTGATCTTTTAAGATAATCATAATCGTTATCATACTGAATATGACCTGCACAGCCAAGAATATTTTGTTGGCTCCTGGACAAGCAATGCTGTTGCAGCTTTTATAATGTTTAATATTGTTGCTTTATTTTTGTGTTCAATGTATTTAAATTGGTTGGAGTTTCCCAGGATAGATGGAAAAGGAGAAGATAAATGTTCAGTATAAATAAAAGAAAGACTGTCTAGTGGCACATTCTAGGCATTAGGGTGATGCATTGCCTTTCTGCCAGTGGATAAACTGTAAGTGATTTGCCCATCTCTTTTTGAGTACTTACTATAGCATCAGAAGCTAACCATAGTATATCAGTTTTATATTCCACTTAAGCTAACAAGGAAGAATAGAGTCATAGTGAACAGGCAGTTTACAAACTAAAGACATAAATTCTAAACTTGTACCTTCAAAGTTATCAAGTATTCATGACCCAAAGATACCAGCGTGGCCTTTAGAATACATGATGTTCCATTTTACAAAGTCTAAAATCTTATGAACCACTGTACACTTTTCATCAGCTTACTACACTCCTTAGGGCAATTTTTAGTATTACCCTTTAAAGACAGATGTAATGTCACATCCACAAATATAACATGAGCAGTAGAATACATACAGCTCTAAAAGTTGACTTTGGAAATGCCTTGTTCATGAAACTTTCTCACTGTGTGTATTGTCTCCTGCAATGCTTAGACTGCATTTCCACTTGGCTGAGCTATGTATTTTCCCATTCGGGTATGTGTCACTTCCATTTTTCCAAACTCAGTGACTGGAAAATATTATCAATGGTAAATACTGTCATTAGTAAGATCATAAAGAATAAGCCATTCTCTCAGCTAAGCTCAGTTCTTGCATAACTTCTAAATCCAAAGACCAAAGAGTGTAGGAAAATTCCTGCTTTATATCCTGTAATTTTTGTCCAACTGTGCCCAGTCCAAGGGCAGCAGCCCATTCTTGCCATTTGCCCTAAGCCTCCAATATTTACAGTCATGCTGACTCTGAAGGTGGAAGTTCCCTTTATCCATCATGGCTAATTCTAATCAACAAATCTGCTCTCCTTCATTCATGTATCTAATCATATGAATATGTCCAGCACTGAATGTTGCCTGTATAGGACAGGAACTTATCTTGAGTGGGAGGAGAGACAGGTTCCCACCCAGGGGCTGTATGGCATCAGGGAGCATGGCCTGGAGCCCCCAGCTGAAACACTGGCTGGATCCTGCACCTGCTGCTTCAGCAAGGGGTGAGGCTCTAGTTTGAGTGTGCTTTCTGGGTCAGAAGAAGCAGCTTAGCTGCCCTGGGCAAGGCCCCAAGTGGTTGATCCATCTGGTGCCTCAGCCACATCTACTTGACTTGTTCCACGCTTTCTCCAACAGTGGAAGACATGGAATGGTCAAAGCCAAGTTTGCTCTGCCCCCTTCACTCCTTCTAATGACATAAAGCATAACCAATGTTCTTAAGTGCATGCTGGATTTTATGCAGCTTAATCGCAATTATATCCAAGAGTGCGGCTTTGAATCTTATCTCCCCCACAAAGCAATTTCTCTGATGTCCTTTCCTAAAAATAAATTGTAACCACAAAGGGGAGGAACATGACAGGGCATGCTTCATATATTACAGAGGGTTCTGTAATATAAAATCTCACTGACCTTATTTTTCTCTAGGAGTAGTCGGTGTAAGATTAATTTTGAAATTGGAGTGTTGAATCCAGACACTGTCAATCTCATTAGAAGTTGTACCTGACAAGAATTACAAGCACAATGCTCATTAGAAGTTTGCACTAATTAACTAGTTTTGTCTATGAAATGCTTATTCATGTTTTGTTAGGTATGTTCTATAGCATAATTATACTTTAGTACAATTATATAAATGTAAAGTATACTTTACATTTCATTTTACTGTCTAATTATGCAGTAGGCACTATTAGAATTGTTTAACGCTTTTGCTAGCAATTTGCATGACTGTGATTTCTGTTATTTCCTAGCTAATATTCACCAAGGGATGCCATGCATATACTGTTAGTATTATCGATTCATGTAAGCAAAACAGATTGGAATGTAAAGGCCTGACATTTCTACAGAAAGAAAGAAAATGACAATATTTCTGTTCCATAAAATAAAAATATTGTTGATGCATGAAGCAGACAATATCCATGAAACTAATTCATTCAAGATTTTATATTTTGTATTTGACTTTTGAGTTGAGAGCTTTCAGATTTACTTGAAAGGGTTTGGAGGTTTCATATTTGTGTATTGTTTGTTCAAATAAAGTTTAGAACTGTTCTCCTCCCATATATATAGAAGGACAGTTGTTGATATACTTTTATTTATTTATATTGTCCAATTGCTGAAGCCCTTGGGAAGGTCACAGAATTAAAAGTGTATAATCCCATATTATGAGAAAACATATTACTTTTAGAAGTTTAAAGATGCATCATAGTGAAAGCCAGCAGCAATGTAAAGATCCTTTCTGTGTCTAGACAGGAAGAAGTCTACAATGCACAGTATGTCCCAGCCAACCATGGGTTGCTTGAGGGTTGTTTTCCCCTTGAACAAGCCTTGCCGTCCAGGAGGGCCTGGACAGGACAAGCTGTACCAAGGAGGGTAATTAGGCTAACAGCGCCCAGTACTTGAGGCAGCCCTTGCGGGTTATCTTGATCGTCAAGGTGGAGACCCTGCCTCCTTAGACCTTAAGACTCCTGTAGAGAAATTCATTGTGTGTGTGAACATCTTTACTGAGCCATGGGAATGTACCTATTAATTGATTAATGCTAAATTCTCCCTCTCCACTTTCATTTACTCTTGAAGGACTGGAAGAAATGGCACTGTTTCCGTGCAGGCATTAGAGGGTCCTAAAGCTGCTATTGTACCAAGTATTTCCAGTGCAATTTCTCCACCTGGTTACACTATTCTGGATGTGGATGCAAATGCCATGCTGTTTGTTGGAGGCCTAACTGGGAAAATAAAGGTAATGATCCCCCATTTAACTCAGCCAATTTATTCATTATATTTATGTTCTTTGCTTTCTTTTAAATGGAAATGTTATTATTGAACTGAAGGCTGCAAAACAATGAATCACTTTTTTGGGAATAGTCTTGAAGCAATAAGGAAATTCAACAAAATTAGGCATACGTAAGTAGTTTTGGGACCAAATTAAACACTGAATGTTTATATAATTTGAGTCAAAATAATTACCACTTTGTTTCATAGGTTTTACTTCCACATTAGTGTGCAGTGTGCATGGGATTCCAACTTGAGTGCTCAACAAGAAACCCTTGCATCAAGCGACTTGGCTATATTTCAGTTCTGCCCATGGTACTCCAACACTGTTACTGGTTAATCTGCTAAGCATTCTGCATATAGCAGATTTTTTGCTGGGGAATAGTGGTGAAAATAGATGGGAGTCTCCCACTGTGTCAATATTTAATTAAAATATTAATGTGACCTGTTAATGCATTTAATAAATCTGGTTAATAAATTTATTAATACTACTTAATGCTTTTGATAAATCTAGCTGCATATCACATGCTTTCCTGGCATTACTGATTAATACTAGTTATGATTTTATAGAAAGAAAGTGCATATAACTCAATGAAGTGCCAAAAGCGCTTATAAATGGAATGAAAGTTTTCAGTATACATTTTCAAGTTCTTGTAATACAGAGTTTATCATATGTAGAAGCAATTCAAGAAAACATCTGATTCGTTATAGTCCATATAGCATAGAATTACATAGTATACAAATACTCACAAACCCCACATCACAACAATACAATCCAAAGTGAAATCTGTGATAAGTCGGTGATATTGGATGCCCTGCAAAGGCACTTATTTAACACTTTTTTTTTGTATACCGTCTCATAGCCACATGGCTCTCTAGATAGTTTAATTGTGTTACTGTGTTATGTAAACACAATTTAGACAATTAATCCCTGCATGGATCACTACCTTGTCGTGGCGAAGGGGCTTGCCTAGCTCAGTGAAGCTATGAGCTATGCCGTGCAGGGCCACCCAAGACAGGTCATAGCAGACAGCTCTGACAAAACGTGATCCACTGGAGAAGGAAATGGCAACCCACTCCAGTATCTTTGCCATGAAAAGCCCATGGACTGTACCAAAAGGCAAAAAGATATGACACCAAAAGATGAGCCCCTCAGGTCGGAAGGTGTCCAGTATGCTACTGGGGAAGACCAGAGGGCAAGTAGTAGTAGCGCCAGAAAGAATGAAGCGACTGGGTCAAAGCCGAAAGGACACTCAGTTACTGATGTATCTGGTGGTGAAAGGAGAGTCCGAAGCTGTAAAGATCTATATTCCATAGGAACCTGGAATGTAAGATCCATGAATCAAGGCAAGCTGGATGTGGTCAAACAAGAGATGACAAGACTGAACATCGACATCTTAGGAATCAGTGAACTAAAATGGACAGGAATGGGTGAATTTAATTCAGATAACCATCAGGTATACTATTGTGGGCAAGAATCCCTCAGAAGAAATGGAGTAGTCTTCATAGTCAATAAAAGACTAGGAAAAGCTGTACTGAGATACAATTTCCAAAATGACAGAATGATCTCAGTTCGAATCCAAGGAAAACCATTCAACATCACAATAGTCCAAGTCTATGCCCCAACCACTGGTGCTGAAGAGGCTGAAGTTGACCGGTTCAATGAAGGCCTACAACACCTTCTAGAATTAACTCCAAAAAACGATGTCCTTATCATCATGTCCTTATTAATGCTAAAGTAGGAAACCAAAGATAACTGGAATAACAGGCAAGTTTGGCCTTGGAGTACAAAATGAAGCAGGGCACAGTCTGGTAGAATTTTGTCAAGAGAATACAATGGTCATAGCAAACGTTCTTTTCCAACAACCCAAGAGACGACTCTACACATGGACATCACCAGACGGTCAACACAGAAATCAGATTGACTATGTGCTCTGCAGCCAAAGATGGAGAAGTTCTATACAGTCAGTAAAAACTAGACCAGGAGCTGACTGTGGCTCAGATCATGAGCTTCTCATTGCAAAATTTGGCCTTAAATTGAAGGAAATAGGGAAATGCACTAGGCCACTCAGGTATGACCTAAATCATATCCCTGATGAATATACAGTAGAGGTGACAAATAAATTTAAGGAATTAGATCTGATAGAGCGCCTGAAGAACTATGGACGGAGGTTCGCAACATTGTACAAGAGGTAGCAACTAAAACCATCCCAAAGAGAAAGAAATGCAAGAAAGCAAAATGGCTGTCTGAAGAAGCTTTACAAATAGCTGAGGAAAGAAGGGAAGCGAAAGGCAAGGGAGAAAGAGAAAGATACACCCAATTGAATGCAGAATTCCAGAGAATAGCTAGAAGAGATAAGAATGCCTTCTTAAATGAACAGTGCAAATAAATAGAAGAAAACAATAGAATAGGGAGGACCAGAGATCTCTTCAAGAAAATTGGAGATATGAAGGGAACGTTTCAGGCAAAGATGAGCATGATAAAGGACCAAAATGGCAGGGACCTAACAGAGGCAGAAGAGATTAAGACGAGATGGCAAGATTATTTATTTATTTATTTAAACAATTTCTATGCCGCCCCATTCTCAAAAAGCCTCGGGGCGGCTTATAACATAAATAAACAATTATATAATTAGCCTTAAAAATCCGGAAACATCTCAGCACGTACATTAAAACCCAATAAATACAATCAATATATTAACAATTAAAACAATTTTTAAATGAAACAGTCTTGGCCTGGCACCGAAAAACAAATAACAACGACGACGCCAGACAGACCTCTCTGGGGAGCGCATTCCATAGGTGGGGCACCACCACAGAGAAGGCCCTCCCCCAGGTACTCACCCTCCTAATATCTTTCATGGAGGGTTCCTGGAGAAGGGCCTCTGCTGCCGTTCTCAAGGGGCGGGAAGGCATATATGGATGCAAGCGCTCCTTTAGATAACCAGGTCCCAAGCCGTTGAGGGCATTATAGGTCATAACCAACACCTTGAATTGGGCCCGGACTTCAATGGGACGACAGTGAAGCTGACAGAGGACAGGGTTATATGAGAACAACGCCCAGTCCCCGTCAGCAACCTGTTTTGCACCAATTGAAGTATCCGGGCCGTCTTCAAGGTTAGCCTCACGTAGAGCACGTTACAGAAATCTAATTGGGAAGTTACCAGTGCATGTCACTGTCGCCAGGCAATCATTCTCCAGGTAGGGATGCAGTTGATGGATCAGCCGAAGCTGAAGGAAAGCGCTCCTCGCCATCGCCGTCACCTGAGCTTCCAATGAAAGCTCTGGGTTGAGGAGCACTCCCAAGCTGCGAACCTTGTCCCTCAGAGGGAGTGCAACCCCATTCAGGACAAGGTCCAGGTCCCCTACCCCAAAGCTTGAACCACCCACCAACAGGACCTCTGTCTTGTCTGGACTGAGCTTCAGTTTATTGGCCCTCATCCAGCCCATTACCTCAGCCAGGTACCGGTTCAGTACATCCACTGCCTCACCTGGACTGGTTGAAAAAGAGAGGTAGAGCTGGGTATCATCAGCGTACTGATGATTCCGCAGCCCACACCTCCTGATGACCTCTCCCAGCGGTTTCATGTAGATGTTGAATAGCAAGGGGGACAAAATGGATCCCTGCATAACTCCATGGCATAACTGCCATGGCACAGAGCCATAATCCCGCAGCACCACCTTCTGGAATCGGCCATTGAGATAGGAGCGGAACCACTGCAAGGCAGTGCCTCCAACTCCCAAACCCGCTAGCCTATCCAGAAGGATACCATGGTTGATGGTATCGAAAGCCGCTGAGAGGTCCAGGAGAACCAACAAGGACGCACTCCCCCATCTCTCTCCCTGCACAGGTCATCATACAGGTCAACCAAGGCAGATTCAGTACCATACCCGGGACAGAAATGGGTCCAGATAATCAGTTTCATCCAAGAGTGCTTGGAGTTGTCCCACCACCACCAGCTCCAACACCTTGCCCAAGAACAGGATGTTGGCCACCGATCTATATTTGGCAGCCATCTCTGGATCCAGGGATGCCTTCTTTAGGACTGGCCGGACTACCACCTCCTTTAAAGGGGCAGGTACCCAGCTGTCCCTTAAAGAGGCGTTGACAACCTCCAGGATCCAGGCCCCTATCCCATGCTTGGCTTTGTTAAGTAGCCAAGATGGGCAAAGGTCCAGGAAGCAGGTGGTGGGACGTACTTGTCCAAGCACCTTGTCCACATCATCAGGCTGCAACAACTGAAACTCATCCATCAATTTTGGACCAGACGGCAACATTGGCACCTCCCCAGAAGGTTCTGAGTCACTAGTGGAGTCCAGCTCATGACGAATCTGAGCGATTTTTCTCCTTGAAATGCTTGTCAGAGTTGTCACAGCGGGCCATTGAGGGTGGCACAAGGTCTTTTTTGGGGCCTGGGTGAACCAACCCCTGTACCACCCGAAAGAGCTCCGCCAGACGGCATTGTGAGGAGGCAATGGAAGCGGAGAAGAATTTCTTCTTCACCACCCTTACTGCCACAGCATAGGCCCGATAATGGTCTCTTAAGTGTGTTCGGTCAGATTCATCCCGTGATTTCCTCCACCTACACTCTAGACATCTCCCAACCCGCTTCATCACCCGTAGTTAAGGTGTATACCAGGGGGATGAAGGGCTCTGCCAGGTGGGAGAGGATGCTTAGGAGCAATCGTGTCAATAGCCCTTGTCATTTCCCCATTCCACAGTTCGACCAAGGCATCGATAGGAGCACCAGCCTTATCAACTGGGTATTCCCCCAGAACCTTCAGGAATCCATCCAGATCCATCCAGCTCCGGGGGCGGACCAACACAATCGGGTCCGCACCCTTACAGAGGGAAAGGTCGCTCTCGAGCTCAAATCTCATGAGGAAGTGATCTGACCATGACCAGGGTGTCAGACACAAGTTCCTCACCCTCAGATCTCCCTCTTCCTGTCCCATCGAGAAAACCAGGTCCAGAGTGTGTCCACATTCATGGGTCGTGCCACTGATATGTTGAGACAGCCCCATGGCCGTCATGGAGGCCATGAAGTCCTGAGCCATCCCAGTCAGAACAGTCTCAGCATGGGGATTGAAGTCCCCCAGGACCAGCATCCTGGGAGTCTTCAACACCAAGTCCGAGACAATCTCCGTCAGCTCAGGCAGGGAGTCTGTTGGGCAGAAGCGTGCACGGTACACCAACAGAATCCCCAATCTGTCTCAGTCGCCCAACACCAAGTAGAGGCACTCTAGACCTGGCCTCGAGAGAACAGGAAGCCCCATGAGGGAAATAGAGGCTCAGTAAACCAAAGCAGGTTACACAGAACTATACAAGAAAGAGCTTAACATCCCTGATAACCACGATGGGGTGGTGACTGACCTCAAACCAGACATCCTGGAATGTGAAGTCAAATGGGCCTTAGGAAGTCTGAGCAACAACAAAGCTAGTGGAGGTGACAGTATTCCAGCTGAGCTATTCAAAATCTTAAAAGACGATGCAGTAAAAGTGCTATACTCAATATGCCTGCAAATTTGGAAAACTCAACAAGATTGGAAAAGGTCAGTTTACATTCCTGTCCCAATGAAGGGCAATGCCAAAGAATGTTCAAACTACCGCACCATTGCACTCATTTCACATGCTAGCAAAGTTATGTTCAGAATCCTACAAGCTAGGCTCCAGCAGTATGTGGATTGAGAACTACCAGACGTACAGGCAGGATTTCGAAGAGGGAGAGGAACTAGAGATCAAATTGCCAACATATGCTGGATCATGGAGAAAGCTAGGGAGTTCCAGAAAAACATCTACTGCTGCTTCATTGACTATGCTAAAGCCTTTGATTGTGTGGATCACAACAAATTGTGGCAAGTTTTTAAAGAGATGGGAGTATCAGACCATCTTATCTGGCTCTTGAGAAACCTATATGAGGGTCAAGAAGCAACAGTGAGAACTGGACACGGAACCACTGCTTGGTTCAAAATGGAGAAAGGAGTTTGGCAAGGCTGTATACTGTCACCCTGCCTATTTAACTTATATGCAGAGCACATCATGAGAAAGGCGGACCTAGATGAATCACCAGTTGGAATTAAGATTGCTGGGAAAAATATCAACAACCTCAGATATGTAGATGATACCATTCTAATGGCAGAAAGTGAAGAGGAACTAAAGAGCCTCTTGATGCGGGTGAAGGAGGACAGCGCAAAAGTTGGCTTGAAACTCAACATTAAGAAAACTAAGATCATGGCATCTGATCCCCTCACTTCCTGGCAAATAGATGGGGAAGAAATGGAGGTAGTAACAGATTTTATTTTCCTGGGCTCCAAGATCACGGCAGATGGGGACTGCAGCCAAGAAATTAAAAGGCACTTGCTCCTTGGGAGGAAAGCTATGGCAAATCTAGACAGCATACTAAAAAGCAGTGACATCACCCTGCCAACAAAAGTGCGTATAGTCAAGGCTATGGTTTTCCCAGTTGCAATGTATGGCTGTGAAAGCTGGACCATAAGGAAGGCTGAGCGCCAAAGAATTGAGGCCTTTGAACTGTGGTGCTGGCGGAGACTCCTGCGAGTCCCTTGGACAGCAAGGCGATCGAACCGGTCAGTCTTAGAGGAGATCAACCCTGACTGCTCTTTAGAAGGCCAGATCCTGAAGATGAAACTCAAATACTTCGGCCACCTAATCAGAAGGAAGGACTCCCTGGAGAAGAGTCTAATGCTGGGAACAATAGATGGAAAAAGAAGGGGACGGCAGAGAATGAGGTGGCTGGATGGAGTCACTGAAGCAGTTGGTGTGAGCTTGAGTGAACTCCAGGGGATGGTGGAGGACAGGAAGGCCTGGAGGAATGTTGTCCATGGGTTCACGATGGATCGGACATGACTTCGCGACTAGCAACAACAAGAAGACATTTAAAACCACAGTATCAATAATAATATAATAGAAGACCATAGCAGGAACAACAAATAATAGTTTAGCAACAGATTGGAATTATCTTAAATGTCATAATTAAGAAAACTAAAATTTATATTAAAATATAATTAAAATAAAATTACAATTCAAATCATTAACAATTAAAATTCTCCTTAAATAATATGTCTTAGTCTGGCACTAGAATATGTATATATATAAGGATGGAACCTGACTCATGTCTCTGGGAAGTCGATTCCATAGATGGGGTGCCACAACTGAGGAAACCCTGCTCTGGGCAGCCATCCTCCTAGCGTTCTTAGAGGTGGCTCCCAGAGCAGGACCTCCGATTATGATCTCTGGGTCTGGGTAGGTTTATATGGATGGAGATGGTCTTTCAAATATTCAGGTCCTAAACCATTTAGGGCTTTACATGTCAAAACGAGCCCCTTGAAGTAGGCCCAGACTCCAATGGGTTACCAGTGTAATTCATAGAGGACTAGTGTAGTATATTTGGTATTACCAGTCCTCAGCAGCAGCCTAGCTGCTCTATTTTGCACCACCTGAACTTTCAGACCATTTTCAAGGGCAGCCTAACATAGAGCACAATACAGTAGTCCAACTTGACTGGCATATTAAGTCTGAAATCGGCCCTTCCAGGCTACAGAGGTCACTTGCATAGAGCTCTGCATCTAGCCAACTAGATTTAAGAAACAGCAACAATGTGGCATCAGAAAATCAGATGTCTTCCTGATTCATACAACATCACAACCTTCCATGGGATGAACAGTTTGTGTGAATACAGCATGGATTCTGCAGGGGGTGTTATTTTTTGCAAACAAGACCTCCGATGCCATAACTTGTTTTAGGGTTGTTCATAACCATGGTGGCTTGTGATGTCCAGGTCTGGCTTGTTGCAAATGGCTAGAAGAAAGTGCTGCTGCTTTTCCTGCTTTAACTCATGTCACTGCCTTCTTTCCCCATCCCTTCCCAGCTGACAGCTGCCTTGACATTTACACAATTTCCCCTCCCTTTTACCTTGACCATAACATTGGTGTATGTTTCCTGGCCCCACTCACTGCTTTGAAAAATGAGTCAGCTAACAATAGAGGGAAACATGGAATTAGTTGTCTCTCCTCTCTGCATTTGGTCATGGTGCATTTGGAGCTTACCATAGCTTTAAAAAACGCCATCTCTATGGATTCCACAAGCATTCATCAAAATGTTGT
Source organism: Varanus komodoensis (assembly GCF_004798865.1). Lineage (NCBI taxonomy): Eukaryota > Metazoa > Chordata > Lepidosauria > Squamata > Varanidae > Varanus > Varanus komodoensis. Next base: position 48,381,457 of record NW_025335268.1, on the reverse strand, counting down.
AGCAAACTTTCAAACAGAGGCCTTTTTAATATTGGAACTGAATGTTGAGTATTGACTGCAGCATACATGAAGCTATTCTACATAAGGTACTTAATATGCACTCAGTGTTCCTTACTCAAGGTCAATTAGACATTCTTTAAATAAAAATATGCTTCTGTTTTTAAACTGATTTTTCCACGAATATTTTTAGAGTAGAGACAATGCCGTATTATTGGTAAAAGTGAAAGAAAACATTTTTTCATGTGTATAATTGCACTATTCTGCTATACCACAGTGCCACCTGGAAGTTAGGTCTTAGAAAAGCTAAAAGGAAATGCATGGTGCTTTTTATGTAGTGATCGAATGTTAATTCTGTGATGAAATCAAAAGTTGATAACAGAGCCTTGTGGTAATTATACTGGGAAAGGAAAGGGTATAGAGGAAACAGGCACAGAATATAAAAACTCCCACAGGTTCTGGCAACTGTGCCTCTTTCCATTTTGTATTTCTATGATTATCATAGCTTCTAGAAAATGTGTCTAGTATTCAAAATTATATTCTACTTTCCTTTCTTGGCAGGCTTTGTTTCTTCTTTTTCTAATTTTTCAGTTTGACTCAAATAGAATGTGGTGCCTACTTATCATGAAGTTCTTAAAAGTGGCATTAAATTCATCCTTTGCCAATTAAAACATCTACAATGACCTTGGAACAGATCGCCCAAGTTGTTAGACTTTCATGTCATGCCTCTCTTTGAAAGTCAAGTTGCTCTTCTCCATATGCTTGCACATTAATATTTTTAATATTCATAATTGCTTCATGAAAAGTAGCAGGTGCTTGTGTGCTTCAAATTGCTAAATATCTGGAATTGGAACTAGCTCACATTGGTGCAGCAAGATAAAAGAAAAAATGGGATACTTTTTAAAAAGATAAGTTCATCTTAGAACAAATATTCTTCAAACAATCCAGAAATAGCAGAGCCATTTCAGTTCTTGTTGTTGCATTTCATTGATAATATTTCTGGCTGATTAGCATTAAAAACAATCACTCAAAATTATTAATTTAACATTCTCAAATGGATGTTATGACTGCCAAATTTCCAGTCTCTCTTTCAAACTTCCAATTTAGCATTGATTAACTTAGCAGAATTAACTGATTGCTTCGTTGATCTAATAAGCCAGTAATTTGGGATGCTCAAAAGAGATAAACAATTTTAGAGATAAGACAAAGTATAATTATATTAAGGGATAGTTCACAAACAACCCAGGAAGATGCAAAGTTGGCAGATTTGCATGACTAACAATCTGTCACTTGAAGCAGACTCCATTTGGCTTGGTTGTCAAGTAGCCACCAAATTGTTCAGGCTTTTCCAACCCTCCAAAGTTGTTGCACTTCAGCTCCTATCTGTCCCAGCCAGCATGCCTAAAGGTTAGGAATGCTGGGAGTTGTACTGCAAAATACCTGGAGGGCACTAGGTGAGGAAAGCAAGAGTCCAGCATGGATATCCTTCAACAGGAAGAACAGGATGTAAATGAGAGCAGTATGTTGTTAGTCATGTCCAGATTCATCCTATTCCAAAATGATTTTGTGCACCTGGTATGGTAAGGTTTCCTTGCGTGTCAGGGGCACCAAGAGGTAGGTCGATCCTTCAATATTACAACCACAGCTGAGACCACTGTTTCAGGACTAGGAATGCACAAGGTGACAAAGGAGGTGAAAATATCACGGCATCCGTGGAATATTTATATAGTGGCTTTTGAAGAAGACTGCAGAAGAGCCTCAGTCACGAGTTAGCAAAGTGGACCTAATACACCTTGATTCTGTTGGTGCAACTTTTCTACACACAAACAATTGTTTTCATTTGGTGCTGTGACTGATTTCTGCATCAGTTGAAAATAATAAAGTAGGTAGGAACAAACAGAAGGCAAGAACACAATGAACAAACAAACAAAAAGCATGACCTGTGTGGTTTGTTAACAAGTCCAAAATTCACCTGGCCTGCCTTCTACTTCCAGAAATCTGATGCTGTAAGAGTCACGACTTTTACTGGTTGTATGGGAGAGACTTATTTGGACAGCAAACCAATAGGACTGTGGAATTTCAGAGACATTGAAGGAGAGTGTAAGGGCTGTGCTGTCAGGTAAGATTTATGTCTGCACTGTCCATTATGATGCTATTGAATATCTGATTATTTGACAAAACAAAATCATAATACTGTTCAAATACTAAATAGTATATAAAATCACCTTTATTTTAAGCTTTTCCAACAATCGCAGTGTAACAAATATCTATTATTATGAGATAGAACCAAATAAACCCTAAATACTTCATTGAATATTATTCCTTGCATCTCAAATATAAATAGGGAATCAGTGCCAAAAACTAAGCATATATTTTTACTTAAAATATTAGGGCCTCTAAATAGCTCCTCTAAATATATTAAGGCTGCTTGTGGATGCCATTTTTATGTAGGGAATGAGAAAACATGGTGAAACCAACATGATTTCATTTCTCTTCTGCTGTCGGAGATCCACCATCAGAAGCAATCCACAGAAGCTCAACATTGTAGTTTTGAGAAAGAATGTCTATATGAAGCACATCCTTAAACCCCATAATTCCCTTTTTCAGCTGTGTGTGTCCATATAGCAGTTAGTGCAAACTGTATTTGAGCTCCAGACTTCTCTCTCCCTCTCAGCCCACAGGTGCAGGATAGTGAGGGCACTGTTCAGTTTGATGGAGAAGGGTACGCGACAGTGAGCCGCCCAATAAGATGGAACCCAAACATCTCTGTTGTCATGTTCAAGTTCAAGACATTTTCTTCCACTGCTCTTCTGATGTACCTTGCTACAGCAGACCTGGTAAAACTCGCCTAAATGCTTCCTAGTCTCTCTTGTTAACATTATAGAGTACATAGTTCCTTGTAAACAGAGTTTAAAATGTGTGGCATTATGCTGTGATGAATGTCACTAAAATGAAGACAGTGAGTTTTATGACATGTGTGAGGCCATTTATAGCTAAAACAGGGTGATTTACAGGGGTGTAATTCAGCAGCTTGCCCAGTACTGTTAAAATTTTGTGCAGCTCATTACTTGTGCAGTAAATGATTACTTTTACCATTTCTAATGTATATTGCTTTTTACGTTATATGGCAAAAATGATTAATATTAGACTGCCTGCCTGTTGGACACTTCATCGTTTCATCTGTAGTCATCCACAATGTGATATCAAAAATATTTTAATGAAATACTTATTTTAACAATATCTCAGATATGTGATCATGTGGTAGCTTGCTTAGGCATGAAAAAGAGGGGGGCATACATTTTTAGTAAACAATGTGGGGTATGATCACTGTCCACATGTAGAGTCTATGTGCAAATAGAGATACATAGGGTTTTACAGGTCCATATTTCTTACATATGGGAGAGCATTATAGAAAATGTGTAAGAGTCTAATATTCAAACCTCTCCTACTTCTCAGCAACATGGAAGCTACTTGAGACCTTGATTCCGGCCAAATGAAAAGTACAGAGGGCAATGAAAGGAACTAATATGGAAAATGCATGTAGAGCTCCCAGTTCCAATTAAGACCTAGGATATTGATTGAGCTAGTAAAAGAAAGGGACGCTGTTAAGTCCCGTAAGGATCCATCCAATAACTGGTTAACTTCTGATTACACCTGATAAGACATGATTTTCTAAAAGCTCTGCTCCTTTTAACTGGGAATTGGCATCCTACATCATCATCCCACCTCTTCTGCTTAATTTTAAGCTGTGTTGTGCAGATGGCAAGATGTTCTGTATAGCTTCCACACCAAGTTTTTCTTGTGATGATGTATCACCTGAGTCACTTTCCTGTGGCAGATGGAAGAGGAAGTAAGCTGTCTGGGCTTGTGTTCTGCAAAGCCTGGCAGCAACTCTGAGATGCTTCAGTTGCTTTCCTGCCTGCTTCACCCCTCCCAGGATTTTTCTGTCTGGTCTGCCAATGCACCCTCCCCTCCCCTACCCTCTGAAAAAAATGGTGGTGTCTTTTCATGCCTTCCCAATTGTCATATTTATCCCCTTGTTTAAGAAACAGGTATCTGAAATGCATATATGCTCAGAAGTAGATTGCCTTAGTCACAACTAAATCCCATTCAGTGGAGCAAATAAATGGGAAAGTCTACATGGAAGGAGCTGAATTGCTTGTTTTGTAATAGAGGGGAAGGGCTGCTAGTCTCACTGGCTTGGAAGGATAGGAACAGCATGGACACTCTTCCTCTTTTTCTGTCATGGGAGGCAGGGGCAGGAAAAGCTGTATTTGTTCCCGTTTTCTTCTTTGACATCTGCACATACAAAGCAAACAAACAAACAAAATGGCCAGTGGGACTTCCAAGGGGCAAGAGAATTTCACACATATACTTGAAAATTCTCCTGGCACATTCTCAGCACCTACAAATTTTGCTGGACAGTGCATCTGTGATGCAGGAGAAAGGCATGAAAACTGGCTATCCTACAACAGTCTTGACAATGTGATTGCCAGTATTCATTTTCTGTCTCAAAACTGGTAATATTAAGAAAATGGGATTAGCTATGTGCCCATATCACTCTTGATATTTATCGAAAGTTGAAAGTTATCTCTAACTGAACTGTAAGGTGGGTGTGTGCAAGTATGCCATTAAGACTGTGACTCCGATACAGAAGCATCTAAGCAAGCACAACCATGGCTGCTAGAGCATGGGTGCTTTTCCATTTGTTTCTTTCTGCTCCTAGATCTGCACCAGAGGGCAATTCCAGCATTGCTTCTGCACTTCCATTTATTCCATTGGAACCCACAGCTAGCACAATGAGGATATAGCACTGCATAAAGAAAGCCAGAAACTAGCTGAACCCTTGTTTCCAGCTCAGAGCAGATCAGTGAGAACTCCCTACTGGGCTTTCTACTAATCCTCCCCATTTTGGAAATGACCACTTTCTCTCATTTCCTGTTGCTTTACCAGCTGCTCAGCTCCCTGGTGTGTTAATGGTGGGTCCTACTGATATGCAGGATGCAGCATAGGATGCATCTACCAAGGTTCCCTTGAACTACTTAGCAGACAGATGTGAGAATCTTTGGAACAAGACTGGTATCTTGTAGAATGTGATCTCACCTTGGAAGAAAACTTTTCTTCTAATTATCTTAAGGATACAATTGAGTTTTGTATTTCATTATTCTGCCCTGTCATTTGTCCACAACCTTACCATACAACTTAGATTTTATCAATTCAAGAGGTAATAGAAACAGTTACAGTGACTTGTCCCTTATTTGGAAATTGAGCCATGTGTTTGCACATGTGGAGAAAGAGACAGAGGAATTTCTTTTTAAGGAGCTGCATAAGAATGTTAATTTGGAGGCTTGGGTTGGAAGCTTTTTATTTCTCAAATCATTTTCATATTATGTTAAGTCATGTTATCAGTGATTAATTGAACTTGCTCTCACTGTGCCCTGCCTTGTCATTCCCAATAGGTTTTCCAAATTAACTCCACTAATAACCCCTTTGTTCTGAACTATATTCACTTTTGTAAAGAAAAGCTGCAGGGGAAACATGCATAGGTCCTGTGATTGACTTGAGGATGGGACAATCATGTCATGCGTACTTATTTTGCATTGGAAAAGCAGAATTTGTCATTCAGTAGCTAAGTGAGATTTCTGATGCTTCTCCTTAACAGAAAGATTTTATGAGCATAGAACTCAGTGATGGGCGTATCAAAGTTGGCTATGATCTAGGTTCAGGAACAGCTTCTGTTGTTGGTAACCAGAACCACAATGATGGAAAATGGAAATCATTCACCTTGTCAAGAATTCTAAAACAAGGTGAGTTCCTGCAGTGATAACACCATAAATGTTCTAATTATATTATCCAGCACAGCTAACTACCTAATCATGGAGAAGATGATGTACAAAATTGCTGGGTTTAGAAAGTTGTAAAAGAAAGTGATTTAGCAACTTCATTTGCTTTCAATTACTCATGGCTGAGGTGAGCTGTGACTGATTGCAGTGTCAAACAGGTCTCTTATGATTTTCTTTTGAAAATAGTACCTTAATTTTTCAGGCATAATTTTGCTTTGCAGTTACCTAGATTATACTCTAAAAAGTATCTGAGTAAAAAAAAATCCATACAGTGCCCTGATGTTGCTCAAAGTTCATAAAACAAAACCATGTTGTTTTTGTTGGCATGTAAATTAGCTTTGTACTTCTTGGTGTCTTCCCTAAGTTGGCTCTCTCAAAGCACTTTAAAAAGGCAGTGAAATAAATGCTGGTGGGGTGATTTATTGGTCTCCATTATACAATGGACACAGCTTGCTGAGTGTCACAGCTGGTTGTACTGCAAGGAGAAAAGGTGTCTCACACATGATGGGGTCTAAACTTATGACAAGGATTGTTGCTGAATTCCACCTACAATAAAAACTTGGGAGAGTCCTGCTCAGGTGAAAAGTTCCAGCAAATCTGAAAGCAATGCAGTAAGAAATTTTCTCTGAAGCATTCCACACATATCTGTTTAAAAAGTAACAGATGTGGCCCAAGGTGGCCTTTTCAGGCTATTTCATTCAAGTAAATGAAAAGTGGAAATTATCTTTTCCTGTTCACCATAAGAAATGGTCCCAGATGTGTCACTGGCAAAAGAAACAGTCTGTATTTAAGATAGCACCTCCTTCCTTAACCCTGCCTAGATACTGAGGTCACCAGATAAGGCACTGTTGGTGGTTTCCACATGGACCTGAGATCCATTTAGAGTCCACTTGGAATTGAGTTTAGTGTAATTCATGCATTCTTTGTTGAATTCCCTGCCAGTTGATGTCAGGTAGGTAGGAAAACTGCATTCTTTTAAGGAGTATGAGAAAGCCATTTTTATTTGAACAAGCTTTTCTTGAATGACTAGCTATGTTTTTATTGGTATAATTTGATTTACAATATTTGTAATAGTTTTTATCTGATTGTTTATCCTTTTCTGTTCACTGCTCAGATATAGAGTGGTTTATAAATATTGTTAACAAATGAATTCTGCTTTTGGGGTCATACTCTATCAAATCATGCAGTGGATCCAATCCATTGCACCTGTTGCCACAGCAGTGCTCTCACAGGCCAAGCAGAATTAAACTTGTTATTACCCATTTGCACTGACCACAAATCTTCCATCTGCCTGACCTATCAGGCCACCATATACTTCTTTAATTACATTGGGTTTAACTAGATTTCCTGCTCTCCCCATTCTAAAAGGTCATGGCAACTGATGTGGCATGAAAAATATGTTTCCATTTTAAAGAATGACCTGGGGCAAGAGCAGGTCATAGTGAGGCATAGGAAGGTGTAGGATGCAAATGACCTGGCTGTGATGGAGCCCATCACAATGGAATGGAATTGCCATTATGGGATGAGGGAGACAGCTACTTTCTATGGGAACAGCACCAAGCTGCCAAGCTGTCCGGATCAGCTTTCCATATTTTTATTGTAATTTTGGCTGAATGGATATTCCTCTATTACCTCTTTTAGAAAATATTTCCCACATCAGAAGCATGATCAGGAAATTCATATTTAAGCACTGGCATTTGTTCTGAGGAGAAAATGTTCTGAATGAACTAATCATGTGCTAATAATCCTAAATGTTTTGGCTAAGGTGACAAATCTTTTCTCATTAAGCTGTTTCCCATTCTTTATTTTCATGCTTGATTGATTTCTTTTCCATTTTTAAACCCTTGGTGTTCGACTACTTGGATTAATCTGGATAACATTCAGTGCTGATGTCTCCACTATTTGGGATTTCCCCAGTTCTCCTCCCTTTGCAGCTCTTCAGCTCCCCATAAAATCTTCTGCATAGGATTGTGCAACTCTCTAGAGAAGCCTTTGAGGAGGGCATGAGAGGTTGTAGATGAGAAAGTTAACAACTCCCTCCCTTCCACTGGCAAAGTCTGTTCCATCAGTGGAAGGCTTAATTCGATATTACCCACTGTTTTTCTTATATACTTGTACTGATGCACTCCCCATTAATAGGAAAAAATATACCAGTAAAAGTGGTTCTAAGAAACAGCCTAGGATTGTGGATTTCTTTTTCAGAATATTCTGAAGGGGTATGAACCATCAGAATGTTCTCAAGAGAGTAAGAAATAACTATATGTCTTTGAAGTATCATCTTCAGGTGAAATTTATGTTAAACTTTCTCTTTGTTCTTCCACAGCTAATATATCAATAGTAGATATAGAGTCCAATCAGGAGGAGAGCATAACAGCAGTTTCTTCAGGGAAACACTTTGGCCTCAACTTGAAAGCCAGTGAGCCAATCTATTTCGGTGGACTACCAACACTGAGAGGAAACCTAAGGTATGGTACTTAACAGATAGTCAACAAGAGGGCAGCAATGGTTAGTATTTAATAATACAAGGAAGCAGGAAACTTGCACAAAGAAAGGATAATTGCCCCTTCCTATTTGTGCTGTACCATCTGCTATCACAACATCACAGGTGCTTCTTTATAAATATTCATGAGGGCAGGCAGGGGCTCCCTGAGATAAGGTTCCCATAGAAGATAGCAATACAAACAACCTGTCAACTGATTCCTGCACCCAACCAATTTTATTTTTCTGCCCATCTTCTGTGAACCTTCAAAATTGAACTGGTTTACTAGAGAACTTTTTGTACTGGGCCCTGTGTGTATGTTTTCTACAGGATTAGGAATTCAAATATGATATTTACTTATTTGTAGCTACTTAATGTGATAAAATGTCAACATGTTTGATTTGTTTGTTTCCAAACATGTTTTTTTCCATTTGAGCGAGAGGATTAAATTCTTACATATCTTTCTGGCAATTGCTTCACTTACTGTATTGTTGAGGCCTTTCATGTAGTGTTGCCCTGAGACAAGAGCTGAAGAGAAAGAATATTTTGATAGAATTTCATGATGTGGTACAACCATTTCCCCAGTGTTGTTTCTTGTAATAATTTGCTGATTCTTCAGCATATTTGCCTGGGAGTAAGTCTCATTAGGCCAAGCAGGGTTTACACCTCTGATTAGATACATGTAAGAATGCACTGTGGATTTCAGATTCCCTCCCACATACCCATCCCTTCAAACAACAACACAGGACATCTTTTAAGCTCTTTAGCCTGTTTTGAGTCAGTAAAGCAATTTTGGGTCCTGATTTAACAAAAAAGGGGATTTTCCTAATAGTTCAGGTTTAAAAATAAGGTTTTCTGGAAAAGCACCCTTCACTCTATATTTTTAACACATAGTTTTAACAAAGTGCATCTTGCCTTCTCATGATGTACCCCAATATACATCCGTTTGTCATTTTTGATTTCAGAAAATGCTGTTACTGCATTATTATTTTTTAATGAATGTCTCATTTTCCTTAAACAGATGGAAGGCTTAATTATAAATTAGCACTACAGATTTAAAATGCCCCAAATGCCTAAAGTTGGTATAAAGTAATAGCTTAACAGAAAGCATGCAATTACATTACAGGAAAAGCACAACATTGTAAAAGTTGCATCATTAGATCAGTTCAAAAAAGGAAGACGCTTTTCCAACAAAATATCCATAGAATTCCATAAGCAGAAGCGGCACTTAGCTCATCATAGCTAATTTCCTTAAATGATCCTGTCTTCCATGAATTTGCCTCATCCTTCTTAAAGCCATTAGGCTAGCAGCCTGCAACACATAGTGCACAAGTGAATTGTATAAATGAATTATGCCTTGTGTAAGGAATGTTTGTAAATCCTGAACACACTCACAATCAACTTCATTGAGTGAATTGTGGAATTATTGGAAAAAGATGTCCTTCTGTGCACTCTTCTCAAACAGTTCATCATTTACATTCTTCTGTTACATCTGCATCTCTAAGCTAGAAAGTTGCAAATGCTGCAGCTTTTCTTCTAGTAGAGAAGCTGTTTAATTTCTTTGCTCACGAGGAAGTAAGCGATGCAATTAGAGTTTGTGCATAGACCACCATGGCTTCATTACTCCACATTTTGGCCACCTGTCTAATTTTTTTGTAATCCTCCCTGGAAACCTGTTAAAGGTGGGGTATCAGTCTTTTAAATAAAGAAATGGGTGACAGTAGTTTCTCTGCTTTCACATATAAATGCAAAAAGCACCTATGCATTATTTCTGTGAACTCATGGGTCCTCAAACTACGGCCCTGGGGCTGAATCCGGCCTACCATGCCCATTTGGACCTGCTGTGCCCATGTCCACGCGTGCGCCCGACGCCGCACACCTCGCGCCCCCCTGCTCGTGTGGAGAGGCAGCTGTTCGCTCTCTCGGAGAAAACGATCTCCAAGCAAGCCACTGCCTCGTGCGGCCACCTCGCGGCTCATGCCTCGCCTCACCTTGCCCAGTCTCACCCCCCACCCCCACCTCAGCGCCTGCCCACGCAGCCCCCATCCCCGGCCTGCACGCACCACCGCACCACCTTTCCGGTCCACGCCCAGCGCCGGCACCTTTCACCTGGCCCCCTGGTGAAAAAGTTTGAGGACCCCTGGCATAGCTTGTAGCCTCTCCTTCCCCAGCCAAGGTAGCTTCCTTGCTGGAGAACTAAAACCATGGAGATCAGAAGTAAGAAAGCCAAACAATTTCAGGTGTGTCGGATTTGCAGCAAAGGCTTGTCTATGCTTTCACCTCAGTTTGGATCCTCCTCTTTGCATTGCCCCCTTTCACTTCACCAGCTGGGTTGTGAAACTCTTATTGTTGAAAAATAGACAGCACAGACATTAAGGGACTTGTTCAGATGAGTAGAGGACTGTCCATTCCCTCCTGCCTTAGGATGATGCTGGGGCCTTTGGCTTGCACAGTAAGCATAGCTTGGAGGAGAGCGTTGGGGTAGGGTTCCCTATTATTTACAGGCACTGTACAGGCTGGGGTTGAAGAGGTGAATCAGTTGAGCCACCCAGCAAGTTGCAGTGAGTTTCTAATAGGCCCATATTAAAGGAGGTTGTATGGTCAAGTGACAGTGTATGATGTGTAAATATGTATATACAAGTCCCCGGGTTTCTCACAGTAGCCTGTATTTGAACCTAATGAAAAATAGGTATCATTACAGGAATGTCATTTGTGATCAGTATTATAATGCAAATAAAATTACATGTTCCTCTTTCTCTCTCTCCCTCTTTCTCTCTCTCCATTTTTATCCTAGTATGAAATCAAGGTAAAAGATATCAAATTTAAATCAATGCTTGCATGCTTTATGCTTTGCATGTGTTTAGCACAGCTTGCAACAGGTGGCAAAGCAAAAAGCAATTTGTGCCTGCATTTGTTCCCAGCTGTTGCTCTGGGGCTGTTCATTTGGCACCAGATTCTGCTGCAGCAAATCAAGCTACTCTTGAATGCTTAGCACAGTCTAGCTGCCTACTGCGCACACATTCGCAGCGACACATCTTGGCCAGCGTCTTTGCACAGCTGTTTACAGCTTACTGTGTTGGGTTTTCTTTTTCTCTTAAATTAATTGTACCAGGTTCCTACTAGTAAAAAAAAGCTGTGTTTTACAAAACAACAAGAACCACCAGTTAGTGTTTCTGCTCAGCATGGAGCAAATTAGTGATTCGAACATGTTTGGAAATCTTTGAGAATTGAGTGTCAGCCTCAAAAGTTGATTTATTTTCAAAGGAAATGCTTTAAAATGGCAATGCAGACTTCCCTAGACTGCTGTCCTTTGGATATGTTAGACAACAACTCCTAGCATCCCCTGGACAATAGGAGTTGCAGTGCAACACAATTGGAAAGTATGAGATTGAGGAAGGCTGTACAAGCTTTTAATGCAAGCTGAAGGAATATGTCTTCGCAGCATATACAGTTTCTGTGTATGCTCAGGAACTTAACAATACTGTATTTTGGGTTTTGGACACTGTATTTGGGGTTTTAATATTTGTAAACCACCCAGAGAGCCCTCTGGGTTATTGGGGTGGTACATAAATGCAACAAACAAACAATAGTCTTACTGAATCAGACCAGGAGTCCATATAGTCCAGAAAACTGCTTCCAGTAGTAGCAAGAGAAATGACTAGATGTCCATAAGCAGGCATAATGTGGATCACCTTCTGCTATGGTTTCCCCCAGTATTCAAAGGTATATGCTGACTTTGTAGCTGAATGTTCCATATAGCTTTCTGGATAATAAGGTCTGAGTTAGTCAGTGCTGAACCTGAAATATAAAAGTCCCTTTCATCCTGAGCTGAATCTAAAAGTCATAAAGATATGGATGGACAAAAGTACAAGCCTTGTCTGAACATTATAAAGATGAATCTTGTAGATGGGATTCATACAAAATAAAGCTAGAATTAAAGTTTGAGATGTAACTAAAATTTAATTTAACATTATCAACCTAAGGACAGGGACTGTCTTATGGATCTTTGTAATGTGCTCTTTGAATCTGAAGAAAGCAAGGTACAAAAAATAATTTAAAACACTGTATATGAGTAATTAAAGAATATCATGGCCTTTATATAGAAGTAAACTTTGTAACCTTTCAGAAATATTTGAAGAAACCCTGAAATAAGATGATTTTGTACCTGCAAGTTACACAGTGATGCAAAGGCTTGTGCAATTCATGCTATGGGAAATATTATTTTAGGTAATGCTGGAAAATGAGGTTCAAAGAATTCTCTGATTCTTTTCTCCATGTTCTCTTTGTGTGTGGTGTGCACACAGAAGAACTTGTAGACAGAAGATGATTCACCCTTTGGCCTAAGTCCTTTTCCAAAATCCCTTTGCCGAGCTGTTTATCACCTTCACATAAGGAGTGTCCCCGTATCTTCTCCATTGCTTTCTTCAAATGATTGAAGAAAGGAATTTGGAGAAGGTGAATTTTTTTAGCTGGAGGATGTCAGGAAAGGAAAGCTAAAGCAACCTTGCTGGGCACCTCCATCTGCTGAGACACAACCCATCCCATCCTGCTTCGCTTTAAGAAAAACTGCAGGGCAAAGAACTCTGCTTAACATGTAATTTTAGCCTCAGTGGCTCTGAAACTCTGGCAAACACCACTTGGTGAAGCTGATTTTCTCTAACAAATTACAGGCTGTTGAGATTGCAGAAAAGCTCTGCTGTGATGAAAATGTAAGAGATGAAGTATAGGCATTTTCAGTTTGTGTTCATTGTTCTCTGATGGTGTCCATGACGCAGATTATAAAAACTGTGGCATGCAAGTTACAGGTCTATTGCTTATCTTCATCTGGCAATAAAATAGAATACCCCAACCATACACGCACACGCACACACTTTAGTACAAACTTACAGATACTTGCAGCTTTTGAAATACATCTGCTATGCTTTGCTGAGATGGCTACAGTGCAAAAAAAAAAAAAAAAAAAAGCAAGACAAAATAAAGCAAAATATAAACACAGTAAGAAAGCCAAAAAAAGTGATCAATGAATGTGCAAGTTGTTATGCTATGTTATGCTGTTATTATATTAAGTTTGAGATTAGTAAAAAATATGTGTGTGTGTGAGATAGCTATGAATTTCTGTTTTCCATATTTATTCATCTTCTTTTACATGCTTATTTTTGTAAGCACTTTTTTATTGGTTGGTAAATTGACCACATTATAAGCATATCTCACATCACCTGCTATTTATGTCCATTGGCCATTAACATGGGCCAGAAGATTAATTATGCATTTCACAATGGCTACTTTTTAAAGTCAGCATTTATGAAACAGCTTTTTCATAGTCAGAGGAGTGGTAAAAGAAAATGTGGTTATGTGTGTACTATCTTTATGGCAGATCATAAAGTATGGCAGATCAAGTCTTCATTTCCCAGGCTTTGAGAGGTTGGTCTGGACTACCACTGTTTTGGTCTTATGAGCAATATGGCATTACAAACCAAGCAAGCACATTTGGAAATATATTTGCTAAGATATTTAATGACATTAGTAAATGTTTTAAATAAGGAGTAGGATTGCTTTCATTTCAGATCATTTCAGCTGTCCCTGGACAAAAGAATAATTTTAATTGTAAATATTCAAGATTTTTTTAAAAAATAGGTGTGGAATCTCAGAAGATGGAAGGAAAACATTTATGTTTAGTGCCTCTGTGCATGAAAAAGTAATAAATCACTTTAGTTGTCATAATTTCACAGGCATGATTTTGTCTTTTCTCATTTGTTACAGTACAGATTTGCGTGTGCAGTAATTTGCCAGAGCTCACCAAGTGTTAGTGGTGAACTTTTACATGGATAAAAATTCTCTCAAGTTCTTGCCAAGCAGAAATATATATTTTGCTATATTTTAACTTTCCATGGTGTTAGAAGAAGACTTCCAGTTGCAGAAAGACACCTTTGGTTGCAATTCAGTACTAAAATGTAGTAATAGTAGCAGTAGTAGTATTAAAATGTAGAGTAGTTCTGTAGCTGAGCCATGACGAAAAAGAGTTCATTGGGTTGTGTATCTTTCTGGCTTCTTATAAGTGTAAAAAATATGTGCCTCTACATGTGTGAATCGGCACCAGAAAGGTATGTAGCTTCACTGGTTCACAAATTACTTTCTTCCCTGTGGTTGAAATTGTTGCTGTTCCTCTTGGAATTGGTGGCTTTTTTGGATAATAAATGTCTAACTTTCTCTGGATTCAGTCTAGTGTATGTAAAACAGTAATATGAAAAGAAATAGTCCTTTTGTGATTATATGTGCGCTGCCTTGCTTTCTAGAGTCTAAAAACTGGCTTAATCTAAGGCTGAATCTGCATTGATCTTATATTTACAGGCCTGAAGTAAATGTAAAGAAATATGCAGGTTGTATCAAGGATATTGAAATTTCTCGGACACCATACAATCTTCTGAGCAGTCCTGATTATGTTGGCATTATAAAGGGGTGTACACTGGAGGTCAGTCTGTCTGCGGTTTATGTTCTTTTGAGAGACCTAAGCATGAGCTCTGTTTGTTCTTTCAACAAATAGCTAGTTCATAATGTGTAGTGAGCAAATTCATGAGAAAGGAAGAACTTACCATGTTACACATATTCTTATAAAAACTACCTGGTCCTCTCCTGTCAGGCTTTAAAATGCTACTGCTTTTTCCTGCAACTCCCCTTTTTTAGCAGTATTATGGATAGGAAAAAAATGGTTTGATTTTCATCTGACCTGATTTCATACTTTTGAACCACCATGCAAACTGAAGCTGTCTTTCAAAATCCACACTTCCACAAATATTAATATATTCCAACCAAAACATGCATACAGAGATACACATGTTAGGGAAAATATTGTTCAAAGGTGCATTACATTGGGAAAATTTCTTGCAGAATAGTGCTTATTAGGGAAAATGCCTGTGGTGAATGAGCGCAAAGATCTTTATCATTTTTCATTCATTAAAAAATTCTCAAAGTTTTAGATGAACTGAATTTAAGGAAGAACTCAAGTGGATGGACCCTTCTACCCCTGTTCCCACAATGGCAAGCTGCTTCTACATGCTAATTCCTTTCACCTGATCATAATGACTAGTACCATTTGCCATGTGGTGATTTTCCATGGCGGTAATAGATGCTTCTAGAACGATCCATTCCTGATGCAAAAACTGGTAGAAGTTTAGCTCAGTATCATGACATGGTAGCCATGCCATAACAAAGTGGCTTGCCATAGGATGAGCTAACATTTATTTTATTTATTTATTTATTTATTAAAACATTTTTATGCCGCCCCATTCGCCGAAGCCTCGGGGCAGCTTACAACATAGATAAAACAATAAGTTAAAATATCCATATAAAATAATCTTAATTAAAACACACATTATAAAATAAGCCGCCCTGGCCAGATAAAATTCAATTGTATTTAGCATTTAAAATGTTGCTTAAATAAAAAGGTCTTCGCCTGGCGCCGAAAAACAAATAACGACGGTGCCAGGTGGACCTCTCTGGGGAGCGCATTCCATAACTTAGGCGCCACCGCTGAGAAAGCCCTTCTCCGAGTGGCCACCCTCCTAATTTCTCTCACGGAGGGCTCCCGGAGAAGGGCCTCTCCCGCCGATCTCAGGGGGCGACTGGGCAAATATGGATGTAAGTGCTCCTTCAGGTAACCAGGACCCAAGCCGTTTAGGGCTTTATAGGTCATTACCAACACCTTGAATTGGGCCCGGACTTCAATGGGAAGCCAGTGAAGCTGACAGAGAACTGGAGTCATGTGAACATAACATCCAGTCCCCGTCAGCAGCCTGGCAGCTCTATTCTGAACCAATTGAAGTATCCGGACCGTCTTCAAGGGTAGCCCCACGTAGAGCGCGTTACAGAAGTCAAGACGGGAAGTCACCAGCGCATGAGTCACTGTTGCAAGGCAGTCGTACTCCAGGTAGGGGTGCAGCTGATGAATCAGCCGAAGCTGGAGGAAAGCGCTCCTTGCCACTGTTGTCACCTGAGCTTCAAGTGAAAGCTCCGGGTCGAGGAGCACTCCCAAGCTGCGGACCTACAGCAGATCCTAAAAGCTGCCAAGAAATAGCATAACAGGAAGAACTGGAAGGTGGAATCTTTCAAACACTGCTCTGCTATTCGATCAGTTCCTGTCAAAGTGCTGCAAAGAAGCAGTCCTTGGCAGATTGTGCTCAGAATGGCTGCTAAGCATCATCCATAATGGCGTACACATTGGCTGTGCTTAAGCAACCACACATAAAAATGGTGATTTATGACTGAGTGACATATAGCACCTCTTCACTTCACTCTAATATCTCCCTGTGTGGGAAGCAATAGAGCCATAGGCAGTGCAATGCATGCCTTATTTATGAGTTGGGCTCAGCAGACAAGCTGAAGTGCTGACCTCAGATAATAAAATAGTGACAAATAATGGAGCCTAATGTATGAGTGGAGTGGTTTATAAAATGCAAGCAGGCCGTGCTGTGGGGAAATGTCGGGCTTAAATAACCATAAAGTGTTGGTTGAATGTAAAACCCTTTTCAGAAATGAACACCACAACTAAAACTCACTTTCAGCTTTTGAACTATCCACAAAGTATGTCACACCTCACTGGAATGAGGAAGGGCATAATTACAACAAAAAGGGAATTTGGTGTTAATTAAAAGAGAAGGAGTGTGTGATGGGGAGGTGAAAGGCTTTTAAAGTAAAGGTGCTGAATTGGTGGTTGGAAGAACTGGATAAGGGCCGATAAACTGAAGTTCAGTCCTGCAGAGATGGACGTGCTTTTTTTGAACAGCTCCGCAAACCCAGGAGATGATTTTTGACCTATTTTGGATTGGGCTGACAAACCCCTGAAGGAAGGTTTGCAGTCCGGAGTATTCCTACATACAGCTTGCTCTTTAGAGACCCAGTGGCCTCAGTGACATGAACCTAAGGCTGGTTCCTGGAAGATGACAGACTGGTCAAACTCATTCATTTATTTTATTTATTTCACTTTTATGCCACCCCATAGCCCAGAGGGTTATGCAGTCAATACCCCATTTGGATTACAGTAGAGCTTTGCATGTGCAGCTTCTCTTTAAATGAGCTTGGAATATTCAGTTATGACAGCTGGGTTACTAAGCAGAGCCTGACAAATACACTAGCTGTATGGCCATTTCAAAGCCTAAATGAAGATAACTGTTTCATTGTTGAAGACCCTAAATAACTTCGGGCCTCCTGCATATCTGAAAGGCCACTTCTTCCCATGTGAACCTGTGCAGCTATTAAGCCCTGCCTGGGTGCCCTTCTAAAGGTCCCTCGACCATCCGGGGAGAGGTGGGCATGTCCCATGATATTCTTTTATTTGATTTGTATGCTGCCCCAATAGCCATAGGCTCTCTGGATGGCTCACATCATTAAACTCCATGCACTTTTCTGCTGAGGCACCCTGCGTTGGGGATGGTCTGTCCAGTTTGGCTTGCCAGGCAGGCATGTACTTGTGTAGGGTGAAGAACTTTTCATTTGCCGAGGCCAATTCCTGGTTAACCTATTTAGAGATCATGCTACCTAGCTTTTGAATGTTACTGTTATTTTATCATGCCTATAGATTGCTGATGAAACTTATAGGTAGTATCTTGTAGGTCAACAGCCATGATCCAGGTTACCAGGCCTGCAACCAGGAAATCTGTGTTATCTCCTTAAATTCCTTCTTGAAGTTTTACTTTTTCCAATCTGGTCTTCTGCAGTCTTGGCCTCCATCTCTTCCTTCTCCACCTGCTGTGTGATGCATCTGGATAGTCGTGCCCATCACAGGCACTGGGAACAGGGCACCTGATAGGCTGAGAGGAGTAGCAGGCAGGAAAATCCATTGCTACCTAATAGCTCTACACTGGCATTTTAAAGATCTGCTCTCCATATGCCATTGAGAGCCCTCTAGTACAATGGAGAGCTGGCAGTTGTTAAACCTACTGAGATGAGAGAAAACAGTACTTTCTGGAATGCGGCAGGTCAATGGAGATTGCAGAAGGAAGCTCCCCTGACCTGTCCTGATCCACAAATAAACATAGAAACAGAGCGAGTCAGAAGGGGCCTCCCGGGCCATCTAGTCGACCCCCGGCTCCAGCCTGCTCCACTCACAACATGCCCACTCTGGTCATGACATGATAAGAATCCAGCAGACTCCACTCATGACAGGACAAGTATCCCTTCTCACTTCCATTTTCTTTATGAATCCAGCACCCGATGTGCAAGCAGTGGGTCTTGCAGATAGAATGCAATCAGATGGAAAGCAGCAGCCACACTGAATATGGATGTTCTGGGTCCAGATCTTTGGACTGCTCATTTGGTAACCCCAGCTATCCATGGCTGGGACTAGATAGGAAGACATAGATTGTCAGGAACCCAGACAGTTCAGCTCTTTAGGGTCAAACTTTCCTGCCATGCCCAGCATTTCCAGGTCAGCTGTCTTGAGCACACCCCAAATGTTGTAGGGATAAGATGGAGGAGGAGAGATGATGTAAGCTGCCTTGAGCCCTTTGTAGGAAAAAGGCAGGATATAAATCGCAATATAAATAAATAAGTAAATAAATTACTGCATGACTTGAGAGATGTTGGATACTGCTACAGCACTTTGAAATGTAAATTCTTGTGCAATTTTTTAATCTGCTGTTTCATGAAAGTCATCCATTCCTTTCCTTCCTTCCCACAGAACATCTACACAGTCAGCTTCCCTAAACCAGGCTTTGTGGAAATGCCACCAGTTTCACTTCATGTGGGAACAGAAATCCACTTGTCCTTCAGCACTAAAAATGAATCTGGTATCATACTGTTTGGCACTAGTGGGGTGCCAGTATCCACAAAGAGGAAACGCAGGCAGACTGGACAGGTACAGCACATTAATGGAGAAGGTGTGGTTTATTGTTCTTTGGCAGAAGGGAGGCATGTTCAGATCCTGCCCTCGGAAATCTATTGTTTCAATTTGATCTTTCATGAGAATTGTGACTCAGAAAGATCCTTTAAAATCATCTTCATCACAGCTATGGTTGAAGAGTCCTTTCTGAACCTTTATTATAGATGATAATGCATTGAAGTCAGACCATGTGCTTAGTCACTGACCTGTTGGTCTTCCCCTTTATATCCCTATAATCATGATATTCCATGATTTAAAAAAGATAGATAGAGGCATTAGGGATAGCAGGAAAATGTATGCAAAGTGACATTCTTTGGTATAACACTATATTTCCTACAAGCCAAAGTTTTGATCTATTTCATTCATTTAACGGTTTCTACATGTTTTCCATTTTACTTAGCAATCAGTTGGCACTAATCATGTGGTGGTCTAATTTTAAAAAGGTACCTTTTTACCTGCAATGATATAAATTGATTTGCTTTAGGGGTGCAGAACTTCATATTTGGGAGTAAAATCTGAGTCACCTTGGTTTCTAATCAGGCCCACCAGATTTCCAAAGTGGGCCACACATGCTTTCCTTGGGTCCGCACCCTTTTCCTAGACCACTGATTCTTGGCCGTTCCCTAGTTTTTCTTCAGGATTTCCCCCCATTCTAAAAGGTTAACATGCTTCTCCTCAGGCTTACTTATTGGCAATAAGATATTTAAGTTGAAATATGTCAATATTTCTGATAATTTGGCCCTGCCCTATTGCTTTCGGTATCATCTATAACTGGAATATGGCCACCAAGAATTTCTCTAAAATGGAATCCATTCCTGAGGCTGGAAGCAGTTCACAACCTTGGATTTATTGTAAGTTTTACTGTCAGTTTATAATGCTTTATTTATTCTGTATCTTACTGATTTTAATATGGTTTTAAAATCCTATTATGAGCTATTTCTTGTAAACCACAAAGAACCTATGAAGAGAATTCATGGTGTATTGTTGGGTTGTGAACTCAGCTGGATTCATACAACATGATAGCCCACATTTCAGCAAGAATCTGCAGTTCATGAGCAACCCACACTCAAGCCATAGTTCTCTGTGCTGCTACTGCTGCTCTTGCCAGAAAGCTGCAGTAATGGCTGTAATTAGTGCTTTGAAGAGAAGAAAGAAAAGTGTGTTGCGGGTGGGGGAGTTAATATCTTCCCTTTCTGGAGTATCTGGAGACTCAGAGAACTATTGAAAAAAATGGTGTAGATTGCAAATTGTCAATTCAACACAAAACTGAGGGGAAAGCATTGCTAAGGGAGAAATATTATATGCCCCCCTTCCCTTTTGCCTCACCTTCTGTTGTCTCTTTGTTCCGCTTTATTGACTTCTGGCAACTGTGCACAAGCTAGCCTACATGTAGTCTTGCTTTGTCAATCTGTTACCTGCTTTACCTCGCAGGCAAGAAAATTGACCAGACTGCACTTATTGGACAACCATAAGAGTGCACTTACAGAAGGCCGAGGGAAAATGATTTCTAAAAATTGAACATAGTTGTACAATGTTCGGGGCCAAAAGAAAAACAGGAAACCCAAGACCTAGCTGCACTTCTTGAGACTTCAGTAAAAGCGGAGAGCGATTGGAACATGGAGGGGTGATAAAATGAGCTCTGCTGTGAAGGACACCAGGACACATCTAGAGCCAGCAGTAGGACTGAGAGAGGAGAAGAACAAGCCATTGTAAGCCTAAGCACATGCTGGGCATACCATGGTTGTTTAGCAAACAAACAACCCAGCCTAATTAAAGGAAGGCTTAGTGCAGCATAAAAGTATGCCTTCAGTTTTCTGTCACCCGGTAATCTAATTTTTAATGTAACATCCAGCAATTTGTTTGTGGTTGACTGCTAGTCATTACACTACTTAGGGTGCAGCCCTGTGCATGTTCACCCCCCCCCCAAAAAAAGGTCTCACCAGTCCCAGGATGCTGGCTGGGGAATGCTGGGAACTGTGAGACTTCTTAGTTGCTTAAACATGCATAGGATTGCACCCTTGGTATATTGCTGTCTACTTGTCCTCTAAATCCTAGCATTACCTTTGAGTGGAATGAGAGTACTTTCAGGATTTTTTAACAAATTAGCTTCAGCTTCCATAGTAGAAGTTTCTGACCTTTTCTAGTTTGCTATACAAAAGCTACACAAATTCTCTTTTCCAGTAGTGAATACTAGGTTGGAAGCACAGATAAGACACATGTGGATACATGGTAATTTCAAATCACTGTCATCAGTGGCTACAACTGAACAGATTCCTCCTGGTTTGTCAGTAAAATATTTTGCTATGTGTTGTTTTCTGCCATGTTCGCAGGAGGAGAGTGTGCCATGCCAGGGAATTATCTTAGATGAACACAAGGAAGGACTTGGTTAAGAGTGTTGCTTGTCATTGCAGGCCTATTATGCAGTGTTCCTGAATGGAGGCCGACTAGAAGTGCATGTCTCCAATGGGATGAGAGATCCTCACAGGATCACCATCAAACCTGAATCTGGCGAGTTTCATGATGGCAGAGAACACTCCATCTGGATAGAGAGACTCACTGGGTAATTCTCATCATTCTCATCCTCCAAACTGTCTCGTCTCATCATCTTGGAGGTGGCACCAGGAGGAAGGCTTGAGGATGTTGAGCATGTGTCCAGGTTGAATGAAGCTGGGAGGGGCATTCCATTAAGTGGCCCTAAGTCTTTTTAGGTTGAAAAAAGTGCCTTGACTTGTATACCTTGAAGCCTCCAGGCCAGACCTTGTCTTAGATGTTCAAACCTGGCTGCTGCATTCTGCCTGAGCTGTAGCTATTGAGCAGGCCTCAAGGGCAGTCCCACATAGAGTGCATTGCAGTGATCTATTGTAGAGATTGCCAGAGAATGGTTTACTGAAACCAGGCTGTCCAGATAGGGATGTATCTGAGCCACCAGCTGAAGCACAGAAAAATGTCCCACTGAGCCTCAAGTGGCAAAGATGGTTCAAGGAGAACCCCCAAGCTCTGAACCTGCTTCGCCAGGAAGAGTGTAACCCCATCCAGAACAGATTGAACACCTTGCATCCAGTCAAAGGAACCACCCACCAGTAGCTTCTCAGTCCTATCAGGGCTGAGCTTCTGTTTATTAGCCCTCATCCAGTCCATTGTCCCATTGTCCCTTAATCAGGATATTAAGGATAGTATAGTAACCCTGGACAAGCAACTGAAACTATGAGGAAAAAAGAATGAAATCTCTACGCAGTTTTCTTTTAAAAGTCATCTTTTGACAGTGACGATTTCATTAAGGCATAGGTCACGTTTTCGTGTAGGCACTGCTGCTTAAGATTTTCATTAATCTAAATTGCTATGTTTAACCTTTGATACTTTTTGCAAATACACTTTATTAATCTAATTTGTGTGGCCGGGGAATAGAAAGTTGAACTAATATTAAGGGAACAGCTTCAAAGGAGAAGCAAAAGCAACATCAGAACCTAGTGCCTCTCACACTGGAATGAAATAGAAACTTCTTCATAAGTTTTTCAGATAAAATTACTGTGGAGGGTGGGACTAGCAACACTTCCTTCCAAGCCAGAAGGACCCTATAGCTTTAAGAATTAGGCTGTGCAACCAAGGTGAGTCTCTGTACCTTTTCTCATTCCCACCAGGTAGCAATTCAGAGAAGGAAGGTGAATGTCTACAGTTCCAAGCCATGTGGCAACAACACTTGCTCTTGCTGGAACAAGCTGCTCAATGTCCAGCACAAATGTACTTAAGCTACTTTTTCTTCTAGTCACCCATTCTTCCACTTCAGTTGTTACTCAGCCATGGGGAAAGGAGATGTAATGTATACTTGTGCAATGGTTGCCAAGCCATGCTTCCACTTCCTGGAAGGTGTTGCCTGCAATTCTTCATAGGCGACTCAGCAGCTAAAGCTTGGCACAAAGGCTTTGCACTGGCAGAAATTAGGCAAGCTACTATGCATGAGAGGGAAGGTTTCAACTAGAGTTTCACTTGTGCAACCAAGAGGGTGGTGGAAGGGTATTTAGTTTGGCAGAATGACTCCCCTGGATACTGCTCTGGGTTTTGACATCACCAAGACCGGAAACATGAGGGACAAGAACTTCTGTTCACGATGGCTGGAATATGTATACCTTGCCCAGGGACACGCATGTCCTCCACATGCATTAAAACTCCACAAATGCATTAGCGATTTTGGGTGACCATTGCTGTCACCAAACCAATGCCAACAATTTAAAACAAATCATTTCTTTGAGTGTTGCATAGGACAGGCAGGATAAGAAAGGTGTTCCCATTGCTACCTGTCGTACTATACTGGCCAGTGGTAGTTTCACTCAAGTGAGGCATGATGGCAAGAAATGCTGAATGGTTGGAATTAGGGGTTTGTTTGTTTGCTTGTTTGTTTTAAGCAATTAAAAATTGTGCCAGGAAAAGAAAGAGAGAACAGCAGACTGGACTTAGCAGCTGCTGCCTGAAGTAAGTGCCTTGAACACAAGCCTTGGTTGAGTGGTCTGAAGGGCTGCCTATCACCCAACTATCCATCAGTAGACAACTTATTTTTGCTTCTAATGCTGATATCCTTTTGGTCCAGGGCAGCTTTAAACACAGTGACCTTGAATGACCATTTTGTTTTGTTTTAAAACAAAAAAATTAAAAGATGGTGGTGGATGGATAGGGTGGAGCTTACTCATTTTAAAAGTATTTATGTGAAGTCTGATGCTTGCACTTTGAACCTTAAGGACAGCCCTTAATGTGCATCTCTAGATGACACTTAGAAGCATAAGTCAACATACATGTCCATTCTGCATGACTTCCCAAGCCACACTTGGCTTCTTCTAAGAGCTAGAAGAAATTATTCTGGTAAGTTTTTCTTCTCCAATTGCATCAAAGCATCTCCTGCTCTAGACCCTGCCTCGCTAATAATCCTAAAATGGAGGCTCATTTGTTTTCATTTCATTTTGTGAGAAACTCCATGACCTTTTACATAAGTCCCAAGCAAAGATCTTCACCAGCCATACTGGGAGTTGGCAGTAATTGATTTAGTTCGAACTTACACTTCTTAAAGACACAAAGTTTCTGACTTTCTGAAAAGGCCACCAGGATTACTGTGACGAAATGCTATCTGACAAGTATTGATAATAATATCATATCTAATAGGGAATGACAAAAGAAATCTCTTGAGTTTAGGAAAACAAAATCAAAATGCTCTATAATTTGCAGGAGGAGGTTGATGTCTCATCCTATGAACAAGCATTGCTATAGGGGAACATTATTGCTTTTACAGCACCCTCTAGTGGACAAAAATGCATGCTAGTCTGATTTTCATAATCCTTTTCCAAAAATATTTTAACAGCAGAACCCGTTTGCGATTAGCTGGACTGAGATAGGAATGGAAAGAAATAATTTATCAAACAAACCTTTTCATCTGCTAATAATCACACAGGCTTTATTTTATTAAAAGCAGAGGACATTTTGAAAACTCTTTAGACAGCTAATTGCCCATACAATTATACACTAATTGCTTCCCTTTCCAGGATAATTAAAGGATAGCACTAAAGACTAAGTCTCCTCTATTGCATGCTGGTCTTCTGGGCCAGAGTGTATAAACATTTTCTGTGGAAGCTGGACAATATCAGAGGATGCTGTAAATTATTAAAGATTAAGCAGCAACTGTGTTTATCAGCTACAAGAGAAGCAAACAATTCTAAGAGCATCCAATTTTGCTGGTATGGTGACATCTGGTATGAGGTTGTTCTGTTTTCTGTCACTGAAACACAAAGCAGGGGACAGGGTACCAGCGGATCATTCAGCCCTGCTACCTGCCTTCAAAAGAAAGCTTACTTAAACTGTGATCCCTCATACATTCCCTCTAGACTGAACTCATTGAGGCTTACTTCTGAACAGACAGGCATGATGCTGTTCTGTAAGGATAAGACATATTCTGTCTAAGTTTTAGACAATGTCCTTTCTAAGCTTTTGATGAACTCAGTGGAGAGCTTGTTCTGATGCTCCACTACTCTTACCTGTGACCCCTCCCTGTCTCCACTGATGAGGATGTTCAAAGATAGGCTAGACAGGCACATGGGGGGAATGTTGTAAGCGGAGTCGGCTGGAGCCAGCGGTCAGAGTAGTGGCCCAGGAGGCCCCTTCTGACTCGCTCTGTTTCTGTGTTTCTGTGTCTCCACCTTTGTATCCACACTCCAAACCAAGTATGATGTTTTAAAATGTCTACTGCCCTCTTCTTTATACTTGTCGATTATATGATCTCATCGTGTTAATGAACGGTCTTGTTGACCTCCTGGGAAGTGGTTGGATGTGGTCATACTCTGTTCTTTATACTGAATATAGGCAGCAATAGCTTGCCATTACTGAGGCATCTATTGAAATTAGCATAAAAAGTGAGTTATGTTGTCGATGTTGTATTTAACTTAATACACTGCCTTATTTGCTAAAAAGTTGATGGGCCATTGGGGCTTATATAGATGTGTGGTTTGTACCTACTACAACATTTTGTATAAAACTAAAATGCAAAAGTAATGCAGAATTATTACAATTAACACTGATCTATATGGAATTCTAGGGAGCAAGTCGCACTGATTTCAGGAGGACTTACTTCTATTAAATATCCATTAGGTTGGGATTGCAGTCTGTGATTTATAACTGGGTTGCACCCAGCAAGGGTGCTGGTACTGAAAGTTGCCTGTCTCCAATTCTTCTTAATTCTCCCTTCCAAACGCAGCCTTCTGTCCTCATCCCAGGCCTTTCTTGAGGGTTCCCAACCCTCAGGTGGGGCTTTCGGGTAGGAAAAAGTTGTAGAAGGGTGGGGATAGACCACCTTGCAGCCTTTTTTCATTGAGTGCAATTCACTGAGGTTAAGATGACACAGAAAAATACCAAAATGGAAGTGGTTTTTCTTCTAGACCTTTGGAAAAGCAATTTCTTATTGCTGAAGAAGGAGGTTCAGGGAAAACTCTGTAGGAAAGGGTCTCTGAGAGTTCTGCAGCCAATGTTCTTATTTCCACTGAAGTTGTCCATAGTTTTGGAAGGCATACAATGCACATCTCATGAGGTCTTTATTGATTCCTGCAACTGCAGTACTCAGGAGGCCTCTTTGTTCCTCAACATGAAGAATATAAAATCCAGGAAAATCAAGAGCCAAATGTGTTGTGTCTCCTTGCTGTTTTACTGTAGTGGGTTGTGTGTGATTATACTTAACTTAGCAGCAAAGGAAACTTGATTCTTAATATCAGTATTAAGACTGTCAATCTGCCAGCTGCTTCTTTCAGCTCATCCAGAAACTAATATAATCAAAATCCTACTGGTTTGGGTTGTATTTGTTTTGTAAAGCACTGACTAAGAATCCTTGGCAGTTCCAAACAAGCTGCTCAAGATAAATGTTTGTTGTTTGGGTTTACTTAGCCTTAGCAGTTATTGCCTGAGCTTACTCAGCTTTATGGCACATGCAGTGATGCTCACTAATTTGCATATTAGGAAGCTTTAAACATTGTTTGGGCCCACCTGGTATAGCGCACATGTAGTCCTTTAAATGAAGCTGAGCTTCTCCCAGTTTGATGGAAAAGGGGAATAGGAGGGACAGAATCCAGAAGCGTCTCAGCTTCACTTTTTGCCAAGGTCCTGACAGACAAGGCTACAGCTTTGCTTAAAGGCGATTGCACAGACCTGCCTTAATCAGGGTGACTGTGGATTAACTGGTTTTTACTTCTAATTTATACTGTAGCTTTAAACATTTAAATTTTGATACTGTATGTTACATTTTTAAAGTGTTGTGAACCACTGACAGAGCTTTGGCTCTTGGGTAGTATAGAAATGTAACAAACAATTATCTTTTGACCTTTTTTAGGCTGTTTGCTATACAAGTAGATGAGGACAGAAGACAATCTCAGAAACTCCCATCAGATCAACCTATTTCTATTAAGAAGCTTTTTGTGGGAGGGACACCGCCTGAATTTCACACCGTCCCAATTAGAAACATACCTGCCTTCAGTGGATGCATATGGAACCTGGTCGTCAATGCCATGTAAGTGCGTGTCTATCTTGCATCTGTGCCTGAAACATTTGTGGGATATGCTTGTCCATAACATGGCATGAGGTGCCAGGGACACATGTCCGACTAGTGTACAGTCTCGCCCAGCAGAATGCTTTGCTCCAGGTATCACACCATGACCAATCTCCATGTTTAATTTTTTGGCGAAGGAAGCATACAGTCAAATAAACTGACTTAGGGTTGTATCCAATGTTAGTCTGATTTAAATCCTATTCATTTCAATGAGTTTACTCTAACTAAGGCTGGCATTGCAAGCAACCCAAACCAGCTGTCATTCAAAGCTGAGAGAGAATCTAAGGAAGCTCCACATGTAGACTGGATAGGATACACACTTATTTGTATATACAGAATTTAAAATGTATATAGGAGGCCTGTATGTTAGCTGCTGAACAGAATCTGCTGGTGTTCATTAATTATATGCAAATGAGTGTTAGAAATGAGATATAAGTATTCATTTAAATTGTATTTATTTAAATTAATATTTCATACATTCCACATTTATAAACATGTTCAGATGCTGATTGGGGCACACACTGAAGAACCAGCAACTTCAGTAAGATTACATAGTGTAATACGATATATCTAGTGACAAAATAAAGCATTTTTCTATTTGTATATTAGCTGACCTGGATGACTGTGTCACACATACTCTCTACCTACCACCTTCAACACTGACACTGACCTGAACCAGCTTTATATCCAAATTATAGACCACAGAGAGGGATGCAGAAGTTAAAATGTACCCAGCAGGGAAGAAAGTCTATTCGTATCACTTCAAAGAAAAGGGGAGGCTTCCATTTCCCTGTGTCCCCGGGGAACACAAGGAAACCCGAACCCTAACCCTCAGCCAAGAGAGAGTGTTGGTGGAAGGGGTTTGGTTTTGCATGTAGAGACTACATACCAAAGCAGCATCTTTCATCTCTCCCTTTTCTGTCATCACTTCATGGAGGAAGAGGCGGCTCCACCACCCTTTGTTCCAGAGAGGGAGCTACCAAATTGTTGTTCTAGACTGAACACAGGCTAAAGCACAATCTGAGCAATATTTCTGGTCTTGTGGTGTGATTTGCAGATCACAGCCCCACATGTGTTCAACAGTCTGCATACATTTGAAAAATGCTCCAGAACGCTTTAATCAATGGAAGAAGAATAAGTACAGTATATGTCAAACATGTGCACAACTGATATGCAGATTTGAAAAATGCTCTTGAAATACAGATTTACATGCAATTAGAAAAATGGTGGTCCTAATCTGATTTAGTCTTGAGTTGGAATGAGCACTGCGATGGAATCCCAAAAATGTTAGCAAGTTCAAGTGTTGCTGGTTCACATTCTGAACGGGTTGTTCTTGTTTCATTCTGGAGCACAAGAATGTGGCTTGACGGCAGCCGCATGTCAAAGGACTTCCCCTTCACCCTCACAGTCGCTTTGGATAGGAAAGAGATACTCTCAGCCTCCTTTTCCTTCCAGTGCAACTGCAGTGGAAGGCATCTATTGGTTCTTGTGTCATCTCAAGAGAAACAACGCCACACTCTTAATAGCTTCCCTCAGTCAGCACGGTTAGGGGCTGAGTCGGAGCTGGCACCAGTGTGGGGATATTTTGTGGCATGGCTTCATCTCAGGGACTCACTTTGTGGCTCACCAGCATAGCTTTCAACTGAACTGACCCTTATATCCTATCTCTTAAATTGGTCAGGATTTTCCTTATAGGAAACATTACTCACTGATTTGTCGGGACTTTGTCTTGAAGGAGGAACTGGAGAACATTTGAAAAGAGCGAATGCCTTGCAACAATGTTTCTTGGTTACATTTCTGCCCTGTTCTTTCTCCAAGGATCTCAGGGAAGAGTTGCATGAGATCTTCTCCTGTACCTTTGGACCTTCAGGTGGTAGATAAGGCTGAGGGACTGTGCCTAGTCCAGTCACCCAGCAGATGTTATGACTCCGTATGGATGTGAGCCTGTGTCTTGTTCTGCCTTCTAACTATCCACCATACCAACATTTCACCAGGATGGTGAATGAAATGGGAAGCCTTGTAAACTGAATTCAGAATTATATTTAAATTTGGTTTGTGTCAGTTTATAAGCTCTTAATCCATTTTGAATACTGCCTTCAAGCAGGAGATCTTCCATTTTACAAGTAATAAATATTCAGGGTAAACATAGAATGCTAAAACTGAAAAAGAAAGTTGAAAAAGTGGCGATGCTGCTTATTTCATTTTGTCTCTTCAGTCCGATGGATTTTGCCCAGCCGGTGTCCTTTGCAAATGCAGATATTGGCAGGTGTCCCGAGTTAGGACCACTGCATGAGAAAGAAGAGCGGGAGGAGGAGGAACCTTCCCGTGCAACAGCTGAGCCAGGCGTGGATGAGAAGAAAGCAAGCCCCACTCCTCCTGCTTCCCTGCCTTCTTTTCTTCCTTTGCCAGTAAGTCCCTATCAGTTCAACATGTGTCCATTTTTAAATTAAATGTGTTTATATGGGAAACTGCATAATTGTATGGCGATGCTGTTTACAGTTCCTCGGATTTGCTAGCCTAATGTTTTGCCTATGTAAACACTGCCCCACTTCTGAATGGTATCCCTCTTCATGGCAATACACTAGACGACAGAATGCTCTCCCTGATTCAGAAAAATGCCAAGACCTAATTCAGGGAACATTAAGTCCCGTTCAGATCAATAGAACAAGCTATTTGTGACTAATTCATGGCCCATTCACTTTAATGGGATTTCAGTGTGATAAAGTTTCTTTGGATTTGGATCCCAAATATTCTTAATCTGGAAACAGAGTGAGCATGCAACATGTTCCCCACACTAGTGCAGAGCTGCCTGAGCACCACATCCAGCTGGTCTGCTTTGGCCGACTGTATACAGAATACGTGTGGCACTGGAACAAGCAGCCTAGATCAACAGTGCTGGGTCAGAATAGAGGTACTGGAAGTGCGTGCAAGAGTTGTATACAAGCCCTAAGTCATCTCACTCCCAGTATGTTCTGTGATACATCACTAAGTACTTGTCCAGGGTGTGAGGACACAGTGTCTCTGTACATTAAGATTTGTTGTGCGTGTGCACATGTGAACACATACATACATGAAGTCCTAAGATAACCAGGATAACGAGGATACAAAGTAAGTATCCACCACACAAACCTTGGGTATAGTACTTATACCCAGTACTTTTTCCAATAAAAGTGAATGACAGCCATTCACCTATATGGGAGAAAGTAAAGAGGGTCTCTTCAGAGACAGAGAGGCTGAGGCCCCATCGGTGAGGGTGTTCAAGGATAGACTGGACATGCACATGGTAGGCATGTCATGAGCAGAGCTGGCTGGAGCCTGGTGTCAGACTAGGTGGCCCTAGAGGCCCCTTCTGGCTTGCTCTGTTTCTAAACCAGTGAGATCTTTTGGTTGCTCATAATTCCTGCTTAGCTCAAGCACTGTGTCTGCTACCAGTTTTGGCTAAAGTATAAATAGAGGCATATTCAGGATAAAATTACCTTTGACCATTTCATCAACCTTATCAGCAGCATCCTAAGCGGGATGCCAGGGCAAAACTTCCTGGTTATAAAGGCAGAACTGAAGAGGTTGCTTTTGTCTGCTTTTCTGCCTATTCTCAGTGTTCAACATTAACAAAAGCAAGTCATGCATAGGCACCAGGTGAAAAAGTCTTTGCAGGATTCAGGAGCCCCAACCATAGATTAGTAATAATGGAAAAACAAGCTCAGGATGGGCAGTGACTTATATATTTAAAACCCATTCCTGAATGCAGGTGTTTTAAAAAGTAAGCATAAATTTACATTGCATACTAAAGTGAATTTCATATTCTGGTGTTTTCTTAGGAGACTAGATCTCTGTTGTTTCTTCTTTTTGCAGTCCACCATAATCAAAAACCTGACACCATTTACAGTGTTCAGTGCAGACAGTGGTGACAAAGCTTCCCATAGCTTTGCTAAAGGCTTTTATTACCTTTTTCAGAGAAATTACCACTTTCCAGTAGAGTCCTGCCTTTGACTTTTCTGCTGAAGCTTCCTGATGACAGGACAGTAACTTTGGCCATGCTGTGCTTGTGAGGTGAATACCAGTGTAATATAAAATGGATGGCATTCACTAGCTTAATTTCACCCACACCACCTATCAGCTGGTAGCAATTTTTCAGTTTGCAATGAAATGGCTTATGAATGAAACTGTCATCTAAGGGAGAAAGGGGTTAGAATCCTATTACTCAATCTCTTCTCTTTTCCTCTTTCAAAAGACAGAACTGATTATAGGTCAGAGTGTCACCCTTTCAAACATTGCTCCCTGTCTTCAGTGACAAAAGCTTGGCATCTGTTTGCTGCATTCATCAGTTACTCCTATAGAAGCTAGAGTGGAAAATCAAGCCGATCTCTCTTCTTGTCTACTACAATCATGAGATTACATATAAGGGGTTGGGTCCAAAGACTGAGCAGAAGGCCAACAGATTTCTTATCCTCTTCCTTGCAGCCCCCAAAAGCACCTCTGGAGGGTCTGCGTACAGTACAGGCTGGGTCTTGAAGTGGGGGAGCAGCAGTGGGGAAGTGCAAATAGATCAGAGGCGTCTTGAGCTAGCAGATGCCCATTCTATGGCTTTTTCATGGACTTCAGATATTTATTTAATTTGTATAAAAGCTGCTTGTTAGCATCATGCTCTCTGGGCAGCCATTACTATAAAAGTGCCAATAATAACATTAAATGAAATAATGCAGTTAAAATATTATAATAAACAAGATGCAACATAATATATATAATCAGACAAAAACATAAATTAATAAAATTAATAAATTAAACCTGTGCTGTCAATATAGATGGCCTAAGTAGCACTGTAGGTGCATCAAGTACTGTTATACATGGCATGTTACCATACACATAAAGTGTATGTTCTAGAAGCGCTCTAGGTAACTTGCTAAGTGTATACCTCAAAATGGTTTCCCTAAAGAATTGTGAAATATATAAAGTTTGCTTTCTAGCAAATAGTAAGCTTCATAATTATAGAGAATAATGTTCCTCACGGATTTCTGTGTGTGTGTGTGAAGTGGCACTTTTTATTAATTGCCACAAGATGGCGTAATCGTAACATGTGGAAACTAATAAGGTCAGTCCGTTTTTCAATTATTTTTAAAAATATGTAGTTCAAATTATGTTTCTGATTCAAACAAACCGAGCCTGAGCATTTCAGATCAAACCAAGATATAACTGGACTGTTGTAACCTTCCAGCTTGAAAATGTGAAAGGAATTGTTTTTCTTTTGAGTTTCCTTTGCAGCTGTGTACTAAATAAATCACTACTGGTGCCGCTGTAGATAGAACCACTGTACCAGCTGTTCAAGGTAAATAATAAGAGGCCTATTCAATTGGTAGTTCATAGCCAAACAAGTAATCATAAAATTATCACCTGGCATGTCTCCCTATTAAAAATATAACAAAACCGTAACATATCAATCAGTAGATCAGTCATTGCAGGGACTTACTGGTTTACTGTTACGATTCTCTCTTCAAGTTTGGGAGGTTCTGAGCTGATGGAGTGGGTCCGTCTTTGGGGATGCAGCATACCTGCTGTGTATGCAGAGGGTGCAGATATAAGCCTCTCTTCTTCAGAGACGATCACTAGAAGAACCAATGGGCAGTACTCATTGGGTTAAGTCAGTGTGTGTGTTCAGGGTAAGATTTCCCTTTATGTTGAGGCAGTCTATTTCTTTCCAGAGATAGTACATTTGTTCAGAGCATCTTCCACTCCTAAGCACCACACAGTTTAGATCTAGAGATGTCCTTATTGCCAAAATAACACAACATAAGAGGGAATATTCACACTTTTCCTTGTCAGACTACTGTAATTCCATATAAGCTGCAGCTGGACCCTAAGGATTTTCTGGGTAGTGCTAACCTCTTTTAATTATTTTCCAGCATATTACTTATAAACACAGTCATTCTGGTTTCATTCTGTGCTGTTGCCTTGACTGTAGATGCACCTGGTACTAAATGATTTAGGCAGCTGGAGGCTGGCTCTCCCCTCTTCTTCTGACTGGCTTGCTCCTGCTTTGCGCTGCACTTGTGCTGCAGGCTTACCGCAGGCAAAAGCAGGCCTCCATTTGCACTTTGAATGGGGACCGGGGCAGATGTTTGAAAAGGTGAGGCAGCTCTTTCAAACAATCGTGTCAGCAGGAGCTCTTCCCACTAGACAGGCAGGAAAGTTGAGCAAGAGACCATCATCCAACACAGCTGCCTCTGCCTGATGTTGTTTACTGCTTCTCAGGACTCGCTTGCCGCTGAAGTGAAGAATGCCAACATTTCAGCTGACCTTGACATTGTGACGGTATCGCCCAGTGTTTTCTCCACTCCCCCCGCCCTGTCCCAAGTTTTATTTAACACTGCTAGAGGAACTGCAGTGCTGTTTCGGTGATGTTATCGCGTTCTTTTATTACTAAATGGCTCCCCACCAGCCCTTTCCTTGTAATGCAA
Source organism: Varanus komodoensis (assembly GCF_004798865.1). Lineage (NCBI taxonomy): Eukaryota > Metazoa > Chordata > Lepidosauria > Squamata > Varanidae > Varanus > Varanus komodoensis. The sequence continues at coordinate 48,347,745 of NW_025335268.1, read as the reverse complement.
CTTTATAGACAAATGTGTGAGATAATCAGACAGCAGACTTCCCATTTTCTCAAACCAAAGTACTAAAGGTATCAATTTCCTGTCACACAGGAATGTCACATCTAGAAGATTTCAGCTTAAAACAGTAATTATAAGATTCCTTTAAAGCCATTCTGTGGTATACTTGGCCATGAGCTCTGTCAGGATCACAGCACTATTATGATCATTATTATTTGTTCTCCTCCCCCCCCCCCCCCGAATCTTTCTAATTAAGTACAGATCTTCTCAACTACTCCTTCATTAGAATGTCAGTCCATTTTAATATTTAATGTAATTTTAGTTTCATTTACCATAATTTCTTATTTCCCAGTCCAGGGTCATCAAAACACTCCATGCTCATTTTCAGGTTCATGGCACCTAGTGCAATGTGTTTCTCTCACTATACCCATTTTGGGTTGCAATGGAGAAAGCATACAAAAGAAGCATATGACTGCATTAAAACAGATGCAGGCAGTGATCTGCCGACATGACTCAACAGACCACCGCAGCTTGATTTCCCAGAAGGGCTGTTGTGTTGTACTGGAGGCTGGCAGGTGCCACTGCTGCATGGCATCCGTGGGCACCCAACTTGCATGCTGTGTGAACTTAGGTGGCAGAGGGAGTGGTTTCAGGATTAGACAACAATCCCTCAAACAAACCCTGCTGCCAGGTTTGCTTGACATGGTAAGCCAGCTGCTCCTGGGTGTCATACAGAAATACCTAGCATGATGCAACAGCCCCATGAGTAGATGAAGCCGCAAGAGGGCTTCTGTGTTAGGTGAACCAGACCAATGTGGTGTGGAATGATTTCTTTTCCTTTGTCAATGGTCAGTTGCTGAAGGACAATTCTCACACATTTGTAACCAGGCTCTTCCAGACGTCCTCTCAATTTGGCCTTCTAGTTCATGGTAGCACCAAAAAATAAAGATATTAAACAAGAAGTACCTTCACACTTGGGGTGTTTAGAATGAATACTGCTGCTCTCGTCATGATAGTGGTCCGTGAAGATCACACTGGTTCATCTGGACTAGCAGTAATGGCCATTATCAGTATTCTGAATGTCCATTGTGTGTGGGTTTTAGGTGACCCACATTTTGATCCAAAGCATCCAGTACCCACAAATGCAATGTCTGGAAGTGCTTTAAAGTCTTCTGCTCTGTATCTCTCTGTCTCTCTCTGTCTCTCCCTCCCTCTCATTCTAAAAAGAAGGCCCTAGCTCAGGGATAGAGCATGTGGCTTGCATGCTGAACCTCCCAATTTCATTCCTTGGCATCCCCAGGTAGGGCTAGAAAGAAATCCTGCCTGAGATATGTGTGAGCTGCTGCCAGCCAGTGTCAACAGTATTGGGCTAAAGGAGCCAATGGTTTGGCTCAGAATAAGCCAGCTTTATATTTCACCCAGAGAGTATTTTTGTCCCAGTGAACTGTTGGAAAACCAATTCCTGATCACTGTGGCAATTGCATTGCAAAGAAGCAATGTTTCCCAAATATCAGAAGACAGGAAATTCTCATTTAAAGTATAATGTTTCTGTTTTGTGATGTGGAACTTATGGTGTCTTCAAAATGCTTTACAGAATGAATTTCAGATATTGCATTCTGTAAATCTCTGCTGAATTGGGAAGGAAACGGACAAAAACAGATATGGCCAACTCAGGGCTGTTAAATAAAATGTTTAAAGATGTTTGGACTTCAAGATTTATCTTGCCCAGTGGCATCATTGTTCTGGGACTGCTTTGATCATTCATTTAGCCCAACTTGTGACCATGCAGATGTTTTGACTGACAACTCTTCTCACCCCTCACCATTAGTAATGCTTGCTAGGGTTATTGGGAGTTGTAGGCCAAAGCATCTGGAAGACCCCAGACGGCCCTTCCATAATTTAACCTTTTCGTAGAATACATACCCAATAGAAACTGAAACTGTGTAAGATGTCATTCATAATTACAGTTGTCTTTAGTGTATGCCATTGATTTAGGCCTGAAACTAGAGTGCCATTATATGAAAAATATTTGAATTCTTTCAGTGCATTGGAGTACATTGTCAAGTTCCCTCTCCCCTTTCTTTTGCTTGCACTTTTCCTCTCCCACTTTCTCTCGAGTACATGCACATTTTTCTTGTGTTGTCTTTATACCAGATATGAAAAGAAAGCTATAGTCACAGTGTTGTCTATGTCTAGAGGTTTTTTCATCTATCCAGCAATATGGTTAGAGTAATTGTGAGAGTTGTATTTCAGATATATTTTAGAGTTCCTCGATGATCCAAGAAACCCCTTAGTTGCCATCCATTCTGCATGATCTGATTAGTGTTTCAAATTAATCCTATGCTGTTCTGCAGTTAGCTGTTGATGACTCCCTGTGCCAAGCACGAAGATGTGTGCCCTTCCTCACATTGGTACAGGCTTATCAGTGGTGCAACACTAGATGACTTAGCTGAGTGTCATAGAAGTTTGGGGGAGGGTAGTGCCATTTGCAGCATCCCATAAATCTATGACAGCAGCCCTCGGTCCTTGACAAAAAAAAAAAATGATAGTCTAAACACAATTTTCATTTTTCCAGTGGTAGGGAAATAATGACTTTTAGCTTGTAAACAGGATCAGTTGGATCCAGATTCAGTCATGTGCAGCTAGGGTGATGGAAACAGACTTCCCCACTCCTCCCTCCCTATAGAACCCCCTCCAGCCTCCTGAGAAAGCTTCATGGACAGTCAGGGAACCTTGCTGAATGGAGTGAGCCAAGATGAAGTGGGAGGGAAGCTCAGAGTGGTACCTTCATTTGGAGGAGCTCTCCTGTCCAGAGGAAGTATATCCTGGATCCAGCCCAATATAAATATCGCAGTTTGCCTCAGTTCTATAACTCAGGATGTTGCTTTGGTTGCTATGACTTAAAACAGGTGGAAAGAGAAACTACAGACACTTACAGCCCTTCCTTTCCACATCCTGGATTCCCTTTCACCAGTGCGGGGACCCACTACTTCCACTAAGTGGAGATCCACTGCTTTTGTGAGGGAGAGCTAGCACCGTCCTTGAAGGAAGCCCCTCATGAGTGAAAGCACTCGTTTCTGGAAGGAGGCAAGTTGCTGGAACTTCCTGATGTGAGATTTGCTGACCTCCCTCCTTCCACAAGTGCATTTCCAACTGTTTCAGGTTGCCTTGGGAATGCTAAATTGCCCTTGCAGAAGTGGTGGGGGCTGCTTGTGCAAAGGAATTGTCAGGGCACAAGAGAAGTGGCAGAGAGTAAGTGGCCTGTTAGGTTCTGCCTAATGTTCTAGGTCAGATGCTTTTCCTTTGTCACGGAAGTCAACTCTGCCGCACACCAAGATGGAGCTGTGGAAGGTTCCATTCTTCAGACAAAATGTGAATTGCCTTCTGTAGAGAGTTGCACCTTAAATTGATAATGCACAATGAAGAAAAGGTTCTGATCGCATTTTGTTTTGCAGGAACATTGCGCTGCTGACGTGGAGCCAATTACCTTGGAAGGTGGTAAGCAATTTGGCCTGTCAAGGAACAGCCATATTGCTGCCGCATTTGATGACACCAAAGTTAAGAATAAGTACGTCCAATTTTGAGATGGAATAGTCAAGAAGTTCATTCTACTGATTTGCTATGCTGAACTGTAGATATGTTTTTAAGTCACAGTTCAAGGAGCTGTGCAAGAAGATGTCTAAGTAATGCACCAAATGACCATACTCAATATGCTTATCCTCTCTAGGATTCAGTTAACTGGTAGATTATATACTTAACAAACATTCCATTTTCGATCAGAAACTACTATCTAAAATTAGCATAGCTCTTTAGCATTCTTTTTATAAGATCGTTAGAGTGAAGAAAAATAAAACAAACGTGCCAAAACAGAGAGAATGGATGGTTTATATTTACCAAATGTCATATGCAAACAAGATCATTTTTCTACTGCTTCAATTAATTTCCTGGAATTATTTCTACAGACACTGTGGCTGCAGTCTTAGACACCCATACTTGACAGTAAGCCTCACTGAACTTGGTAGGATTTAAGTGTGCACAGGACTGCACTTTAAAGTTAACATGTTATATAATAAAAACATTTTGAATGGTCATATGTCTCATACATGCAGTGTGGGCAAAAGCCTGTGGCCTCTCAACATTGTTGGGCAGGGGCTCTAGGATTATTTGGATTGCCAGCTCCAGGATCCTCCAGTCCCATTTCTGTGATTCCAAAGACCATACCCCGCCCTGTCCCCCAAGCAGTCAGTGTGGAAAGAAGCATGCCACTGCCTCCCCTGAAGTCACAGATCCACCCTGAAGGGAAGGGAAGAGGGGCATGCTGGAGGCAATGGGGTGGAGGCTGGAGTTGAGGACCTATGCTGATTCAGCATCATCTCCCCTTCCCCAGCACTTTATCTGGACAGCCAAAACCAGCCATCTAAAGAAAAACCAGGTGCATACAAGTTCAGAAGCTTAGTTGCATCAAGGCAGGGATGATAGGGTAGCACCCTCACATTTGAAATGCACATTTTATCTGTTTCAGTTATACACTTAAGACAGCAACTGCAATCCTGTGCCTACTTGCCTAGGAATAAGAGCCCTGTAGCATGCCCATGGTAGGCATATGATGAGCGGAGCCAGCTGGAGCCAGAGGTCAGACTAGATGGCCAAGAAAAGACCCCTTCTGACTCACTGTGTTTCTATGTTCTATGTTTCTATGAATGCTGGGACACCTACTGCAGACTACATGTGGCCCAACCAGGCTCTCAGCTCTTCTCTAGCTGGCAGAAAGAGATAATTTCAGCCCAAGACTTTTCCTTTCCCACCAACAGAGTCTAGCTGTGACAGTTTGCTCTTAAGGGGAACTCACGGCCTTCTGTAGCTGGAGAAGCACGTCTTGATCTCTTATTTTTCTGCACACACAAGGAGTATGTAACTTTAGCCCTAAATTAAGATTGTACAGTAAGTGCATTAATATTACATCCATACACATTGGCAAGTTTAGAAATGGGATATTAGGTGTCTTGGTTTTATATGTCTTATAAATAAGTTTGCCTTCAGCAATGCTAGCTTTATGAGAAAGAGTGAAAGATAAAGCAGATTAATGCTTCCTGACTTTCTGTTCTTTTTTTTTTTCTTTTTTTTTGAATCCTGCATAGGCTCACTATTGAATTTGAAATCAAAACCACGGCTGAAAATGGGTTGCTTTTCTATATGGCCCGGATTAATCATGCTGATTTTGCCACTGTTCAGATAAAGAATGGCTTTCCTTACTTCAGTTATGACCTGGGACATGGGAACACAAGCACGATGATTCCCAACAAAATCAATGATGGCCAGTGGCATAAGGTATGACTTAGTGATGGCTGACAGTGAGATAAATGATTAGTTTATGTGCAAACCAACAGCAAGGCCTGCAATTGGGATAACTGTAGAAGTTGTCTGTGTGGCAAAGCAATTGTATTGCAGGGTGTATTTAGACAATAACATCCTCTCTATTTCAACTGCTGCATTCTTCCATCAAAACCTTGGTTAGTGTTCCAAGGATGTCTGGTTCTCCACCACTGAAATGCTGAGTTAGATAGATCCTCTGAGAGAATCAGTAAATTCTTCTTATGTTCCCTTCAAGGAACAAAACAGTAGAATTGTTCCCTTTTCCTGAGATCCATTGTTGGGTTGGAGCACCATAACTTCCTTTAAGTAGCTGCAGCTCAGACTAGAGGGAAAGCTCCTGGTCTGCTGATGCACAGCGATATCCCTGCAACCTGTGTGCCACTGATTGGGTCAGGAAGGAAGAACCTGCTGGCAATTTTCCCACTAATGTGTGCTCTCCTCCCACTGCAGCAGGACCATTTCCCCAGCCATGGCCACCCACCCTTTGGCATGTCATACCCTCCAAGTAGCCAGGACTCAGGCTTATGCTTTCTTCTAGCCTCTCAGTAGGGATGCCAGAAGAAAGTCTCTGGAAGTCCACGCAAAAAGCCCAAATTCAACAGTGTGTCTGTCAGTCTGAAGTACATTATTAAGAGCACTGTGTGTACTTTGACCTGCATTAGCTGCTGAAACTGCTGGGCAGTCAGCTTTGGGGGATTTCAGCAGCCAGGGAAGTAGGTCCGACATCGAGAGTTTGATTTCATAGGTGTGAAAAGGCCATGTGCTACACTTTAGGCATCCTAACAGTACATCTTTCATATGCATCGTGTATTCTGCAAATCCGTGGACATAAGGGGCTTGTGGGGAACATTAGGTGCCATTAGTCAGTCATGCCAGCATTTCTGTAGCAGAAAAGATGAGCAGAAGAGGCAACTGTCCTACAGTTTATCTTACCTATTTCAGTCCTGTTTGTTAGTGCATTAATACTTTTTTAAAAGCACATGGCTCTTGAAGAAATTACAGTGAGCACCAGTTATGAGAAAGAAACAGAGTTAGTAAATCTGTCATTATCGATATTCCATACTTCTCCTCTCCACTAATACAACATTCTCAGGTTAAATGCCTTTTTCCTGAATGCCATCTACAAAAGCCAGAGAGGTCTGTGCCCCTGGGACGTTACAGTTTAATAGTGTAATTCTGTGCATGTACAGGCAGAAGGTTTCTGTGGAGCTTTCTTCCCAAGAAATGTGCTTACTTGGGAGAAAGCCACAGTGGACAAAATGAGACTTGATAGCCGAGTAGGATTGCATTGCTTGTGTCCTGTTGGTGATGATGATGCCATAAAAATGACAATAACATTAAGAGCAATGAGCTGAACTTCTTTCTCTGTTATTCCAGATTAAAATATCCCGAAGCAAGCAAGAAGGCATCCTGGTAGTTGATGGTGCGATAAACAGGACCACGAGCCCAAAGAGAGCTGATATATTAGATGTTGTGGGGATGCTGTATGTTGGAGGACTGCCAGTTAACTATACAACTAAAAGAATTGGCCCAGTAAGTGAGGAAGGAAAATCTACTTTTGTGTTTTAAAATCCCATTATGTCTTAGAAAACACTGCTGTGCATGTACATGGTATATCTGTGAAAGATACAGATAAGCATTTTGTTCTCATTGTCCTTGAAAAGGCTTGAGGTTTGCACAGTACCGTTTTTTGCATCTGGTTCTTAACCTCCCTTTTGAGACTGAGCAACTTGGTTGTTTTCCATGCTGACGCTGGCCATCTGCAGAGGCCAGCAATGCTGGCAGGGAAGCCAAACACATCATTCTGGCGGTCCAAGAGTTTCCTCTTCACAGTTATTACAAAGAGGTATGGGAACCTGCCATCTGGAAACAGCTCCCAAAATGCTCCAGTCATGCAAGAACTCAGCCTTTGTTTAAGCATGGGGTGTGCGTGCCTGCATGCGCGCGTGTGTGTGCATGCAGAACAGTCATTGTGGGCACCAATTCAGGTGATGATGGCACAAGTGAGAATGAAGATAGCTCATCTGTGACCTGGGAATGCATGATATTGTGTGTCATGGTGCTTTTGCTATAGAAGATCATTATAGCTTCCTGTCACTCTTTGTGTGTGCATGTGTTCGTGTGGGTGGGTGGGTGGTATTCCCTGACACAAAATGTCATGATGCCCACTAACATAAGTAACTTTAAAAGGACGATTCATGGCGGGCAGGCCTTTCAACTAATTGGAACCCACATGGATGCACATCAACAATGGAGAAAAGTTGCTTCCTCCAAGGCTACTCTTGGGAGTCCATGAAACAGATCCTTTTCAAGTTTAATTAAAAGACTGTTCTTTCATTGCTTGTATTACTAGGGCTGTATTCAGATATTTGAGCCTAAATTGTGCTGGCAAACTGCCTCTTCTCCCCATGGCAGCCCTTCAAGCCTTCTGAACGTAATATGTATGGTCAAGGTACCCTGCTGAATTGTGTGAGCTGTGGAGAGCAGAGAGGTTCCCCAAATATCAGGTGGTGCTTGTGAGTGGAGCCTTCCTGTCAATAGAAGGCAAATCCTGGATCCAACCCCAAATGCTTCCCATGCAGAAACTTCTTTTTTTCAAGTCATTTATCTGAAAATATTTTTTCATGAAGACTGGGGTAGTAAAGTCACTGTTCTGCTTCAGGCAAGGACAGCTCAGACAAAGTTTTACACTGAAGTAGAAGGGAGCATAGGTAATTGGTTTTAAAATGTGACACTGCATTCTCATTGAAATTATGACTAGTACCCTTCCAAATATTTAGCCCCAGGCAGAAAGTGATGCCCAATTACCACCAAACAAACTAGCCATCTAGATTTGTGTTAAACTGAAACACTGTTTCTTAACTCTGAGCATCATGCCCAGATCTGCTTCAACCTATGCACCCAGAACTGTGAATAGTTTCCCTAGTAGAAATGCTTCAGGGTGCATAGCTTACTAACAATTTCAACTTATGTAAGAACCATGAATTTTCCTTATGTAACAACTCAAAATGATTTATTTCGAAGAAAACAGAAGCATGCAATGGTTTGAATATTTGGAGAAAAGGAACATTGACAATCTCTTCCAGATGCTACAAAAATATCTGGGTATCTGGCCTTAGAGAATTTACTGTTTCTAGTTTTTCTTGGCCCAAGTAAGCATCCTTCTGAGCAATCATTAAGAGCAAAGTTTGGCTCTTTCTAGCCATACAGCATGTATCCACCTGCCCAAGAAGTAGGACCAAGAGAGTTCCTAGAAAAAGGGTGACTGCACTGCCATTTGGAGGCCTCGACATCATAGTGACTTTATGAAGAATCAGGCTGTGCCCACCACAACTCCCATTGTGCACTGCCTTCTGAACACTGCACAGCCATCTCTCTCTCTTTCCTTGGACTGAGGAACAAACTTCGACTTACCTTAGCTACATAGTTCTGGCCTCACATCCAAGTTTCTCTCCACCCATTAGCATTACGGTGCACTCAGTCTGTATTGGGAACCCAGCATGGGAGGTACTTTAACCCTTTACCTCACCCACTGTGGTTCTGATCTGAGCTGGGGGCCCTGTGCCTGTAATGTCCAAAACAAATCTGATAGAAACAAATGGGACAGTTTTAGTAATGCAAACTGCAGGCATGGAGGGTAGCAATCTGGACCAGACCTGATCAGTGGAAAGTGTTGGAGCCCCTGTCCAAAAACCCTGCTTGTGCCCTGATCCAGCTGGGGGACCCTGCACTCCCTGTGTATGGCAGAAAAACCCTACAGCCTGCAGGTTAGCTTGCAGAACTGTACATCAAGCTAACATGCAGTCACCTAAGAGAAACTCTACTGAAGGCCTGTGCTTTCTGAGCCTGCCAGGAGCTGTGCGTAACCAGTGGAATCTGGTGGCTCCTCACCAGGGAGATTTGTCCATTCCAATTTGTGGACTGAACTTTTCAGGAATTCTCTGTGGTGCTGAGCACATTCTGGGGTCAGGCTCCTTTAAAGTTCCGACTGCAGCCCAGAATGACTGCACTATCACTCTGCTTGGGGCATGCCTGCCACTTTGACTTTTACTCAGCAACCCATCATATGATCAGCTCCGTCATATTTTGCTGCTTCTGACATGCAAACCTGGGCCTCTAGATTAGGTAGGGCCTTAAAAATTCAGTGTTAACCTAGCAACAATGCACTGGGTTTTTAGCTCCCAACCATGTTTGGATTTCTCATTCAACAACCTACAAACCAGCCACTGGTGTGGGGGGAAGTGCTGCAAGCAATAAACCCACTTTTGCCTACTGATTCCTGACAGCCCATGGGTGCTACAAAGTACTTGCAAACCCACCCACTGAGTAGCTCTGGAAGGACTGTTACAGGATGGAAGGAGCAGGAAAGTCCACTTCTGTCAGCACAATTAATCCAGTATAAATTTGGATCCAGACCTATTTTTTACTTGGGTTTCAAGTGCAAAATATGCCCACAGCATGCCAAATCAGAAGTGTTCCATTCACAATATGCCTACTAAAATTCCTGTGCATTTTCTACCCAGTATTCATACTGAGTACTCAAACAAAATCTCTTAGGAACCAGGCTTGGAGCCATTTGGTTCTGGACCATGTCATGGAAAGGTATATTTATCAGCTAGCGGAACATAGGCAATGTAGATCTCTTTCCCCAGGATAGGAAGAACAAAAGTCAGCTGCCTGACAAGCTGAATGGTTTCTTAACATGGCTGGTGTCTGGCCCAAAATATGTACAAATGAGTATAAGAGTAAATGCACATGTTCCCTTTCACAATGATGAAAATACTTCTATGCGAGACAGTGCTCAGTTCTGTCGTGTTTTGTTCATTTTATTTCTATACCACTGAATGGTGAAAACTCTCTGGGCACTTTACAGCAGCACATAGAATTGCAGTATACATAAACACAAAAATATTATTAAAACATTTGTTACAAAATCAAAAAGCCATATACAATATTTAAGGCCATATTTAAACTGCAATACCTAACACGAATTTAAACAGTAAGACCTGTCCAACAGCTGATATGCCACCACAAAGTATTGAAGCTTTGCTGAAGAGGATAGTCTTAACCTGTTGGATAACACGATAGACTTGACCAGTTAGGCAGCAGAGTTGGTTCCATTTGCACTCAAGCTGTCTCCTGCTTCAATCCATCACTCTTGGGTCTACAGTGTAACACAGAGCTGTACAAGCAACCATCCAGGTCATCTGTATCAACTAGAAACTAGAACAGGAATTCAGCAGGAGGGCCAGCTGTATCATCCACAAAATCCCCAAGGCCCTTTGGAAACTGTAAACCTCTGGGGTGGCCCATTTTAATAGACCTCACCTCTGGAGACTGTTCTTCCACAGCCGACTGTGATCTGAGCTTGACAAAGGGCCCAATTCAAAATCCCCACCTTCAAATCACCACCCCTATTCCAAATGACATGTTGTGACAGTCCCAGGGTTGTCACAGGGGTCATTAAATCCTGAGCCACCCAAGATAGGGTGCCCTCAGTATAGCTGTTAATTTCTTCCAAGGCCAACAGCCCAGGGGACCTCAGTATTGCAACTGAGGCAGCCTCAGTCAGGTAGGGAGACTGGTGGGTTGCAGAGTACCCAGCAGACCCTCCAGTCTGTCCCATTGGCACTACACAAGATGCATAGATCCTAGATTAGACAGGAAGCCTAGAGAGAGTGATATAATCCCTGTATACTAAGGCCAAAGTTTCCTGCATGGTCTTCTAACCTACCTTGATTCTGCACCAAGTACTCTGGGTGGGGGGCGGGGGGCGGGGGGTAGCAACTGTGAAAGGCTGACTTCTCTTTGCTCACCCATCCTGTTTTGCATGCTGGATCAACTGCCTCAGCTACTATTTACATGCTGAATTACTTTGATTTTATGTGATATGCTCCTTAGAATTTCCACTAAGCAACATAATTCTTCAGTTGTTAATGGCACAAATATTTGCTATTTGTCAAATAGCAAATTTATTTAAATAATAAATAAATAAATTTATTATTTAACAAATATTTGTTAAAATGGTCATGTGAAGAAGCTTGTTCATTTCAACATGCCAAAACCAAATGTCAAATGCCAAATTCTCCCTGATGCCATATTTGAGTCTTCCATTCATGGCATGAAAGCTTTTTAGATGCCAGTGCATACTAACACCCTATTTTCCAAACTTATTCAGGTTGTTTATAGCATTGATGGCTGCATACGACACTTTCAAATCACAGAGTCTCCTGTTGATCTGGATAATCCTACCTCCAGCTATAAAGTTGGAAAATGCTTTGCCAATGCAGAGAAAGGGACATACTTTGAAGGAACGGGGTTTGTCAAAGCAGGTATTGTTGTGCAACATATTATTTTTAAACTGAGTGTCAGGAGATTGTCTAAATTTTCTTTAGAAATCATGATTGCGCCTCCTAAGTAGGCAGTTGCCAAGGCAGGTGCGAACATGTCAGAGAATAAAGAAAGTAAAAAGAAAAAGAGGAAAGAAAGAACCCACTGTTGAGTCACTGGGGTTGTTTCCTGTGACAGCCATGTGGAAGTTGAATTTGTTTAATAAGAATGGATGATGACAAGGTTTTGCACATGATTGTGAACATGGTTTCTTTTTTTTAAGGTTCCAACATGAAAAAATAAGACTCTTTTCTGCTTTTAACTGTAGATTGTAACTGCAGATATCTCAAATCTGTATTTACTTTTTAATGGACCTATTTTATTCTAGTAGGCAGCTATCTAGTCTTACGGTCAACACGGACCAGCAGCAGCTGTCTGGGTGTCACACAGGCCTCCTCCCTCTGAGCACATCCTAGAAACCTGGTGATGCTTCTGTAAATGGCAGAGAAGTCACTTTCATGGAACAAGGTTTTCCTGCCTGCCCCCACCCCCCTTGCTTCTCTTCTGACACCCAGGATTGCCCTTAGGGTTGGGAAAACCCTTGGGAACAGAGTGGAATTCAGGAGTTGGTGATGGTGGGCATGTTGCCAGTCATTCATGCTCCCACATGGATGAATGACAAAGTAGCTTAGGAATCAGGCCTACAGTTCCCAGTGGTGTGCTTTGCCTTGGTTGCCCTTCAGCAGACCTTGAAGCTTATTCAGTCGTACATAGTACAGATACTTGCTTCCACATACACACATGATCTGTGCTTTCATAATTCAATAACTTGCAGTATTCCCTTCCAGGTGCCTTCCAGATGTTTGGGTCTACCATCCCATTGTCCCTGACCCTTGGCCATAGTGGCTGGGGTTGATGGGAAGTGAAGCCCAAAACATCTGGAGGGTAGCAAGTCAGGAAAAGCTGACTTGGAGCCTCTCCATCAAGCCCATCCCATTCTATGCCCATCTCCATATCAATTACCTGCATTTCTTTGGCTGCAGGTTCCAGAATTGCAATTACCCTTAGCAGAGCTAATGGAGGATGTTTGCCAAATATATACCACATGCTGCTACCTTAGGTTTAACATAGGTTGTCAGTACAAACCAGCCTTTCCGCTTGACTACCATGACTGCAAATGTCAGTACAGAGCTGGTCCTTCATGAAGAATGCCACGGCACATGCGCAAAACCTCAAGTGCCGGCAACATGGCCAGTCTGAATACTGAACAGAGTTTCCATGCCTTTAACAGTTCCACAGAAGAGAGACCAAAAAGAGGAGACAATCTTGTCTAGCATAATAGGATAGGCATAGGCAATGCTTTTCCATGAAAGGCATTGTTTTTGCTGCGGTGGAGTGAATTTTGCATATAGTCCTTGGACTTTTCTGTCCTGCTTGCCCAAGAAAAGAACTCTTAAGAAATATAGTGTACTTGCATAATATTGCTTTTTAGGTAAGGCCAACTGTGTCTTTTATATAACCATGCAATGTTGGCAATAATGCCATTATGAACAATATTGTATGATTCTGTGTATAATGTAGAAAAATAACACTGGTCTTCATGGTCTGGATTTTATCCTGTCTTTCTTCCTTCCTTCTCAGTTGGAGCCTATAAGGTGGGGTTAGAACTGCTAGTGGAATTTGAGTTCCGTACAACACAGAAAAATGGTGTTCTTTTGGGGATCAGCAGCCAAAAAACAGATGGACTTGGCATTGAATTGGTGGATGAAAATGTGAGTGTGCAACATCTGAACTGTATCTGATTGTGTTTTGCTTCTCAACCACTTTACATAGATTTTGCCATAGAAAGCCAGTCATGTCTTTGTGTTAGGACTTGAAACCAGCTAGAAAAAGCTAGAATTCAGCCTGGCAGTGTTACTTATGAATGAGGCTACCTTCACTTACAAAAAAGAGCCAGGCCGCATTCTTCCACTTTCAGAATTAGGCTATCGTTTTAGTATCTAAGCCATTTTTGTAGGAATGGATTGCCAAAATACATTGTAATAGAACGTCTGTTTGCCTTTTCAAAATCTTCTCTTGATTCTGATGAGATATTTTCCAAAAGATATTGTATGAAGACATTTGCTTTGTTCCATACATTACCATTCACTTAGTAGATTATTAAACATTTTTCAAGTTAGTCAAGTGTGTGCATACATTGTAATTACCAGACCCATTGCTGAAGCACTATTTTCTGTCTATTATCTGTTTTAGAGTTTGGCAGCAGTAAACTGGCAAGCAGCACATCCATAATTTTGAGCTTTTCTGCCAATATTGGTCCTAAGGCTACAAATTAATTTCAATTTTAATTAATTAATCTTTGAGTACAGCATGATTTCATGCATTTATGTTGATTAAGTATTTAATCACTGCTTTCACTGAAGAGGAAAACTAAGCCACTCCTGCCTTTAAAGTAGGACAAGCGGTATCATAAGAGTGCCATATTAGTCTCTGCCTCATACCTTGCATATCTACAAAAAGCTTTAAGGCAGACCAGATTTGAAAGCACAGCATTCAGGCTTGCAATTAGCAGATTATGTTTTTGTTGTTGTTGCTTTTATAGCTAATTGGATTTCCTAATTGTTGCTGTAATTTGCTTTCCAGGTTATGTTCCATGTCAATAATGGTGCTGGTCGATTCTCTGCCATCTATGAACCTGCTCTGCCAGGTAGCTTGTGTGATGGACAGTGGCATAAGGTTATCGCACACAAGATAAAGCATCGTGCATTGCTGACAGTGGATGGCCACCATGTAGAAGGTATCAGTCCAAATGCAGCTTCCACTTCAGCAGAGACTAATGATCCTGTCTTTGTTGGAGGATATCCTGGTGAGTATACCAATTAGGTATGTATGTATGTATGTATGTATGTATTTATTTATTTATTAAAACATTTTTATGCCGCCCCATTCGCCGAAGCCTCGGGGCGGCTTACAACAAAAAATTAAAATAACATTTTAAAATATATACAATAAAATACAAATATATAATATAAAACATACACTATAAAACAAGCCGCCCTGGCCAAATAAAATTCAATAATATTAACATTTAAAATACTGCTTAAATAAAAAGGTCTTCGCCTGGCGCCGAAAAACAAATAACGACGGCGCCAGGCGGACCTCTCTGGGGAGCGCATTCCATAACTTAGGCGCCACCGCTGAGAAAACCCTCCTCCGAGTAACCACCCTCCTAACTTCTTCCATGGAGGGCTCCCGGAGAAGGGCCTCTCCCGCCGATCTCAGGGGGCGGCTGGGCATATAAGGACGTAAGCGCTCCTTCAGGTAACCAGGACCCAAGCCGTTTAGGGCTTTATAGGTCATAACCAACACCTTGAATTGGGCCCGGACTTCAATGGGAAGCCAGTGAAGCTGACGGAGAACTGGAGTCATGTGAACATAACGTCCAGTCCCCGTCAGCAGCCTGGCAGCTCTATTTTGGACCAATTGAAGTATCCGGACCGTCTTCAAGGGTAGCCCCACGTAGAGCGCGTTACAGAAGTCCAAATGGGAAGTCACCATGTGTCACTGTCGCAAGGCAGTCATTCTCCAGATAGGGGCGCAGCTGATGAATTAGCCAAAGCTGGAGGAAAGCGCTCCTCGCCACTGCTGTTACCTGAGCTTCCAGTGAAAGCTCTGGGTCGAGGAGCACTCCCAAGCTGCGGACCTTGTCCCTAAGAGGGAGTGCAACCCCATTCAGGACAAGGTTCAATTCACCCTCTCCGAAGCCCGATCCACCAACCAACAGGTATCCAAAGGTCTGCATTTTTTTTCTACAAAGATCTGTGCTCCTGGGGCCAATATTCTCTTCTTGCTTGCACAACTTTGCTACCTTATATGCCCAGATAGAGCATCATACCCTGTAAAGTACCCATTACTGTATTCATCCACTGCCATTTTGGTAGGTCTACCCACCCACATTGAAAGGCAAAGTCTTCCACCTTGTGACCATAGCTGTATGCATGGGGTTGTGGATCTCCACAATCATGGACAAGACAAAGACTGGTTCATGGTGGCCATTAAGGTTTGCTTTTTGAAACTGACTAGCTAAAAGCCTAGCCAACTTTGAGGACATGTTGGAGGTTCTTATGTGAATGAAAATCTATATTTCGCTGCTTTTTCTTGCTTGCCTCTTCCTGTTAAATTACCTTCCATGTTTGTTATTTTCCTAGCAATAGTCAGGATCCATGAAGAGATACTGCTCAAGACCTCAGTGTTCCAAATCCACTTTTTATTGCATTCAATACCCTTGCAAGAACCACTTAACCAACTAGTTGGTTGCCCCATCACTGTTTTTATCATCCTGGCTAAGGTGACTGCTCCATTGTATGTCCAAAGAGAAGTAGAAGCATAGCCCAGAAGTGCACTTCCCCTGAAAGTTAAATCTACCCATTCTGATAACTCTGTTCCTTGTTTAGCCTTTCAAAGTTCCCATGTTGGGTACATTCCTCTGAAGGCCACTTCTTGAGGAGTTTTTTCTCCATTTCCTAACTGGAGAATCTCTGTCTCTTCTTCCTTTGCCAGTAAGAATAGTCTTCTGGTCTTAAGCTAGGGAGTTTGGGGTACAAGTCAATCATTTTCTGTTAACTTTGTGATAAAACTACCGTTTCCCTGAAAATATGACACTGTCTTATATTTTTTTTGGCTCACAAAAACACACTAGGTCTTATTTTTTATTTTTTAATGTGTACAACAATCCACACTTATTCATGAACAACATCATGAATACATGTACATTGGTATATTTGGTTTCACGCCGCCTGTGACAGAAGCTGGCGCTATAGAGAAAGCATCAGCTTAGGCAGCTCTGTGTGGAGAGAGAAGAGCCGCATAAGCATGTTTCCTCCACACAGTGCATTAAGTTAAAGTTAAGTTAAAAAATAAAGTTTAGAAAGACTCTTTATGTTCCCCACTAGCCCTGGGAATAAACACAGCTAGGTCTTATTTTCAGGGTAGGTCTTATATTTTAGCAAGTACCAAAAATACTACTAGGTCTTATTTTTGGGATAAGTCTTATTTTCGGGGAAACACGGTAAACTTTTCAAGGGTTGTACACTTTATCAGGGAAGGATGTACAATCTTTCATGTAAAAAATCCCCACTACTTCCAAGTCCACTGGGTGCACAAGTGTATATATGACTTTTCATACATGTGTGAATAAAGATGTATAGGAAAGGTTTGCACTCTTTTCAATAGGCCAAAAAAAAAAAAAAAACCCCAAACCCCCCCCCCCACTATCTGTAGTTATTACTTTTTTTTTTCTTTTCCTCACAGATGGACTCAGTCAATTTGGTCTGACCATTAACATCCGTTTCAAAGGATGTATTAGATCCATGAAGCTCACCAAAGGGACTTTTAAACCTCTAGAGATTAACTTCAGCAAAGCCTTGGAGATAAAAGGAGTTCAGCCTCTATCATGCCCTGCAAATTAACAGGACATTGTCCAACTCTGATATGATCCTGAACACTTCCATAGAAAAAAAAGGAATGCCTCCAATATTTAAAGAATCCTATATACACAGTACCTTCATAATAAAAAAGTCCTTTTGCAAATATTTTGACTTCTGTCTCTGATATATTCCAAAGGGTGCTATTTCAAGGTGTGCTTCTAAAACAAATATTTGAATGATAAATGTTTTCCCATTGCAATTAGTAAAGCAGCAAGATTCTCCTGTGTGATCCATCAGTCTTCCCCTCAGTTTGAAGTGAAAATATTTGCTAGAGTTTTGAAGAACTACACTTAGATAGACCTACGATTGTCAGTGTGAAGTAGGTGATAGTCCTATTTGTTTGTTTGTGAAGTGGGTGATAGTCCTATCTTGAGATGGAGACAGGTGACTGTATGTACTGTGTACTCCACTTTTTTTGCAGAGGTTTATTATGGTAAGACCCAACTGGATTAATGGTAATTCTCCTGGAATTTTCTCTGATAATGACTATTTCAGGGAACTTTGGCTCCACTTGTACCTTTCTTTCATGCATCTCTGTGGCCAGAATAAGATCAGCAGAACAATGTTAGGCTTTATCTGGTTGGCTGTTGTAGTAAAGTGATGAAAATGGATGAGCAAACAATTGGATCTTGTGGCTTCCATTCTGAAATTCAAAAGTTATATGCCATCTACACTGGAGCACTATTTTAGGTTTTGGTAGGAAGGACTGAGACATTTCTGTTTTGGCAGAAACAAGATCCCCAGCAAGGTTCACAAGCCTGTGCTTGAATATTCTTGAGATTAATTTGCAAAAGGTATTTAATAATGTTTAGTGTGTGATCATCACTTTTTGTACTTTTTAATAACAAGAAATACTCCTGAGAAATAGCCCCATGTGGTCTGAAGCTGGTCTCTTGGGTACAGACGTATCTTCCAGAATGAGACTTGTGTGCTGTAAGTACAGCAGAGTTTGTGTATCTTTCTGTAGGAGATCGCTGTAAGTTCTTCCTTTAGCTATTACACAGGGAAAAGTGAATATAAGCACTTTCATAACCGTAATGTCCACTTCAGCATTTATCTAGAAATATGTAAGCATTTCCTTCGTGACATGGAGGCCCAATGTGCTGCACATCAGGAACCTCAGATCCAGAGAAAAATTTATAAACTATCTATTACTGTATGTGCTTAATTTAAAAACCCAACTTTTCAATAGCTATAAAGCTATTCAGTCCTAAAAAAACAGTATTATTTCACTGTGAGCTGGCATCCAAATCTTAGATGTATTCTGCTGTTGATTTCATTATTCTGTTTGTATAACATACAGTTTCCATAATGTTCAGAATTCAAAGTTTTATTTGCCTGTCTGGGAGTTTAGAAGTGTTGGGGAGAGAAAAAGCAAATGTGTACTGCTTATTTGGTTTATGTAATGCTATTACAAAGAATATATTGCACTGAAATCCTAATATATCATTTCAATAGCAATTGAATATTACGTGTTCTTCTTTGTAAAGAAACAGTAATATATATTTCACACATGGACTCTGTTAAAAGAAAGTAGTCAAAATTGGTATTTTCACATGTTGGAAATCTAAGCCTAACTAGACTGCCAGTTCAAATCCTCAGTTTCCATGATATTGTAAGACATTTTATTAAGCTGCCTACTTACACATTGCCAAAAAGAGGACAAAAGACAACAGTGTTTTGCTTAAACTTTTAATATGCTAAATCATGTGTGTAGATGCAAACAGATAAATGATTATCACAATTTTAACACAATTTTAACAGAAATATGTTTCACCATGGTATAAAACAGTGACCTAGGTGGCCTGTGTGTACCTGTTCAGTCTTCTGTCCAGGTGCTCACTGTTAAGCACTGTTATCCACAATGGCTCCTCTCCATAAGCTGGAATTAGATAGGACAGCCCTTCCAATAAAGGATGCCTTCAAGGAGATGACTGTCCCTGTAGAAGAGGACTCCTGGGTACCTTATATTTTACACATACAGGTGAAAGACTGCTCAACAGTATTTACACTGCAGGAGCTGATGGGGTTAAATACTCAAGCTTCCTTACAGCTATTTAGGAGTATCCATGTCCCTTGTGGGTGATTTTGGAAATGCCTTTAAGTCAATTCAGTTGGAGACTGTGGACTCAACAACATAGGAACTACATTCAAGATGGTGTGATTTCAGCAAAGCAATGACATACACGGCAACGGAAATCCAACACAGAATTCTGTACAAACTTCTTATGTTCTTATCTTCAGTTTGGGGTGCAACCAATGTAGGAGCACACTTCTGCAGGAAAAACCCAAACTAATAGGAACCATGTATGCTAAGAATTCTTCCTCCATGCATACCCTCTTTTCTAATCTCACAGCAGAAGCTGTACGTGCAGAAACTGACCATAACTGTCTTAAGAGATTGTGGGAGTGGACTCAATCTTCTTTTCCAAGATGATGCAAGTAATATTAACCTCTTTTGGACATGGCAAGCTGCCATGCTGTATTAAATTATAGCAAGTCAGGCCATTGGTCCATCAAGTTCAGTATTTCCTACACTGACAGGGAGTAGTTTGCTCAGGTCTCAGAGAGGAGTCTTACCCAGCACTGCACAGAGGTACCAAGGATGAAAACTACAACCTTCAAAATGCAAAGTGTGCTCTGCCACCATAGCTCTTGCTTTAAGTGAGGGTCAAGGTACCTCAGTACTTGCAAAAGTTATCAAGTTTAATTTCTGGCATATCCATATTGCAACTGGGAAAAACCTGTCTGCAACTCTGAGAAGTCTGTGTACACAATACTGAGTTTTAGGGCACCATAAGGACACCATGCACATATGCAATTGGATTAGGATATCCTTTTGGGTCTCAGCTCATAATTACAAAGAAATTCCACAGTCTTACTTTTTAAATTATTTTCATATAATTATTTCCTTGAATGAACTTCCAGCTCATGTCTTTTAGTTTTCATCTGCTCTGGAACAAAAAGTCTGAACACAAATTAAATTGATCATTTCTGATTGTCTTCTTAATTAAGAGCATCCCTCTAATAATGAAAGCAAATACCAAGTCTCAAGACATCTCACTTTTTTCAGTATTGGAAATGAATAACATGATGTCCTACTTTTCTTCTTAATTTAATACCGTGGTATCTTTGCTTCTGGCTGTCACTGCTAATAAGCACAGCTGAGCCAAGTATGCCCCAGGCTTTCCAAATCTTGTTCTGAGTTAAATTTCTATGAAATTCTCAGCCTCCAATTTGAACTTTGTGATGCTTCCCAACAAATTCTGCATCCCCATTAATCATTACTAAATCTTGCTGACAAGCAACAAACACTACAGCAGAAAGTTTGCTGCTACTGTTTTTAAATTTCTCCCACTTTTTCTCTGGATGACTCTCTGTGAGGTTTCCAGGATTATCTCCATATGCTATTCAGCTTTGGACTTACATAGATTCAGAGGTGGTACTTCTGTAACTTACCATCAGGTAAGTCTCATGTCAGAGTTCAATTAACCAGATGGTCAAAAATCCACAGCAGGTTTTCCATTTCATGGAACTGCGAGGGTTTGAATTAAAAAAAAAAAAAATTCCAGCATTCTCTCTGAGGTTTTAATATTTAATCTCTGCAGAGATGTTCTCTTCACTATTCATTGGGAAGGCCAGAGTTTGTTATGGCACCAACTGTTCATAAGCTCCATTAAGCCAAAAGAGAGCCAGCTTGGCCAGATGGCATAAGTGGTTGCTAGGCAACGTGCAGACTTTCCTTTCCCTATTATCTTAAGCTGAGCTTGTTTGCTTCAAAGTAATGCAAGAAATCACAGAACATTCCTGGGAACATTGATGGTGAGTTATACTGAGTGAGCTCCTTGGTCCATTTAGATCAGGGCTATCACTCCAGGAGCAGACCTCAGATGCTTCGAACTACAACACCCATAACTCATTATCATTGGCCATATTGGCTGAGGCTGATAAGACTTTTCTTTGATTACAACTTACTGCCCCTTCCAACTATATGGCCACCTTCACATCCTGTTTGGATTTCTTTGGACTGGCTCAAATGTTTAGAGGCTTCTCTCCTCTACCTCCCAATTTAGCACATGAACAAAAAGAAGGAACTTCCATGACTACGATATTTCTTTTCTGCATCCCCCCCTCCCTCAGTGGATGCTAGGCAATGAATGGACTCATTCCCATGTCGACTGCTGGCTGCTACAGTTACCCTTGATTCTTCTTTCTGAACATTTGCAATTAACTGAATCACTGAGTGTTGCAAGCCTTGGAAGAAAAGTGGAGCAATGAGCAGCAAAATACATGAAATACAGAGTTAAATATGTGTCCCATCTAGTTGGTTAAAGTAAGGCACTGAACTTCAGTGCTGGGGACCAAAAGCAAATCAAGTGGCCTTTCCGTTTCCAGACAGCTACACATTCTTCCCTCTTACCCAAAGGCCTCTGGCCAACCAATAATTCCCTGACTTTCATGCAGTTTCCCATCTCCACCCGCTTCTAAATGCTTGAAATTCCACTCCTGAGGCTTCCTTAGTGACAACCTGTGGCATTTTTGGTATTTTGCCTTTGGCCTTGCCTGTGATTGAAATGCACAATCCAGAATTCAGCCCTCAGGCTGAAAGACACCCAGTCTTCCTGATTTACCCTGATGGCTGGCATTTCTTCTAAGTAACTTGCCTAATTGCAGATATTTTCCAGCCCTGCTATCTGAGTGACTTTTTGATTTAAAATATCAGGACTGAACTTGAAACCTACGTGCATGGCACACATGCGTCAATCACTGAGTTATGGACCTTTCCAAGTAACAGGTTATATCCACGGTGCTTGATGGCAACACATCTCCCAAAATAAGTTTCTGCCAGTAGCCAAGCTCCTAACACATTCACTAAGAAACAGACAGTACCAATACTATTTCTATACCAAATAAAACTTGACTTCAGCTACAGCAAAATTAGCTGTCGCAACTAGCAACAGTTCACAGGCAGTTGCAGCAGGTTGCAACAAGTGCATCAAAGCATCATAAACTCTTAGCAAAGCAACAGCTGCACCACCCTGTTTGAGGTTTAAAAGGGGAGCATTGGAAGCAGGCATGGCGAAGGGCTGCTTATGTGTGTTTGAATATGATCTCATTTAGAAGTTTCCAGCTACTATCATTTTGTCACCAGACCAGTTGCCAGTGGGGAAATATGCAAAGGTCCTACATGTGAGAGATGGGAAGGAGACTGCAGCCATCTTCCAGCCCTGCTGAAGACCTCCCTTGTGAGTGGGCCTTCTCCCTCAGCCATCACCACCAGCGGCCATTCCACCAGGCAGCACTGAGGAAGACAAGAGAGGAAGAACAGCCATTTCCCAGCCAGCTGAAATAATTAATTTCCTCCTTCTTCCTGCCCCATTCATTTTCTTGTATGTAGTGTCATGATTTATTTCTGTTTTAGGAGTCCAGACTTGTGCACAGCAGTTGTCTTGTTTAACTGATTTTATGTGAGCCGCTCTTTTGGCTGAAGAACAAAGCTAAATATTTCCAATAAGGAAAAAAATGTATAGTGGGGCACAGGCAAGCACTTCACGGACAGACTCCGTCAGACACACCTTGAGGCATGCCTTGCACCAACCTCTGTGAGCAGGCCTCAGGCAGATGGGCAAGGCAAGGCCATAACAATTTTGAAAAGTTGCATGCCACAACCCCAGCCGAGGCCAGCAGGCCATAGAGCACCCAGCTCTGCCCCCCAGCCCTTTCCCGTTGCCTTTAGCCCCCTGCCTCTCTGCCACCCAAGGCTGTTTCTTTACACTGCAGATGGGCAGGAAAAAACAGGACACTGCACCAAGAGAATTGGAACGCTGCCTTCCCTCATGAAAGGTAGGCAGAATGCTAGGAACATGATGAGAATGAAAGGTTGTTACACTATTATTACAACATTCCAGTAAATGGCTGCTCTTGGGCAGGCTCACAACAATTGAAACCCTAAAGTGCAAAGTAAACCTTTTAATCCACACTGTAAAAAGCCAGTGTGGTGTGGTGGTTAAGAGCATGGGACTGGAACGCTGGAGATCTGGGTTCAGCCATGGAGCCAAGTGGTTGACTCTGGGTCAGTCACAGACTCTCAGTCCATCCTACTTCACAGGGTTGTTGTTGTGGGGATAAGACTGCAATCAGAAGGCAGAGAATGATGTAAGCCACCTTGAGTTCGTGTAAGGAAGAAACGTTCCTTTTATATCTAATAAATAATTATATCAAATGCATAAGTAAGCAGATATTAAGCAAATGGTACCCAGCAGGAGTGCAAAGATTTAAAATGCAGTCTCTAAAAGACAAATCGAAAAACTAAAATGCCTGGTAAAATAAAGACTTCCACTGGCACCAGGCAACAGCTTTGAGAAGCCCATTCCACAGTTGGGCGTGGGGCAGCAGGACAGAAAAGTGCCTTAGGCCAGGCTTCCAGAGAAGGAGCCCCAAAGACAATTTAAGGGGGCTGGCAGTTGTCCATGGGAGGTCACCGGAAATCAGGCCAGAAATGGACTGTCAGTCTGGGGAGATCAGAAAGCACTAGCATAATGTAGTCATATTGGCCAGCCCTTGCTAGCAGTCTTGCCTGCCCTATTTTGGACCTGCTGAAGTTTCCGGAACTTTTTCAAACACAGCCCTGCATATAGTGCATTGCAGCAATCCAGATGAGAGCTTACCAGAGCACAGAAATAGGCCATCTTTCTCCAGATAAAGATGTAGCTTGTATACCAACCTGTGCTGATAAAAAGTGTTCCATGTCATCAAGTCCATCCGTGGCTTTACCCATAATGTTGAATCCAGGAGCACACCCAAACTACAAACCTGCTCCTTTAGGGGGAGTATAACCCCCTCGGGGAAAAAAAACTGCTTTGATGAACATCACTTACAAGGGCAGACAAACCACTCAATAACAATACCCCTGCCTTTTCTGGACTTCTTTTCATTACAAATTTTGTGACAACACTGTCATGGCTGTTCATAAAGTCCCCCCATGCTCTGCTTTGTTTCTGCTGTACTGGTGATTTCATGCAATGAAAAGGCCCCAAAGATCCTGCTGGGCACAAGAATTGCCCAGCAAAACAAAATCACAAACAAAAAACATTGCACTGCCAGTTTGCAAGCTGCTAGGCAACTATTTCTGAAAAACCATCATGCAAGATGCCCTGAGATGTTGTACAGCTCAGAAACCACATAGGCAAAATGGGGCAAAGTGAAGACCCTTTTTCACACATGGATTCTGAACTATACACAGCATCCTGTGTCTATATTCAGTTTGCCATTGATAGATGCAAGCAATATCTTGCTGCATCTTCACACTAATTTGTTTCAGAGTGATTGAGCCGAGTTTTAATTCAGTAACTTGCCTAACTGCAGAAGCATCAATTGACTAAACGAAATTATTTGTGCATGGAGCCATTATCTATGGATCCAAGTGCTGTCAGGCAAAGTAGCACTCAGCCACGTGACTCTTCAGGCACTTATCTACAGTACCAACTGAAAATCAGCTGCTATCCTGAGGCCTTGCAAAAGCTCATCTGAGAGCAGCACAGCGGGATAAAGCAACTTTGCCAAGCAGAGCAACCAAATCTCATTTTCTACTCTAATGGAATGGAACTAGAGCAGAATGATACATTTAAATATCCTTGTTAGTACTTAAGTTAACTCAGCCATGGCCACTCTTAAAGATCTCTGCCGCGCTGTCACTTCCTGCTTATGTGGGAAGCCATAAAAAGTCAGAAACACTTGTACCAGCACATGCTTTATGACAGCTCTGCTGACTATCTGGCTTATTGGTTGCAGAGGATCATTGATTTGACATGCAGGAGTGATCACTTTAAAACAAATACTTCTTCACCTGACAAGGCTATATTAAACTGGCTTTCCTAAGTGAGCACTAGAATGCCCAGCTTTGATAGAACAAGCATTACACTGTATTGGGACATTTGCTTTCGGTTTTAATAAGAACGTAAATTTAGCTCCAAACAGCTTAACTGTTCAGTTAATATAATTTCACTCGAGAAGCTTTGCTTAAAAATACTGGAAGGATAATAGCATCAGGGAATATTCATGCTGGGACTTAATGCTTCATCTCAATTAGTACATGTGGCATTTGAAAGCATTCAAGTGCCTCACGTTTTTTGGCAGAATATTAAAGCCAATGGATATTTCCAGGCTGCCCCTTAGAATGCACCACAGTCATTTTATCTAGAGGTTACCAAGGTATGAATGACAGCTGCCAAAGCCTGTTCTTGCAATAATGGACAAACCTTATTTCATTTATGTATGATGAATGCACACATCTCTCCTATTAGGACAGCATTCAAAGTTCCATACAAAGAGAAAAAAATCAAGATAGCATGGAACGTAATTATGATCTCACACAGTAAAACAGTGGAAGCAAAATACAATTTATAAACAATACAATATGAATGTTAAAAATGCCAGCAGGCAGATAGAAAAAATCATTTTAAAAACCCAGTGATGCTATATTCAAAGCATAGATAAAACACACAAATGTTACAGAATAAAAACAGCACCAAACCCATAAGCTATGTGAAAATCCTGTATGAGCAGAATTGTCTTTGCGTGCTGGTATAAGGGCAACAGAGAGGGAGCCAACCTAGCCTCCCATGGCACAAAGTTTCAGAACTTGGGAAAACCCGCCAAAGAAGCTGCCCCCAGCATCACCCCCAAAAGTGCTTCTGAATGTCACGAGACCATTACAAGGGCATCTCCAGCAGGCAGGTAATTAATTTTCATCCAATGTTGCCTGTTGTCCACTCACCCAAGCACTATGATCCAGAAGGTAGCCTTGTAACATAATAATTATCAATCCCCAAGGCAGATTTTGAAATAGCTCCTTCAAGGTACTATGGCCAGCTAGATGCTATCAACCAAAGGGCACACCCTGTCACACACCTTGGCCACATCATTGGGTTGTGTTAACTGAAAGCAACCAGCAAGCTCAAAACAACTCCAAGCAACCAGAATCAGGTGGTTCTTCAGAGCAGCAAAGGGCTTGTCTTGTGGATTATAGCTACCATTGTTCCTCACCATTGGCCATGCTCAGTAGGACCGAAGGAGCTGCAGTTCAACATCATCTAGAGGGCCAGACTTCACCACCTCTGCTTTGTTACCTAGCAAACAAATTAGCACAGTCAATACAGCTAAACGTTCTCCTCACTTACTTTACTGAAAGTACACATGAACCCATTTTGATGCAGGACTGTGGCAATCAGGAAGCAGGGATTTAAGCTTATCCCCTCCCATTTTTGCCCCCCAATCCTACCCTCATCCTGGGGAGACAGCTTTTTATACTATTCTAAACACCCCTTCAACAGGGGAAGAGTGGCATTTCAGAATGAAATATGGGAAGGCAAACTTAAATCCCCTCCCTTCTGGATTACCAAGGTCCCAAACCAAATCAGGGCTATGCATACTTACACAGAGATAAGTAAACTGAAGAGTGATTTGGTTCACATAACATGACAAGCAACTGCTGGTAGTTATCAACAATTAGTTGTTATGTTGTCTGGACCTAGTTGTGGTGATTTACCATTGTGACTTACCATGGTTGAAAACCAGGATAAGAAACAGCAGCCTGTTCCTGGATTTCCTCCCTGCCATGATTGATTGTTGTGTTGTTCAAACTTGGACAACAGAACTCATTGAGGGGAAATCTGCAGCTACCAGAGACCCAGCTCTCAGCAGCAGCACCCAGTTCACCTCCCCACCTGTGCCCAAGAGTCATGCTCTTGGGCAAAAGCATTGGAATCAGCTGAACAGTGCTGCCTTTTTGCCAATGCCACCTGACTGCTTGCTCTCCTTGTGCAGGAGAGTGGATTAGGTTCCCTGAGCCTTTTACACGCTCTTTGCTTGTTCTCGAGCAGCAGTGAGGGCTGTTTAATTACCTCCTGTCTTTTCTGCTGCACTTCAGGAAAGGAACCCTGTTTGGGCTGCTGTGGCTAAAATCAACTTGTGATTGTGGCTGTTAAAGAGAAGAACATCGCTCCTCTGCAGAGAGTTTCCTGGGACACTGCTAGAATTGAGGAGGAATGAGGTGTGGAGCAAGAGGAGAGCAACTGTGGCAAGTCCAGTTATCTGTTGGGCTCATGGTGGCAACTTGCCACTTAGTGACAATCCATCGAAGTGATTTCCATGCAAATCTGCCCACTGTCAGATATTCTTTAATCTCAATGAGACCCGTTTTCCGGTAAGGTCTAAATCATGTGAAACTGAGTCACCAGACAACTGTCTGCTGATTTGATGGCTGCAGAGGTAATGGAAAGTGTTGCTTCTTTGTTTCGCTCACTGCGGGAGAGAACTATGGGCAATAGCTAGAGCTTCCCTACATAATAAGGAAATAAATGAGCTCCGTTCAGTGAGATGGGATACAAGATGCAGACTGAATAGGGCTTCTGCTGAGGAAACATTCTGGCTAGCAGGATTTGGTCTAACATCTTTTCATTCTTGGTCACAGGGGCATTTTCAAGGCTCCACCTCAAGCAAGGCAAGGCAAAGAGGGAAGAGCAGCTAGCAATTCGGCTGTACTCTTTTTTCCCCACCTGTTATTTAAATATGTACGGTATTTTCATCCTTGTAGCTTGAAACACTTCTTGGTTCAAGTGCTTTATGATGTGAGTGTAATACTTACACTGAATTCTCTTTTATGTGAACAATGAGCAAGCGTGCCTAGATATTGCACACAAAAGGCTCAAACGGTGATTTAAATCTAACACGTGAAAATGCTTTTTCATGCAAGAGAAAGAAGTTGTAAAAGTGCTATAACAAGTGTGGCCCACACCTGATATGCCAAAGATAAATGAACACTATTAAAGCCTTATTAGGCAACTAATTTGTGGAGCTGGGGACAATTACAATGCAGTGACAAAATGAATGCTTAGTTTTTACAAAATGCTTTCCATTTTCAAAGTATCCCTTCCATACTAATTAATTCACTCTGCTAAATGCAAATTAAGCATGCGTGCCTGTGCACACCCACCCACACATTTTTAGATTTGCAATAATTTTAACTTTGCACTTTTGCAAATGGCTAGTTAGGATAAATTTCTGTACTGTTTGCATTTGAATCCCCCCTGACTTGTGTGTGTGTATCTGCTAATTGAAGATATTTTTTCATGAATATTATGGAGGGAACTGTATATCATAATGAATTTGTTAGTGATTAAAGTGGTACAAGTCTCTTTGTTACTTCTGTACTTTTAGCAACCTTATTCTCCCACCCCTGAGCACCACTGCACAAATTGTCTCACCACCACCGCATCCTGTCATTATACTTTGCTGAAAGTGATTCTCAGTTCCAATAATGCAATAGGCTGTCTTGCAGTGGCTTCTGAAACCCCCACCCCACAGTTTCCTTAAAACAGCACTACTTAAGAATAGTTAATATCACTATTAACTAATAGTCTTCCTAAGTGAATTGAGAATGGCTCCACCCTAATTCCAATCAGTGATGACCTACACTGGTAGTCATCAGTGGTAGTCCCTCCAATATGGTAGTCCCTTCCAGATGTTTTGGACTATACTGGTAGTCCCTCCAATATGGTCCCTTCCAGATGTTTTGGACTATAGCTTCTAGGATTCCTAGCAATTGGCTAGAATGATTGGGACTGATGGGAAATGAAGTCTGAAACATCTCAAGGGAACCAGGCTGAGAAAGGCTACAGCAGAATTCTCACTCCAGTTCACTTGACCCATGTAATGTGACCATATTACATGTTGTTTTGTTTTTCTCCTCTTGTTGGAATTCTTCACTTGCCTAAATAACCATTTGTCACAACATCTGTAGACTTAATTTAAAAGCTCTGATGAAGGGACAGCCGTTCCTCTAAGGCAACTATGTAATTAAGTGAGAAAACACTCCAGAAACTCAGAAATTGCAAATATATCGAAAGTGATTCATGGTGAATAGACTTCAGCAACCACCATTCATTGTACTGTTGTAATTCCAAATTGCTTTGGAGCAGTTCCCTACCAGACGCTCCATTCAATCTCTCTCTATTGTTTTAAGACCATGTCTGAAATAATGACAACTGACAGGGGAAAGTAATTATTTTATACATGGTCTACATTAAAGATGTCACAATCTTTAGTAAGTGACTAAAAATCCAGAGATACAGTGAAATGCTGGAGGAGGAAGAGGAGGACTGGGCAGCCACTTTCCATGTCATCTGGAATAATTCGCATTAGGTACGCTAACTCTTATAACTTTATGTTTGAAGTCAGATTTTCTCTGTGTGTATCATAGATGAGAAGGTGCTTTATCTTACTGCAGTTATGTGGAGGTTTGGGGAGTCTTGCAATCATGAGGTGTATGCAGTAAGTCAACATTAAGCACACGCTTGGCATACAGAAGGTCCCTGGTTTGGTCCCGGACAGCTCCAGGTAAAAGGATCAGGTAGCAGGTCGCAGCAAAGGCCTCAGTTTGAGATCCTAGAGGCGGCTACCGGTCAACTGGAATAGACAAATAGTCTGATTGGCTATACAGCAGTTTTAATGAGAGATTGAACCCACATACACTTCTTCTTCTTCAACGCCACCTCTATACTACCCAAAAGCCAAAGCTCTGGTTTGTCAGCTGAGACTCCTATGCAAACAGTCATTTTGGGAGTGAAGGACACAAAGAGTCCAACCCTGGTGCACTTTACCCTATTAAACAGAACAGAGTGAGAGGAAAAAAAAACCTATAGTTTTATTCTTGAGAATAAAATTTGACCACAGCAAAAGGGCAAATGGACCCCAAAAGAGAGTCCTCTTTTCTATCTGGTGCCCTGGATGACCAGATAGCAACAACACCAGCTTATTATATCAAAATCCCCATTGGGAATGCTGATTGGCACATTTGAATTCAGGTGCTAATACTCCTGTTTACAGTGGTATAGTCCAAAACATCTAGCCAGCCCATGGTTAATATTGGCCAGCCAGGTATGTCCCACAGAAAAAATGCTGTGCATATTTAAGTAGAATAAAGTCACTGGCTGAGGACCACTGAGAGATTTAAGATTTATTTCCTGTCTAAAGCATGCATGAGATTGTGCCCTTTACTTAAACAACTGTTGTTTTAAATTATGGTTTACTGCAACCTTACCCTGCAGATATTCTCAACTTCAGCTTCCATCAGACTCAACCAGCATGACAAATGGCCAAGAATACAGGAGTTGTGGTCCAAAACATCTGGAGGGCAACAGATGTTGTTATTGTTGCTTTTGCCGGCTTTTACAAAAGGCAGTATAAAGCCATGAAGTAAATAGCCTGCCATCAAATATTAGGAGTGTATAGACCACAGTTATAGAACACAGAAGTGGCTGGCTCAGTGGTAACCACTAGCTTTAGGATGCTATTTCATCAGGTATCACCTGTCCTCCTCCCATCGTGCTGCTCCTGTGTCAGCCTGATGCACCTAGCAATGGTGGATAGCGGCAAGCTGATTAACATTGCAACACCATCCTGGTATTATTCCACAGCACACACAATATTTTCCCAAAATTGCCTTGGGGAAAATCGCACCATTACAATATGTAATCATACATTGTATCTCTCTCAAAGTGTACAGTTCCTTCCAATGCTTTGGGCCCCCTATACATGCCACTTCTTTCTCAATGTTTCTGGCCAGCTTCTACTCTTCTTACACTCTGATGACCTGGAATGTTTTTCTTTGAGGTAGTAAGTTATCCAAAACCAAATACTTTCCGTCTTCTGTCTGCTTTCCTAGAGAAATCAGTTTGAAAACTGCTCCGCACCATAAATAAATTTATTTTCAAGGTTTATATATTGATCCATAATATGGTACAGAGATTTCAAAGTGGTGAGCGATAAATGATAGAACAGATAATGTTGTACCATGCATATTATATTTTGTATATATGTATGGATGTGTTCATAGACTGTAATGTGCAGTTTCGGGTGAATGGAGGGGTTTATTTATTTATTTATTTATTAAAACATTTTTATGCCGCCCCATTCGCCAAAGCCGTTCAAAAGGGTTGCACTTTTGAACCTATATTTTGGCATACCATCAAACTACAGCCTTTATTCAGTGGATTGCAGTGCAATACAATTACTTTTTAACACTTACTATGGAGTAGCAGCGACAGTAGGGCTGCACACAAGAGTCCTTCTAGCAATGATGCAGTTAGGTCATTTTAAACACTGGACTTACTGGTCTTGCAGGCGCATGCACATTAGACAATCTTGTACACGTCACAACTTCTTCTATTCCACCCCATTAGTCACCCTTCCCTGCACTTTCCATCCTCTACAATGCCTCTACATTCCTGATGTATCACAGCCCTAGACTTTGGCCTGAAGTCTAGCCTCACTCTGCCATGGTCTCCCATGTATATTCGGCACTTTGAGGGGCACAGGTGGCATGCCGACCTTACAAGACAGAGCCCCTCCTTTGGCAACATTCCATTCCCTGCAGGGTTACTGAGGTGTGGGGCTGGGAGACACATGGACATTTGAGGAGAGGCCAGCAAATATTTTTCCCTGTCTATATTGGGTGTATGTGTCAAGCAGCTGCTTAAGAACAGCACACGTTTGCCAGTGCTTTTCTAAACACAAGCCAAGGTATGAGCAGTCGTCCTTGGACCTTCACATCAGAATAAATAAGTTTTTAGCTGAGCAACAAAAAACAATCAGAGTCATTTGATTCTGCCTTATAGAAAAGCACACGCTCAGTTAGAGGAGTTTATGCCTGATCATGTTTTTCAATTAATATAACGTGCAGCAGTCAGAGCAACAAATGGCTGTGCATTCAAGTGCACGACTAGCAGTGCATTAAAATGATACACAACACATGCTCTGTTCATTGTAAAACCCCACGGCTTATAGACGTCGGCAGGTACCACGTTACGTGAGGACAAACTTGATAAAGCAGGCAGCGGCTGGGTTACAGATGCATGCAGAATAGGCTGCGCTTCATCCCCTGGAAATGGAAGCTAGCTTTTTCTCAGGCCATCAGTAGCAATATTACATTAAAGAAACAACTCAAACAAAATCAGGCTTGGCTGAATGTAACAGCTACCACTTGCCAACTTTTTCTTAAGGGCTTTGTTGTACTATAAGAAAACTACAAAGATAGGCAACACAAACACTAACTCTCATTATCTTTGTCTGCACAAGTGCACCCCCCTTTCCTCTAGGCTTGCTAGGGTAGGGCCTTCAAGCTGGACAATTTCAGACACCTAACTTGGAGTAATTCCGATCGAAAACAAAAGAATTCTGAAAAGGCATAATTTCATTCCTTTTATTTTCATTTAATTTCTATACTACACAATAGCCAAAACGTTTAAAGAAGTTTACAACCCAAAAAGCACAAAACAATAAAAGTACATTGTAAAACAAACAAAATATAAAAACAACTTAAAGCAAGTAAAATTT
Source organism: Varanus komodoensis (assembly GCF_004798865.1). Taxonomy (NCBI): domain Eukaryota; kingdom Metazoa; phylum Chordata; class Lepidosauria; order Squamata; family Varanidae; genus Varanus; species Varanus komodoensis. Next base: position 48,315,166 of record NW_025335268.1, on the reverse strand, counting down.
TGCAATATAATGCCAGGATCTGATAAAAACAACCAGCATCATTAAAAGCCTTGTCATATGCCATCAAATGCCTAGGAGTAGAGAAAAATCTTAATCTGGTCTCCAAAAAAAAGACAATGTTAGACATTCAATGGAGAAAACATTTAATTATCAGGGGCAACAATCAAGGTGGCCTTCAGCTTTCTCTGAGTCCCCTTGGAAGAGGCGCTTTGACGTTCATAATTAAGTTCATATTAGAATGGTACTCTCAGTTACCTTCACACACAGCCTAAAGTATCCAGGTCACATCTGATGCAGAAGAACTGGTCAGTGATCATGTAGTTGAAACCACAAGCAAATGTTTTAATTTTGTCACAAATGTCACAGTTTGACATCGGCAGGGCTGCTAGGTAAGACACCCTCAGTGAGTTCTTTCCCTGGTGTGGCAAGAGCTAATTGAAGCATCTCACCATCATGGCCACCAGCTGCTATGGCTTCTCATCCTTTCTTATCATTGCTACTACTTATTTTCGATTTATTTATTTTTCGATTTATATCCTGCCTTTTTCCTACAAAGGGCTCAAGGCAGCTTACATCTCCTCCATCTTAGCCCCACAACAACAACCCTGTGAGGTAGGTTGGGCTGAGTCTGTGACTGGCCCAAAGTCACCCAGTTGGCTCCATGGCTGAGCAGGACTAGAACCCAGATCCTCTGAGTCCCAGTCCCATGCTCTTAACGACTACACCACACTGGCTCTACTTGTGTGCTACAGGTGGAGAACACAGTGAGCTTGAGAGAGAGAAGCAGGTGAACAAGTAGCTTCCAAAGAAGAGGAGGACCAACTCCAGGGGCTTGTGTTGGTGGCCGTTGCTGGGGGGGGCGGGGGTGGATCCTTGGCAGGTCCTTAATCATGCAAGCCCAACACCAGGCACAGGCTTTGGCAATGAGAGCTGCACAGCTGCCACTGTAGTCAGGGCTTTTTAGCCTCTGGTCCCTTCCCTAACATGAGCCCCCTCACGCACTATCTTTGGTACTTTCTGATGTGACATCGAAATAACAGTTTCATGGCTCCACAGACAGAACACAACCATGAAAGGGAAAGAAAGTAATTAATTCAAGGTTTGTATGTCAGTTTGTATAGTCATCAACTCCTAAACTGAGAAGGAAAACCAAAAAGATAAGAATAGCTGTTAAAAAGGGCAGCAGTGGAGTTTTTATTAGTAGTACTACAGCACAATGTTGACCCCACAGAGCAATCAAGATTTGTGTGGCAAACACCACTTGATTTCTGTTGAGTAGTGCTCACAACAGAGCAAGCTTCTATCACACAGAACTCTTCTTCAAGCCGAAAATACAAGAAAGTAAATTAAATATTTTCTAAGCAGGTTGTACTGCTTTGTTATGTTGTTTTGAAATGGCCATTAAAAACTGAAGATATACCAAAGAAGTTAAAGGTAAAAATAATTAAATTGCAATCAGACCAAAGGCACAAGGACACCCATAACAAAACAACTGTATGTACTGTTCCTCTCCAACAAGCTAAGAAAAATATCACAGCTACGGTCACACTCAGCTTGCTGCAATATCTTGAACTGAACCAGGGGAAAAGGAAGGGAATTTCCTGAAAACCAGCTGCTGCAGGGACAACACAACCCTTGACAGTGTAATACATTTGGTATCAAATGAATACACCACCGTTTTATTTGTGGTGCATTACAGTATTACAGAAAATTTGGTCCAGTTTCTCTTTCGTTGTACATCAAGCCCCATTCACCCAAGCTGTTACATTCCTACTGTTCCCATTGATGTGCAAGACACCAGATCAATCTGGAGCTCCAAATTTTTAACACATCTGATATGATCAATTTTCACTATAACCATTTGCAATCAGACCTGAAAAAACAAAGTAGGTTCTGAGCCCTGTCTTTTGCAGTCATGTGGTCATGTGCATTGGGAGCACAAGATGGTATCCACCTCGTCCAAACAGTGGAGGATGGGTAAGGATATGAGAGTTCTCTGTGGGCCTCCCCTTCCACATAAGGTCCTATTTTGCTTCCTGCAGGCAAGTCCTGGGCAGCCAAAGAATAAAGCAGGCTTCTTTTCAGATTCCCTGCACTGTGGCAAATTGGCTCAGGGTGCTTGGCACATCACAGCAACCCACTCAGCAACAAGTCATGGCAGGGTGTTCGTCATACAAAGAATCCATAGCAAGCCCTGAGAGAAGATTGGGCTCACGATAGATTGTTTCCCCCTCTTTTCCCCTCAATCTCCCCTTGGGTATCCAAAGAAAAGTCGTATCATCCTCTTCTTGGCCCCAAACATGAGCCACATGGAGTCACTGTGTCTTTTTTTCTTCATGCCTCTTTTCTTTTAGAGATCATGAAGGCCGATTGTCAATCCAGTTTTGCGATCCCCATTTTGACACCTATAGGCAGCTCCTCCAAGTGTCCCAGGGGCACCTTGGAAGGGCTGCCATGTTTACCAAGGCCTCTCTCTCTCTCTCTTTGGGGGGGGGGTGCTTCCCCCCCCCAAATCTTTTGAAGCACAGATTTGTGATTGCAGGCTTTGAAGCCTTGAATGAGGAAATGCCTAGGTGGTGGGGGGGGGGGCACCAGCACTAGACATTGCTCAGAAGGGGCTCCACGATTCCCCCCTTTGCTTCCTCCCAATAGCTGTCAGAAAGAGACTGTCAAGACAAACCAAAGGTATGAGGCATCATTGGCTGCCAAAAAGGTTTTCTTCAGATAGCCCAGATATGGGCTATTGCACTGGCGTTCAAATCAAAATAATAATTTATATGCCCTTCCTCAGCAGAACCCTCACCCACTCCCCTTTAGTTCTCAGTAGGGTGAATGTCCTGAACTTCCAGGAATGTAGGAAAGTGCAATCGCCCCAGTTTTCTAGCAAAAAAAGGGCGTTTTCACAGCTTTGACAATTAGCTGTGGAAGCCTTTAAAAAGGGAGTTTGGATTGGGAAATGGGAGATTTTGTACTGGACATACACAGATTAGCCTGAAATGATTGTTTTGAAGTTGGGATTAGGAAAAATGGTGAAAGCACATGTCAAGTGAATAATTACTGCTTAGTCTGAAGCAGCAGCAACCAATGATCTTTAAGTAGCATGAAATCCAAGCAAAATATTTTCAACAAGGCAGGTTGAGTGAATGACAGGTTAGAAAGGCCAAGTCTTCATTAGTTGAGTGAACCTTCCAAAGAGGAAATGTAGGTAACAAAACTGCTGAACCAAGATTAAAACTTTCATAACATGCACTGTGCATCAATGTGTAGTTTTGATCCAGGTCTCCTAAATTTTATGTTTAGAGACTATATACCTACCGCATTTTAAGATCCGAGATCTTAAATATACTTGTCTCTTGCATTCAGGAAATGGTGATGGATAGTCCCTTTACCAATACCAAGATTGCTAGACAATTTCAAAGAATACTTCAAACATTGCACATTTTGGAGTGTTTGCTTTTCATCTTAGAGCTCAGCTGTAGGGCAATGCTGCCACCTATGGAGGCTGTGCAGAGAAGATACGTAAAAAGAATGGAAATGCAAACAAATAATAAGAAATAAAGGGATGGAAATAAAAGCAAAACTGAACTGGAAATTTACAGTGTCAGAAAAGTTACAAAGAATTTTTAAAAGCATTTAAATATGGAAATGCCTATGGAATTACAACTACAAACATGAAAAATAGATACAAACTGGATACAGTATAGTAAAAGTTAAATACAATAAATTTAATAAAATTTGCAAAGTTACAAATAAAATAAAATTGAGACTTTTACTATTCACAGGTATGGTACATACTGTATCCATCCTGTATCTGTTCTGCATTAATGTAGTCCTAAGTCCATCCTATCCCATGTTTGCATCATTTTATTAGCATTTCTAATGCACAAAGATTTCATTTATTTATATACACAACATTCCATAATATACCCATTTTGTAAATATTTTCCCTTGCATGCTTTTCGTACACAGGTTTTGAGCTGAGAACTGCATTGATAAGTTTGGAAAAATGAGCAATGTGAAAGGTATCAATATTTCAATCTATATACTAGTCTGGGAAGTGCAAATTACCTTGGGTTATTTAAAAATGTGGACCAAATTAAATGAATTCTCCAGTACTCCTCCTCACAGGAACTAACTTCCCAGTTGAAACAAGGAACTATCTTTGATACTTTTTAATGTGACACTTATATAAGAGTTTTACAAATCTGCAAACATAACAAATTTCCCTTACATGGAAGGGGAATTTAATAATTAATTGATTGTTTGAATATCAGTTTGTGTATTGATCACTACCTAAATTGAGAAGGTAAACAAAAAAGATAGGAATATTCCTACTGTTACTGAAAGGGTAGAAATATTTCTGTAGAACTATTGACCTCACAGATGAATCAAAATAGTACTTTCTTTGGAATCAACTAGTGTTTACAGTAGCTCATGTTTCTGGATTATACAGAACTCTTCTTCAAGCTGACAGTTCAAAAAGAGGGGAAAAAAACGGTTTCTGAAGCAGGCAATAATGCTTCCAATTCCAGATCCAAATTCTTAATAAAGGGCTAACAGGGACAGATCTCTAAACAATTGGTTTAGTGTATTCAAAAGGGGTAGGAGATTGTGAATCCATAAAACTGATTGTGATTACAGAACTAGAAGGTGACAGCCACCGTGAATTAAATATAAGTTGTAAGCCAAGTGATGACCTCATAGAGACATATTCATTTCCTGACAAAAGGGACTCTTTGGATCCTTGTTTTTTGTTTCAAACATCTAGTGACATGGCTCAGTGCAACAAAACACACAAGAGAAAATGAAAGACCCAGACCATACTTCATTTGAAACATCTTATTGTATATACAAATCTACACAGGTGTAGAAGCAAAACAAAATGAACAAAAATTAGTTGATTTCAGAATGAGTCAGTGTATCTTTTTTGTACATGTCATGTACACATCTAATAATCCAAATTAGAACAGCATCAAGAAAATCCATGTAAGTATAAAAGAGCTTTTACAAACAGTAATAAAAAGATCATGGCACTAATCCAGCAACAAAATTATCTTTTAAAAAATAAATCTACAGACCAGTTGTAGGTTTGGTTTGGTTTTGAATGACCGCTACTGCTTCAAATACCTCCCATTACCTTTATCATTCCATCTGATTTGGAGCAGCAAAGGACTATAACCTATTGCAGTTTGCTATTTGGTGCATTTATACTATCTTTAAAACTAGGTTCTAGATTCATAAATACTTGTTTTTACATTTCCTATGTGTCTGAAATGGAGGGGTGGGGGGTAAGGTGGGATAATATCCAGTGTTGCACAAGCAGTATGTTGCTCACACAAGATTTTCCCTGGCCCTGCTGCTCCTTGGAGATCTCAACTCTCCAGAACCTGGAGACTCCAGAGTCCTCTGAAGAAGATGCTGAGAAACACAAGGGCTGACGCTGTTCCATTAGTGGAAGGAATCCACTTGATGGTACCTTTAGCTTGTTACCAGGGATCACTGACCACTGTATACTGAGCAGGGCAGGGAGGAAAACACCTAATGATGCTGGAGAACATGAGGATGTAGCACTAAGGACAAAAGGCATCTAAGGAGCTACCATGTAGTTACGGTCAGGATAGGTTTTCATTGCCCCACCCTCTTGACCTGAAATGCCAAGCGGCAAGCCCTGCCAAAGATCCAGTTTACGGGCCACTGCTGCTCATTTTCATTTCTATTACTCATCGTGTGCTTACATTAGCCATCCCATTACTCAGAGGCAATCTGGGCACAAGTAACTGGGAATGCTGCCTATGCAAAACTTATTCAAGTGTATTCCTCTGCCAGAGAACCAAGTTCTCTGCATGGCTGACTGGCCACTGCCATAGAAAAATGGCAAAGCAGTTCTGTGTATAATAATGAGGCATCTTAAAACCTGAATTCGAGCAGTAACACATTTCTTCTACTGGCAGTTTGCTATTTGATACAAACTCCCTGGGGAAAATGTTCTTTTTGCTATAATTCTACAAACTTAAATTCCATTCTTTTTGTTTTATGAAGAACAAAACTGTGCAGGTATTCATATGCATCCAGATAGACTTAGCTAAATATGATTCCCTGATAATTCACCATGGAGAAAAACACATTAAATTATATTTGCCATATTTTATCTTCGACCACAAGTGAGTACTTTTCTGGGGCAGCTTTGCCATTGAACAAATGCTTGAATATGGCTCAGGGGTCATAAAAGGGCCATGATTTCAGTGGGATGACACCAGTCGGGCTAATCTGTTTACATGATATGGTCAACAATACATTGTAAGCATCAAGATAAGAGTTGACTGATATCAAAAGGTCATGATTGCTTCAGTGCCACCTAATAAACAAGGTTTCCCAGGTGGTTTATAATAAATGGCTTCACTAGCTTTAGATGATGCTTTATCGACAATGCTATCTTTGGAAATGTCTAAGACTGAGAAAGGGAAAGAAAACCAGACTTGATTGACAAGTCCATTTAGGTAACTGCCATCACTTCACACTACACTTGGGCTCGCTTCACATACTTGTTTTCAATATGTACAGATTACTCAGTGTGAGTATTGAGCACATCTTCTTATAGCATACATTATTTCCTACCTGAAAGTGTTTTTTGTGTGACGGAATGCATAAGATGAGCTGCAACTCTTATTCTGTATATATACTTCTTTTACCCACAAATGTCTATGCGCATGTGTGTATATATAGCTTGCTAAGAGTTGAGAAGAAGAGGTGGCAACCCAGGAGAGTAAGAACACAGATCTACTTTGATAGATGGAAAAGCAAATGCCAAGATTTTCACAGTACCATATTTTTCAACTACCAGAATCACAGGAATTGTTTCCAGGTAAAGACAGTTACATTAGTGCACTTGCATTATGTTCCTCAGAAGAAAAATAGCAAGTAAGGGCACATAAATCTTGTGTAATCAGTAAAAAGTAAGCAGATACTTGTAGGAGGCTTACATTATTTCTGTTGAACTGCCATTGCCCTGTGTACATATGTCCATATGAGTATTTGGAACAATGAAGAAATGCTTTTTTCTACAGTTGCTCTTTGTGGATGTTTTTAAGAAAATTGGCTCTTCATTAAAAACTGAAGATCTAGCAAATTAAAGGTAAAAATAATTAAATTGCAATCAGACCAAAGGCACAAGGATGCCCATAACAAAACAACGGTATGTACTGTCCCTCTCCAACATGCTCAGAAAGATATCACAGCTAGCTGCTGTCCTACTCAGCTTGCTGCAGTATCTTGCACTGAATGGGGGGGGGGGGGATTTCCTGAAAACCAGCTGTTGCAGTGACAACACAGCCCTTGACAGTGTAATACATTTGGTATCAAATGAATACACCACCGTTTTATTTTTGGTGCATTATACTTCTACAGAAAAATCAGTCCAGTTTCTTTTTCCATGTGGATCCAGAAGTTCAGCAGTTTTTTGATTTTATAACCCATTCAGCATTTGGGTTTAGTTGATACAAAGCCTTCATGTAGGTATCATCATCTAGGCAACGTTCACCTGTTATAAAACACATTAATGATATAAAAATTACAGATTTAAAAGATAATTTATTTTATTTAAAATGTTCCTTAGTTACCTGTTAGGACAGGAACCTTCCTAAGACAATAACAACAGAACACATAATAAAAACAGAAACAGTAATAAAAACAGTGAAAACACAGGAGAAACAGCAATTGCAGGAGCCAGCTGATGAAAATAGCAGACCTCAATATAAAATAAAGCTTACAACAGATTATGGGAGCAACAACTTGGACAGGCCCATTGTGAAATAGCAAGCTGACAGGCCTTCTTAATGGCCTGCAAGTGATAAGGGTTGTCAGATTTCTGATAACAACTTATTCTAAAGATGCTGGGCCATCATAAAAAAGGCCGGCTCTCATGTAGCGACCAACTCACTACTCTACAGGTGGACGAATGAGCAGGACCTCTCTTGCTGATCTTAAAATGTGAGCAGGCTGATACGGGTGAATGTAATCCTTTGAGTAATTTGGTGCTATACTGTTTATAGCTTCAAAACCAGCATTTTAATTGAGCTTGGAAACATAACAGTAAGCAATACATAGTATTGGTTATATAACAAGCTAATCATCTTGTTCATGCCAACATTTAGCCCTATTCTGTACCAACTGAAGGTTCTGAACAATCTTCAAACACTGCTCCATGTACAGAGTATTCCAGTACTCCAGCTGGAGTATTATTAGGGCATGGATTACTGATGCAAGGTCCATTTTCTCCAGACAGTGCTATAGCTGCTATTCCAGCCTAAGGTGCCAAAAATGCACTCCTAGTTACTACAGCCATCTGGCTTTTCCCAGTTAATGCAGAGTCCAGGAGTACTCTGAGGCTATATACACTTTGTCTTATAGGTTGTAAACCTTAATCAGGAGTAGTTGGTTCCCCATCCCACGGTGTTGCCATATTATGTGAATTAATTATTAATTATTTGTATCCCTGCAACCACTGCACCATACAAATCCAACAGCTTCCATGGGTTGTATAGATGGAAACAAGAAATAAAAAAGCATGAAGAATAGGATGGAACCTTGCAGGCTATCAGTGGATACTAGCCTTGCTGATTGTGCCAACTCCTTTACCAGAGGTGGCATGTCAGCGTACACCAGTTTCTGAGGAGCTTGGGCAGGCAGAATTTTTGCACCCATGTGGCTTGAGAGATCCTGTGGGCAGCTGGTTTGCCACAGTGGACCTTCAGTCTAATCCAGCATGGCTTTTATTATGTTCTTATGCTGCAATGTCTTTGAAGTGGAACAAAAGTTCCCTAAACCTCCATAAAGGACCAGACGTACTTTTAAAATGTGCCACCCAAACTCAGTGGTCCATAAAGATACCATTGTTGGCAGTATCAAAAGACACTAAGAGTCTAAAAGAACCAACAGATTGTACTCTCCCATCTATTCCCAATGTAAGCAATCAGCTAAGACAACCAAAGGCATTTCCATCTGATAACCTGACACTTGATTAGAGTGTGTCTAAATATCAGTGTTATCTGACACCGCTTGGGGTTGTGAGGCCATCACACACTGTAGCTCCTTGTCCAAGAATGTAGATGCAGGTTGAGAGGAAGCCCAGGAACTCTGCTCAGCTTTGGCAGATTTCACAAGCCATTGTGGACAAAGGTCTAAAAGGCAGCTGCTAAGTTTCCTCCAAGCATTTAGTCCATTTTTTCATGTTGCACAGGCTAAGAGGTATCTGTAACATGTTTTTATGGGATGCTAGCCCTGTCCATCTCAGACTTTGCCAAATCAATGGTGTCTAAGTCGACCCAGAGCTTTCACTGGAAGCTCAGGTGACAGCGGTGACGAGGAGCACTTTCTTTCAGCTTCGGCTGATCCATCAGCTGCATCCCTACCTGGAGAATGACTGCCTGGTGACAGTGACACATGAGTTGGTGACTTCCCGACTTGACTTCTGTAACGTGCTCTACGTGGGACTGCCCTTGAAGATGGTCTGGATACTTCAACTGGTTCAAAATAGAGCTGCCAGGCTGCTGACAGGGACTGGGCGTTATGTTCACATGACTCCAGTTCTCCGTCAGCTTCACTGGCTCCCCATTGAAGTCTGGGCCCAATTCAAGGTGTTGGTTATGACCTATAAAGCCCTTAACAGCTTGGCTCCTGGTTACCTGAAGGAGCGCTTACGTCCATATATGCCCGCCCGCCCCTTGAGATCTGCGGGAGAGGCCCTTCTCCGGGAACCCTCCGTGAAGGAAATTAGGAGGGTAAGTACTCGAAGGCGGGCTTTCTCTGTGGTGGCGCCCAATCTATGGAATGCGCTCCCCAGAGAGGTCAGCCTGGTGCCGTCGTTATTCGTTTTTAGGCACCAGGCGAAGACCTTTTTATTTAAACGTCATTTTAATTGTTAATTTAACTGTTAATATTATTTATTTTATATCCTTGGCCAGGTTGACTCAAATTCTATTGTTTTTATATTGTGATTATTTATTTATTGATGTGAGCTGCCCCAAGGCTTCGGCAAATGGGGTGGCATAGAAGTTTCCTAAATAAATAAATAAATAAATAAATTGGCACAAATAGAACTGTCTTGATTAAGAACGCAGTCTCTCTTACCAGGGTCTGAAAAAGCCTTATCATCTAAATGCACGGTATTAGCATTATCCTTCCCTACCTTGGCTGTCTTTAATCATGGCAACTTTGTGAGATACTGACAGAGGCTATGCTTACGTCTTTCCCCAAGTAAGGTGGTAAAGTCTGACATAACCCAATGATACATCTGTCCTCCTCCCTGGCCTAATACCCCTGACTTGAATGGTCTGACAAACACTCCTTCATGCACATAAGTCTCTGGTATTCACAGATCTTCAGTATGCACTTTTTACTACATTGTCCCCTCCAGCTGTGACCATTTAACAGACAAGTTACGTGCCTCTCTTTAAACACTGCTCCCTGCTGCATAGTATAAAGCAGATGGGCAGTAAAGACTACTCAAGGCCAGTGCAGGTATATTGTAGGGGACAGGATGAAAGAGAGAGAACCTACTGAGTCCTGAAGTGACCATCGAATTCCATCCCACACTGTAGCTGAAGGAGAGAGCCAGTGTGGGGTGGTGGTTAAAGTGCTGGACTGGGGACCTGGGGGATCCAGGTTCTAGTCCCCACTCAGTCATGAAGCTCATTGAGGGATTATGGCCCAGTCTGAGCCCAACCTACCTCACAGGGCTCTTGTCATGAGGATAAAATGGAACTACATATGCTGCCTTAGGTGCCTTACAAGAGGAAAAAAAGGCGGGATATAAATACAAGGTAACAACAACAGCAACAATGTAATGTGGGCAGCTACAAAGCTGCCTCTAAATAGTAGCACCTACTGGAGTTGGCCGTTCCAACGCGGAGAGTCAGTTGGCACTCACGCCTCATTGTCCAACACTGCTCAAAGCCACGTGGCTGACATCACATCACCCTCTTCCACCACCAGGGCCCCACGTCCCGCACTATGCAACATCCAAGAGCAATGTCCTTACACTGCATATTCATAACTTCTCACCTGGCCCTAGACATGTTCCATCTCCATAGAGGCACTTTCATGCATTATCTGTGGTCATTTCAGCAGTACCACGTGACATGACCCCTGCCTGAGTCTGTGCATAATCTGTCGAGTAAACAGCCTTACCAATATTTCCTCCAACTTCATATAAAAACACCTCTTCTTTCTTCAGATCTTGGACCATCCCACTATAAAGAAATATAACAAATAATTAGGCCAAATACAAAAGCTACTCAATGTAGTTAGGAGGTTGCTCTACAGCCTGGGAAATTGCCAGTGCACTAAAATTATCTTTTCCCATCTGTTAAATTACTGAAATAAGCATATCATACTTGGATGATAATGGAAAGATGAACATATACTATAATGAATCACATGGAAACAAAATGACTTGGAAGTAATTCATATATCCACAAAGGCTGGTAATCTTTCCATTTTTAACACAGGCACTTGATTTGTACTATTTGAATGGATTCCATTATCTTAAACTGATGCACACAGTTAATGTTCATACTAGAGGCATATATTCCTAAAACTGAACACACACACACACACATATATTATATATATATAATATAAAATTATATTCACACACATACACACACTCCCAGGACTGCTTTTATTAGCATTGTATTATATTACATTTATATCCTACCTCTTTTCTTTTGCAAGCAATTTAGGTGGTTTACAAGGTTCTCTCCATTTTATCCTCACAATAACTGTGTGAGGGAGGTTAAGCTAAGTCACTAACTGACCCAAAATCACCCAGTGAGCTTCTTCACTGAGTAGGAACTAGAAGTCTAACAAGTCCCAGTCTAACACTCCAGCCACTATACTGCACTAGCCTATACAGACAATTCACATGCAACACACATTGCATCGAGTCCTATTGCTGCCATCAGGCATGCGCTATCACTACAAACATAACTGGGAGAAGGGGTGCAGCCATGCTGCAGAAGCAACCAATCTGCTGTGCCAGTAGCCCCGTTTTGTAAAACCCACATGAGCACATGCATTCTCAAATTTTGGACTGGGGGAGCAAGTACCCTTCTGTGGGTTTGCTCCACTTTTAAAATGTCAAAACGCATGACAGCAGAGAAGGATTTAATTGGTAAATGTGTCATGAGCAGAGCCGGCTAGAGCTGGGGTTGGACTACATGCCCTGGGAGATCCCTTCTGACTCACTCTATGCTTCTATGTTCTCACTGCAAAAGAGCTAAAGAATACTTGGGAAATGATAGGATGATGTTTGAAGGTACAGATGGGGCAAACTGCACTGCCTGTCAATAGAAATGCCATGGCACTGTATGGTTGGTCTCTGTGAGAGACACACAAATATGTTACATGCAAATGAGGCAGTAACTGCAGGGAGCAATGCCATTAACCACTCCAGATTTCCAATTGACAGCAGGTTTCCCTGAAGTATTGGTGTAACCAGGAGGGAAGACATCTGTACCTCTCCATAGGAAAGATTGTATCAGGAACTAAGTTTCCCCTTACTTGTTTTAAGCATCCAAAACCACAGACAGTCTCTTTGAAAAACAGTTCTTCATTGCCAAAGCACAGCTAATGAGTTTTATCAACTGAAAGACTAGTCTCTGTGCATGGACAGAGTGGTTAGTTGATCCTAAACTAGAAAGTACTTCTGAAAACCTTCCTTTTAAATGGTAATGGAATCTACTCCTCTGCATGGGTCACCCTTTAGAAGGACAAGCTGTCAAGATCTATGCAGGCCCTCTAACCAAGTAGCTCTTTTATCCACATACCACGTCCTGAGAGAGGGGCTGGACAGGAAATAGACGGATCTTCCACCTCTCCTCTGTACCCTTGCTTCTCTTACAAGCCCTGCCTTTCCCCTGGTCTGTCTGAGAATCTGGGGGCAGAGGCCTTGAGAAAGTCTGACCCTTCTCTAACCCCTCAACTCCCACACCCCCATCTCACAGTCTTCACTCAGTGTCACCCTGTTCTTGGAAAGTGCACCATCATTCCCAACAGAATCACAAGTAAGGAGCCACTTCTCAAAAAATGAAATTGCTATATGTGCGTTTGCAGGCTTGCAGCATTTTAGAACATGAAGCAATTTCGAGGGCTGGAAGTCCAGGTACAAGACTGTATATTGATGATTTCAACCTGAATCTGCATAATAAGAAAACTCCCTTGGATCTTAAGAGTCAAAGATCGTGCTGCACAAACACCAGGAGTGTGACAGCTCCCTCCTTTGATCTACAGCTCTTCCTGTGTCCCTAAAACTGAGTGCAGGATCTTGTAGAGTGACCTTTAGATGGTGTAGGTGGAAATCAGCAACACAGCCATCCATGAACAGAAATGCCTTCTTCACGGACAGTCAGATTGCTGGAGTCTATGTAGCTAGAGAAAATCTGACAAATATTCTTTTTGGTACTAGAAAAGGCATCTTTTCATGTTTATACACACTGACACAAATTTTCATGGAAGAAAGTTCTTCCTCCACTTCCTGTATCTTTCCATTTCACCAGTGACATGCTGCATGCATCTATTCATCACAGAAGCAATTCCTCAACAAATGTGTCTGGAACCTTCCAGCCACTGGGGCATATCCATGGGTTCCCAACATAGCAAGCTGGCCTGAGATCACTGTTCCAAAACTGAAAATGAACATTCCAGTTGGTAAAATAAGTTGATAAAAAATTGTTGCCTTTTCTTTTTAATGAATTCAAGATAGAGAAAGTTAATAATTAAATATACATTCATCCTCTGGGCAAAATTAAGTCAGATTTTTTTCCTTGCTGTAGAATTTAGAACTATCACATTAAAAAATGAAGTGCTTGGGAGAAAGAAAGGCAGGCAGGCAGGCATGTACCTTTTTTGGCTGAGGAACCTGCCAACTATATCGCTAGCTTTTAGTTCTTCTGTCAGCTGGATTGCCATGGAAACTTTGGAAAGATGAGGCGCTTGCACCCGTATTACTCTCTGAGGAATATCAGCCTGAAAAGCAATAATGAAATTGGAACATAGCAGCTTGCAGCTGGCAATGAGGAATATCTCAACAGTGCAGAATAATTAATTTGGACAGATCACAAACTGAAATTAGACATATTGTTCTATGCAGAGAAGACTTTTTAACCTATTATACAATCAAATAAAATGTGTATAAACACATATCTTTGTTATAGGGATAGAACATTAAGGATAGGAACTGTGACAGGTATTCACAGAAAAAGTGCATGTTCATCTGAACTGAATCTTGTTCTTATTAAAAACAAAACCAAAAACACTCTCTTTTTTAATTTGTGCTTTTGTTATTACTAAAAGCATGTTAAGATTAGTTAATAGTTTGGTTTTCTAACCAAAAGTTTTTCCCTTGCCAGATATTGAAGTTATTTTATGTTGTTGAGTATCATTCTTAATTACAAAATTAAAGGTGTTCTATTTCAAATTCTGAATGTGATTCAACTCATATTAAGTTATACATGAAATTCCTTTTAAAAAAAAGGATAGGATTTTTAGTTTGTTCAAAATTCAATGCATTTTATTAAAACTGTAGTACTAGTTACAATCCCTAGGATTGGTTTCCCAAACCTGGTGCCCTTCAAATGTATTGGATTGCAACTTTCATCATTCCTATTAGCCATGCTGGTTGAGAATAATGATAATTGCAGTCCAGCACATCTGAAGAGCATAAAGGCTATCCTAAACATAATCCTCAGCAGGCATTTTGCTGCTAGCCTGGCTCCTCACGTTAGGATTTAATAATAGAATACTGAAGTCAGTCTCTCTCTCTCTCTCTCTCTCTCTCTCTCTCTCTCTCTC
>NW_025335268.1:48160810-48300219 GCF_004798865.1 Varanus komodoensis | reverse complement strand
CACACACACACACACACACACACACACACACACACACACACACTTACTTTACATAACAATTAACATTAACATGTTATCTAACCTGGCCCCAAAATCCCAAAAGCTTTTAAAAAGCAATGTGTTCTTCAGGCCACTGCAATTTTACAGATTTCCACAAGATGTCTCTAGTCCACTGAGGCTGTGAACATTATTTCACCTGAAGATGGGTTACACTAAAAAGTGTAAATGTATGTATTCATTTATGTGCTACATTTATATTATGCTGACTTTAACACAAGCCAGATAAAATTAACTAGACAAAAGGCTTTGTTTAACCCATTATGAATATGAAAACAGCAGGTGTTCACTGAAAAATGAAGCAGCAAACTGAGTATGGTCCAACAGGAACAGCTTGTAGAATCAGCACAATAAATAAGATCCATGGGATATTCCAGGCCTTTTAATGTGTTCTGCTGTATATTACACATTGTTATATCATAATAGCATGAGATCTTCTCATGCCAAATGGGGGTGGGTTTTAGGGGCATAGTCCAGCAGTGAACAGAGTTAAAGGCATGGGACACACCAAGGATAACTGTAATCCCTACTAATTTGGTAAGACATTTTTCCACCAAGCAAGCAAAGCACAGCTCAATTCTTTGCATGTCTACTAATGAGCAAGCCCCAGTATAATCACTCCCATGCCTGCAAAAGCCACAGTTGAATTCTATGCAATATTCAATTTTTTGCAAAAAAGCTCAGCTAAAATCCTATATAGGGTATTTAAAGTTCCATTGCCTTTAAATATGCTTTAATCTCTGATCAGTCATTGGAAATGGAAGCAGAACAAACTTGTCAGTCTGTAGAAACCCCTGGGGGCAGGATCAAGCCCACGGACCAGAAGTACTAAACATAAGTAGACAGTAGGATACAAATTATACCAAATTAAATTTCTATCTGACTACTTAGTCTGGAATATTTAAGATATTTGGGAGTGGCATGAATTTCAAGAGGCAAAGGTGTAAGTTTTCAAATATTACCAATATGAACCTTCCAAACTGGAATATCCAGCCATTTTTAATATCTTGACTAATAACAGCAAAAATATTGCATACGCTTCTACTAGTTGTGGAGGCAACATTTTAACAGAATCAGGTTTGGAATTTATGATAACTTCACCACTTGCCTGAGTGGTATGTCTATGATTTAAGGTTGAACTCTACAGCTGTTTATGTACTGAATGTTACTTGCTTACGTCATTGCCACATTTTAAATCACTGCTGCTTTTGTCTTGCTTCTCATGTTTTTCTCGATCATAAGCCATTTTTTTCAGCAGTTTCCTCATTGCTTTCTCTTTTCTTTCCTTCTTCTGGCTTTCAGTATTTTGTTTTCTTACTTGGTTCACAAGAAAGGTAGGAATCTAAGCAAACAGACAACCTTTTATTAGCAACATTAATGCCACCTCCTTAAAGGACTACCACAAGTATCTCTTTGAATCCTTACAGTGACAAACTATCAAGTGGGTTGTTGCTGTATGTGGTTGTTTTGTTTTTTGTTTCTTGTTTTTTGTAAGCTGTCCAGAGACTTTTAGTATTGGATGGAATATAAAAAATGTAAATAAATAAAATCTGGGTTGTGAACACTCTGTACTTACGAACACGTGGACTGCCACAAATCCTATATGACTCTCTACTGAATATCCACCTACCAAAAAGCCATGAACATTGCTAGGGAACTACATGATACTTCATCAGTGGTCACGTAGTTCCCAAGAGATAGTCATGAGAGAACTACACAATGTATCTCTAGGGAACACTCCATTTTTTTAGTTAGGACCCTTTGGTTAGTATTTGTAGTGCTTTCTTTTGCTTTCAAAGCATCAGCTCAAGTGTATCCAAGCCACTGTCTTTTGTAGAGGGCATAGTTCCTCTTTGGTTTTTCTTCAGCATTTGCCTTTGTAAAAAGGCTTTCAGCTGCTACAAGGCCATTTATGGTGAAAGAAAGATAATACCTGTACAAACAACCCTTGAGGCCTAGTTCAAGACAGTGACTCCAGTAGTAACCTCCCCACTGCCCCCGGCAGCACAATGAAACCCTGATTCTCCAGCACCAGGTCCATATCCATCATCATCAGTTAATGTAAGGCTTTATGTTACCTCAAGAATGTTCTAAATTGTTTTAAGAACTGTTTCTTTTGTTTTTTACAATACTGTATACCTATACACATACTCTTATTATCTCTCTCTTCAATAGCTGTAGTTACTTTATTATCACAGCATTATCATTATTGCAATGCTGCATGGTGTTTAGGATGTTTTGGTGAATATGGAAGTCTTTCTTAAGCATTTTATATGCATAAAATGAAAAACATATACATATACTAAGACAAACATTTGGTTTACTCATGTGCTCCGACTTACAAATTCAACTTAAGGACATTCTCACTAACAGAACTTGGCTATAACTCAGGAACTAACTGTAGTTAATTTTATTTGTGTATTTTAAAATCTCCCAAAACTGAATATTGTTTAGAACAATATACAAATAAATAAAATTGAAAAATATGGTTTATGTAGTCCCATGAAGAATTAAATAATTCTTCAATACACATGATGTCATGTTCTGTAAATGTTCTGGTGGAGAAATACATTATCCACCTTCTGGAATTACAAGAAACAAGATCTTATCTAAATTTAGCATTGATATTATGACCTACAAAGTCTACCTTTATCAACACTCAACTTGTTTTTATTTAAAGCAGGTGAGAGAGAAGCCTGCTGAGAAATAAAGGATTGTTCCAACACCCCAGACCTCTATGTAATGCCAACGTCTTAGAAAGAAGCCAAGCCCCCTGCATTCATTGCGGGAAAGTAAAGGAGTGGCCCTTTGCTTCTGAGACAATTCTTTAAAGACAATGCACATTTTAACAAAAACATTTAAACAATAACAAACTAAATAACTTACAGTCCAAAGAAGGTTTTGGAATTTAATCATAAAGCCCATGACACCTGCCGTCCCAGCTGCCATAACAAACTCGTTTTGTTCTATGGTCTTGTAGCCCAAACCATGAAACATGAAGAGGTTTGGAGTCATAACCATGGCAACATTCTTTAGGTTCATTTTGTTTTCATCTCTATGATCAATTACCCTTTGAAGAAATTCAAGCAGTGCCTGGCAATGAGAACAGCATTTGAAGAGTAGTTATGTGAAAGATCATACAGAAGATACACTTCAAAAGATGATTAAACTACATGCAAAAAGTACATTCCACTGGTACTTCTCTTGTTAAACTGGACATGCACTTTGTCCAAAAGTCAAGCTTCCTTCTATTTCCAGTAAAAAGGAAAACAGATGACTTTGTGTGGCCATTTATTCTCAGGAATATATGGTTGACTAGGTTAGACATCTGTCTCATATACAGATTGTCCAAAATTACTTATTTATAGTTTGCTCTTGCAAGAACTGTGTGTTCAGCAGTCACCACATCACACATCTGGAAAGCCTCAAGAGGTTAATTCTCAGAGGCAAATTAGTGGTTGTGGCTGGGAGCTTTACAGGAGAAAAGCAGTGGGAAGGAAAAAATAGCACAGAGTTGGTGGGACCAACCAGGTCATCTTGCTTTGCATTCTGCTTTGTGCAAGAAATTCAGAACTAGACAGAGCTATGACATCCTCAATGGGTGGCTGCTTAAAGACTTCTAGCTAGGAAGAGCCTACCAGCCTTGGAGGAAGTTGGTTCCAGGGGTCAACGGTTCATTAAGAAGATGCTCCTAATATTCAACTGAAGTCTATCCTCCCATAACTTAATCCCATTAGATCTAGCTCTGCCTTCTGGGGCAGGAGAGAACAAGCCTTTGATGGCTTCTATGGGAGACTTCCATTATTTCAAAATTACCATCGTACTTTAGTCTTTCTCCATGTCTTTCTCTAGTTTTTTCTCCATGTTCAACATACTGAAACTCCTTCAAACTTTATTCACAAGACCTCATGCCTCATTATCAGATCAGTCCAAAACATCAGCTGGGGGGAACACTGCAAACTTACTGCTCAGCAGTTTATAATATACTCATTATGTTGAACAGAGCAGTTTGCAGTGGGCTGGCTTTGCAGGAATCTCAACAAACCAGGACAAATTTGCATTCAAGCGGACTGCATAAAAATGAAACAAACAATCAAATATGATATCCATGATGATTTATAATGGTGTTCTTTAAAAATGTTTCAGAATCTAACCTTTAGGGTATCTCTGTTCACCTCTGGAAGGAGAAGGACCAAAAGATTCAGTGCTTGCAGCTGCTGCTTCTTTTTTGGAAGTTCTATCAGTGAAATATGCAAAAATTAAATTTCAAATAATTTTGCATTTCCTTCAAAGACATCACCAGACTGGTTAGTGTATCACCAGAACTATTCATATGCTATGCACGTTTCAAAAGCATGACAAAAGATTTATAGATATTCTACTTTGTGTTAGGAATATCACAGGATTTCAGAATTATTTCTTAGATAATGAATTTGTCCTCCTTTGCTACTTCACTTCATTATATAAGCAAATTTAATAAACAGAAGATAAATCCTTCTCTGATGAGACTGCCAATTATGCATATGAATAGGAAAGCAGTCTATGACATTCACTGAGCTACAATGTTCTTTGTTGAGCAAACGTTTAGTATTAGCACATACCAATTAATGTGTGGTACTGAATTCAGGGACCCCCAGTCCCTGCAGAATTTCTAAGCTATCAGTTCAAGCCAGCATCAATACTGCTATCAGTACAATTCAGCAGATATTGGCCTAATATTTTCTTTTGTAGCCTAGCTATATTGGCAGAGACTATGCCTACTTGAACATCTAAGACTACACACTCATTCTCCCTGTGCCACTAAGGGAAATCTTTGCATGGGCTGGATAGGGAGGATCTATGGATGGAGAGCTTCAGCTACTGGGCTGGGTACAAATGATAAGTTTTTGCTTGCTTGTTCTCCTGCCATGCACTGACAGGGGAAATGTTTTCCAGAACTATCAAGGCATCTTATTTATTGTTTGTTTGTTTGTTTGCTTGCTTGCTTTATATCCT
Organism: Varanus komodoensis; assembly: GCF_004798865.1. Classification (NCBI taxonomy): domain Eukaryota; kingdom Metazoa; phylum Chordata; class Lepidosauria; order Squamata; family Varanidae; genus Varanus; species Varanus komodoensis. The sequence goes on along the minus strand of NW_025335268.1, from coordinate 48,295,167 downwards.
GTCCCCTACAAACATCTTGGAACCGTTTACAATAAATACCCATCCTTGCTTAATATGTGACTCTGCACAACGGATCACCTCTGAAGCAGGAGAAATGGTGCTTACTTTGCACATCCTGGAAAGCCTTGAGATACTCCACAGTGAGCAGAGGCTGAGGCAGTTCCCGGATAAAGAGCTTTAGCAGACTCGCTGCGTCATGCTGCTTTACATTTTCCCAGTTGAAAGTTCCTTCATAAAACTTTGCTTCTAGCTCTTGGTAAAGATTCTGGAAGCCCAAGACCAAAAACAGCCAATAATGGTGACCACATACATAACATTTTTGCTTATTTTTAATATCATCTTATCTTAGTTTGATGAAGAAGCGTATATTTAAAAAGTTGTGTGAGCTTCTGTTAATTATACTTAGTTAATGAAATTACAAAACATTCTGCTGCTGAAATTTGGGATGTCTGAACCAGCCACAATAACAAACCATGGTTTGTTAATCATAAACAGCCTGCAGTTCACAACCTAACAACAAACCATGAATTCTCTTCATGGCTCCTTGTGGTAACAAACCATGTTTTGTTATTGTAGTTGAGTTCAGACCCGATGCAGTTGAAACAATTAATTTTCAATAATCCAAAACTCAATGACAAATCACACTGAACCCTTGAATGTTACATTGTTTGAACCCAGTTAGTGTTTGCTACTAAATTTATAAGGACATTTTGACATATGATATTAAGATTAGTTACTGCATTACCTGTGCTACATATATGTAGGCAGAATAGATATTTCCTTTTATAATGGCTTTTATTAAGAATATAAAATATGTTTAAATGTGATCTAAGGCTGTAGTCCTATGATCCCTAGGAAAGCATATTAATATGAATGTTTGGAATCTCCTCCTCCAAGGGTAGAGAGATCAGCTCTCCCAACAGCAGTGAACATTTCTATAGCATTCAGCTTCCTGACATCAATGTGGGCACAGCGGGTGGGGGGGGTGGCATGGGCAGATCAGCATAACTTTTAATCTATGTGATCCAAAGCCATTCCACACATTTCCAACCACCACCCAACATACTAGGCCTGAATCTAGTGCAATTTATTTCATTCCCACTGCTTGCAATGTGAAGAAAATCATTTACAGGGAGAGGAGAGGAGAGCAGGGCAGAGGAGAGGAGAGGAGATATAAAGGAAGAAAGCAAATACCATTCCTATATTGCTCTCTTAAGAGTTTCTAACAAAACTCTGCCCAATAATATTAGGTTTGCTCAGGTCATGTGTGAAAATGACCTAGAAATGCTCTCCAATTACTTATTAAACAGCATATCACAAAGTCCCTAAAAATGTTAGAGTGATAGTCATGAATTCATAATCCTGGGTTCTAGTATGATGTGAAATGAAGAAAAAATGTCTTTCTTCTCCACAGCATGCATGGTTTTACTTTTATCATGTCTCCTCTTCCTTGTCTTTTTTTCTAAGCGAAACAATCCCAGTTATTGTAACTTGTCCTCATAGGCAAGCTGTGCCCTTTAGTTGGTATTCTCTGCACTCTTCCTAAATCAGTATTGAGACCAGATCTAGACACAATATTGTAAATGCAGCCACATCAAGGATTTGTATCAGGGGAATACAATCTTGGCAGTTTTATTTTCACTTCCTTTCCTAATTATGCCTGACATGGAGTTTGCCTTTTTCACAGCAGCTTCACACTGGGTTGATGTTTACATTGAGCTGCCCACCACCACAAGATCCCCTTCTTGCTTGATCACTATGATCTCAGATCCCATCAGTCTATGCTTGAAGTTGGTATGGTTGTCCCAACAAGCATTATTTTAAACTTGCTTACATTGAACTATATTTGCCATTTTGATGCCTGTTCTTCCAGCTTTGAGAGATCCCTTTGATCCCTTTTGGTTGTCTTAGGAAGGCAACTTCCTTAGCTCCAAAGATAAATACTACAGCTATGTTGTCTTTGTTACCCTTTAATTATAGCATAGTTCAATAGATAAGCTAAATATTGCCTTTCTACACACCTTATAGGCAAATATGGTTTACTTCAAATTCATATGCCACTCCTCCACAAAGTAATACATGAATTACAGATTTCAGCTCAAAAGGCTCATATTTCAATTTATCCTTTTGCTAAGCACACATTTCTATGAAGCAAGCATTCCCAATAAAGTTACTCTTGGTGCGTATGTAATTTTAAATAGTATAGCCAACCTTTATTAGATACTTTTTTGGGAGGAATGGACATTTTTATTAGACATAGTAGAAAGGCAGAATGGTTAAATTAGATCTGAAGTGAAAAGGGGGATATGCTCTTAGTAAAGCTAAGAGAATGATACAAAGCTCTCAGTGGGAGTAACAGCAAAATCTTGTTTGCCCAGATGGCTAACCACAAGCCAGAAGACAATTCAACAGTAATGAAAAGTCAATAAGCAGGAAGAATAGAGTAATTGTTCTTCACCCTGCCCTTAACCTAATGAAGAAAGAAGCACCTATACTGACAAATATAAAAAGCCCACAGCTGTGAACAAATAAAATCTGAAATTGTAATCATGTTTTGACAAATCGAAATCTATTCTATAAGCCCCGATTCTGCCACATACTTCTCTGCTGTTGTGCTTGCGCAAACAGCACTCCATTGTCCAAGGAGACATTCAAAATATTTCAATAAAGTACCTTAGAAAAACATTAACTAATTTAACTCAACTTTGCCATCAAGCACACTTTTATCATTTTTTAAAAAGTTGTTTGCAATGTACTCAACATAATCTTCCAAGAGCTAAAAGATGATTATACCTTTATTCTTGCAGCAACACCTGGTATGCGAAGAAGTCCTTCTGTTTCTAGCTTTCCCTCTTCTATCTGAGAAATGAGCTGCAAATAAAAATGGTAAATAGTTCAGATGGACATGCTTCATCCTCAGATTTATACAAGTATGCAAGAAAACAGGCAAACAAGGAACTATATGAACTAAATTTCAGAATACAATAGTGGTTTATTCCACAACTGTGTCAGTATTCATTTGGTCACTAATGGTGAAGGAATCAACATGGCATTAGCTCAAGGAATTTCTAGCACAACAAGCAACACATTAGCTGGTGAAATGGTGCTATTGTTATTGTTTCATTGCATTTAGGTCCTGCTTTTATCCCTCCATTTTATCCTCACAACCACCCTGTGAGTTAGATTAAGCTGAAGAGTGAATGACTGGCCCAAAATTAGCCCATGAATTTCAAGTGCAATATCATTTATGACTGTGCCAATGGATGACTGGTTACAGCCCAGTGTGAGTGGTATGAAACAGAAGCATTCTGTATATTTATTGTATGTATATAAGGAAAACAATTGATCACATCCTTTATAAAAATTAAACCACAGGTGATATGCAAGGTATAAAAATTACCATGTTGTAGTACAAATATTCATGGGGTCATGAAGGGTCAGACACAACTTAATGACTAAACATTAACAGTACAAAGATTAGTACAAAATTTAAAACTCAGCATTTCAAAACTAGTTCTTCCTGGATGTCTAAATGGTCAAGGATGAGAGATCAGCTGAAACTATTTTTAATAGGCAAATTCATGTCTCCTAGTTTCCACTGAAGCAGAATTAACTGCCAAACTTCAAGCTTACATCCATATATGCCCGGCCGCCCCTTGAGATCTGCGGGAGAGGCCCTTCTCCGGGAACCCTCCGTGAAAGAAATTAGGAGGGTAGGTACTCGGAGGAGGGCTTTCTCTGCGGTGGCGCCCAATCTATGGAATGCGCTCCTCAGAGAGGTCTGCCTGGCGCCGTCGTTATTTGTTTTTCGGTGCCAGGCGAAGACCTTTTTATTTAAGCATCATTTTAATTGTTGATATTATTCACTTATTTTAAATGTTTTAATAAAAAAATAATAAAAAAGCCCCAAACTTAAGCAGAAGACAGGCATATTACTGCCCTAAGATGTGCTAAGATGCTCAATAACAGACTGGTCAGTCTACTTACTTTTTGAAAAACAAGTGGAACCTTTATACCTGGCACTCTCTTCTGATCTTGTTCCAACAAAACTGACAGTGGAACACCAAAAAGACCAGATTCTGTATAAAGCAAGGAAAGAGACAGAAAATTTTCATGACATGGTAATATAAAAACATTTTCAGAAAAAATATTTTCCATTGTGCTCATATTTATACTCTGTTTTCCTCATAAATTTCTCTCATAAAAAGCAGCACTGCTCATACCTCAACAAACAAACAAGCAGACTCAACAAGACAAGAGCTAACCAGAATGAAAGATTTCTAATTTAACCCTTGGAACAGAGCACCAACGGAAAGATTCTGCTAGTTGGCCAGTGTGACAGAATGGCTGGAGTGTGCACAGCAACTAACCAGGAAAATTCTCAGCCATATCAACCATTTATAGGTGTGATCCTATGCAATTCTAGCTTGAAAAAAGACCTACAACTCCCAGCAGACTGTGTCTATGTAAGCATTTGAACAGATCAAATGACCCACATACATTCCAGGCATTTGTAGTAGTAGAAGCTGCCAATGGTACAAGCTGCTTCTTCATCTACCCTACAACTCCTTGTGAACCTCTCACATTTCTGCAAAAAGACTGAAGGCACGACCTTGCATGGGACCCTCAACAAATGCTTATGCATAATTCCTATATCTATTTAATAACCTGTGTCACTTGATTAATATTGGACTTTGCGGAGTAAAGCATCCTCTGAACATATTGTACAGTAGAAAAAATGGAAGGGGCCCACTAACCCTAAATTATTACAAATCTACAGATGTCCTATTATCCAGGAATGAAACAGAGCTGCATATTTCCCTGATTCAAGGGGTATTTGGAACAGGTTCCACTCATTGTACACGTAACTGTTCACACAATTTTAGATATAACTGTTGACACAACTTTAGATATATAAAAAAGGTAGGTGGAAGAGGAAATATGGTTACTAAAACATTGTGTGACTGGTTCTGCCCAGAAAGAAATTATTTTCTGGGTTGTTGAATGAAAACTGCATTCAAAGGACTCAGCTGCACCCTGCAGTCGCTCCCTCATCACTCACTGTTGCTTTCAATTATTTAGCTACTGCACTGCCGTCTCTGCTGAACCCTGACTGCATGCCTTAGCCCAAGAAGGCATTTGATTGACCGGCAACACATTTCAAGTCATTGTAAAACATTAAAGAGAAGGTCAGAAATGCAGACACATAACAAAATGGTGACATTTCCTGCACACTGAACCTATTTTTAATCTCTTTAATGCTGCCATTTTGAGTTCACTTCAGTTTTGGTTTTCTAATTTGGTGTTATTTTTGGTGGAAAGCTGCTCAGTGTTTCAGGCTGATAAAAAAACTCATAAAAGATGCCTAAAACAAACAGACAAACAAACAAACAAACAAATATCTTCGCTGTTTGGCACATTTAACCAGTACATGCAAGATACTGATTTTTTATATTTTATCTGCCCAATCTATAATCACCTCTGATGTAATAGCCATATATAAACATACAACTGAAACTAACTAAAACCAAGAGGGATTTTTTTAAAGTCTAAGTAGCAAGGATTTACAGTCATTTTCAAATTCTTTCAGTCTTAGCAATCAACTTGCTCCAACAAAAGCTGAATTAAATTTGGGTACTTCATCTTTTCTCATGCAGAATATTTATTGCATTCATGTATATATGCATTATATGCATATGCTTACATATTTTCAAAGTAAAGGTAAAGGTTTCCCCATGACAGTAAAGTCCAGTCATGTCTGACTCTAGGGGGTGCTCATCTCCGTCTCCGAGGTAGCCAGCATTTGTCCACAGACAGTTTCCGTGGTCATGTGGCCAGCATGACTTAACACTGAAGTGCACAGAATTCTGTTACATACCCACCAAGGTGGTACCTTTTTATCTACTTGTATTTGCATGCTTTCGAGCTGCAAGGTTGGCAGGAGCTGGGATGGAGCAACAGGAACTCACCCCATTGTGTAGATTTGAACTGGCGACCTTTCAATCAACCAGCCCAGCGGCTCAGCAGTTTAACCCACTTTGCCGCCTGCATCCTTTATTTTCAAAGTAAACAACCCCAAATATCGCTTTAAATTTCTTAGACAGGATAATGACTTGATCTATTGCTTATAGCAACAGCAACAACAACAATAAATGTTTTCCTCAAAATGTCCCCAGGGCTCCAAGTCTGTATTTTTTCTCTTTATGCCATTCTTGTGTAAAGGGGCCTCCTCAAGTTCTAAGCGTTCATCTACTGGCTCTGGCAAGTTACACCCCATCCCCATGGTCTGGCCTCAGTATATCACACATGGATCTGCATTGGGAAAGTCTATAAATGCTCGTGGCAGGGGTGTTTGGGTAGGCCAGCAGTGTGGTCCCTGTCAGATCTGTTCAGATGACTGATGTGCAAATAGGTTATACTGGGCCTGAACAAGGATGGTGGAATAAAAGCAGTAATTCTATTCAAGAGGCAATTATAATATTCTGAAATAAAATACAGTAAGTATCTACCTAAGGAAGAAGCTATGGTATAATTTCAATTTAGTAATGCATGCACACTGAAATACAAGCCAATGGCAAAGGGAAAGTAGTACACACACGCTTATCCAGATGGATTAAATCTTATGTTTTGAAAATATTCCAACAGGAAATGGGTGCCATCCTAAAAACTAAAAAGAGCAGCAATCATATCCTCAGTCAGAGAACTGGAACAAAACAGGATGTCAAAATAAATAAATAAAATTAAAATTGTACACAAGCATCATACAGCTGCAGTGAGTGTTGGTGTAGCATGTAATTACATCATGTTTACATTGTTACAGAACATACACTAACATCTTGTTGAGAACCTGCCAGGCATTTTAAATTGTTATTTGAACCTTGCCTAAGGACCAGTGACCAATTCCTACAGATGGCCTTCCAGAAAACAAATTATGGCTTTGCACAGATAGAAATTAATCAGGGTTGAGAGGACTTTCCTAGTTGAGAATTCACAGTTAAGGCCTCTAAAGCAGAGGTATACAACAAACACACACCAGGCCTTTAGAGCGCACCCCAGATGCTTAATTCTGGACTGCCATAGCCAGTGTTCTCCGTTTCTTACCTCCTCAGAGATCCTAAAACAGTTTACTCTTTCACTGCCACTGCAAGCAGTGAGAAAAAAAGCAATATGCATCAGAAATGATTTAATGGAAAGCATGAAAACAAAAGGAAGGTGGGATAAGATAGAAATGTAAAGGACAAGCCTACAGAAGAGATGAATTGAAAGACAGTCATCTAAACAGTTTGCCAGTGTCAAGTACTGCCCAGAGAAAAAATGGCAAAAACAAAAAGCACAATGAGAACAAGATCTACTCCTCTTCTTAGAAGTCTCTATATCCCTATTTCCTTTCAATTCTCCTTTCAATTCTCTCTGCATAGCACAGACCTATACATGAATATATCAAAAAAATATATGGCATAATCAAACCAGCGTAATGTGCATTTGTGTCACAATGACTTTAGCAATGGAGCTTAACGTATACTTAACACTGCTACTGACACGAATGGAATGTAAACATGCTTCCCTTGGCCCTGGCTGGTACTCAGTCCTACCAACTTGCCAGCCTGCTAGTAACTGGGATGGAAATTCTCCATAGCCCTTTGCAATAAAATTAACAGGTTCCTGTTGATGTCAAATGCACTAGGACTGTGCTCTATGACCAATTTCTTGATGTGACAGACCAGAAAACACAGTCCAACACCATCCCATGTTTGTCCCACACACAATCCTGCAATCTCAAGGGAAATGAAACATCCAAACTATTTTACTTCATTGTTCTTCCACATTTACACTTTTCATGGTTAAATAAAATTGTACTCAGTACGAAAAAGTGACCTTAAGAGTACTCATTGCACACCCATCACGGCAAATAAAAGCAACTCACCTTTTATTTTATTTTTTATTGCTTTCTGTGGCTTAAGCTCAATTCCAAATATGTCAAAAAGAGCTGTCAGTTCAATCAGTGCCAAAACATGAATTTTCTTCATATCCTGAGGTGCAAGGTCCCCAACCCTTGTTGTACCTGTTTTGTCTTTTGGCAGTCTGTAATTCTAATCAAAGAATTCAAGATAAAAGCAGAAAATCCTAATTTCAGCAATGCAGAAATGGCAAAGAAAAGTTCAAACTCAATGTGCATTCCCTATAATTCAGCTGACCAGGTTGTCAGCTGGTGTATTAGACATTAGGCAAATATAGAGTCATAAAAACATAACAGATCTGTTATGCATATTATTAGGAAGTACATATTATTAGGAACATTGTCTCCCTTTAGTCATAACAAATTCACATCAAGCATTTCTGGTTAGAAATTTTTCTCATCTTGCTTTTCACACATACCCATCCTCCAGCTTCATACAAAAAACACGACTTCAGTAAAGACTAATAACTTGCATATAGTTAAATGACAAATGAGATGCAACTGAGCTAAGACTTTTTAAAGTAACCTAATGAACTCTGGGAGTGTATATCCAGAAAGCATGTAAGATAAATCTAGCCTGTATAAAAATGTAATGCCTTGTCAAAATGTATCTGTATAAACAGCTTCATGTATCTTTATTAAGCAAGTCACAGACCAAAACTTGAACAATATTGCTGATAATACTGTTTGCAATCAATTGAAATTATTCTATTTCCTAGAAGATGACCTAACCCTAATCCTAACCCTTGCCTTAAAAATAAAAAGCAACAGAAAATGAGATGGTAAAATGATTTCTGTAGTTGCTCAGATATAATAGGTTGTAATAATAGAAGCTTCTGCCCATAGAAAACTAACTTTACAAGGGAGAAGGCTTGTTTGCATATCTCAACAACCCAGAGCCTCAAAAAAGTGACACTCCAACTTTGGGTTTTGGGGGAAAACACAAGCCAGACTTCCTGGTTTGCATGCTACAGGGAACAATGCATGATTCACCGGATTGTTTAGAATATATGATCTTGCTTGTTGTTGAGTGCTTAGTTACCATCCCCCAGCACCCTGTGAAAACTCTTTCTCTGGGGCTTGGCTTCTGGCTTCTGGCTGCACCTCTGCCATCCATACATTAGTAGACACCTGTACATGTATAGATAGCTGCTGTACAGGGTGCCCCATTTTAAGGAGGATATTGACAAGTTGGAGATAAATAGAGAAGAGCAACCAGGATGGCGAGGCATTTGGAAGCCAAGTCCTGTGAGAAAAGATTAAAAGAGCTGGTTATATTTAGTATGGAAAAGAGAAGCTTAAGGGAAGACATGATAGCAGTCTTCAAATAACTGAAAGGTTGCCATGTAGAACAGGGAGCAAAAAGATAAAGAATACAACAAATCATTCTCAATATATTTTAACTCAAAGCTGTAAAATATAGTTTTGGAGAGTAGGACAAGGACAGATAAAAACTGCCAAACTGAATATGTTAGAACAAGAAAAAAATGACACCTACAGGAAGGAGTGTGTCATCATCTTTGCCCTTTGGCACCATGCCTGATGGGTCATCTTTGAGACCAGCTGCTTGTTCAGAAAATGATACTTCCAAATTGATGTCCATTTCGGTCATGGGCACATCCTCTCTTGGGATGATGTCACCAGTATGTTGGTGAAGAGCTAGATATGACGGAACAGGAGAAGAAAAAAACAGACACTAATCTTAGATTTTTCCTCTTCATTTGTCATTTATGGAGATCAATAACTTACCAACACTTCCTCAAAAGTTTGTTGTTGTCATGTTAGTAATTCATTATAGACTCAATCTAGAACTCCAGATTAGGCCTCCAATGAATCTGCTCCAAAACAGTTTAGGAGGTGGTGGAAGATACTCCAGGGAGAAAAAGAAAATAAGCAAAAATGGTTTCCTGGTTCTTTATTAGTTTCTTAATTAGTTTCCTGATTCTTTATTTGTTTCTGCTTGGTTATAGCCCTCTTGTATGAACAGAAGGAGTGCTCTGGATCAAACCCAATGAGTACAGCCAGTAATAATGAGGGGAAAGTTCTTCTGGTGAACTTGGGCCTATCAATTCACATATTTTATTTATTTATTTAATGTATATCCCCTTTTTCCCTCTTAAGGAATTCAAGGCTGTTTACATAATTCTCCTTCTCCTCTCAATCTTATCAGTCTGTGGTACCCAAAGCTGCCCAGTGAGCTCCACGGCTGAGTGGGGACTAGCACCCAGATCTCCTGATGCCTAGTCCTGTACTCTTAATCACAATACCACACTGGCTCTCATAACTTTGCCCATTTTGACAATACATTTCAGAGTTTAAAACTTTTCTGTCATGATACCAACTTTTCCTTTTTCCCTCCATAGCATCATTTCAAGCAGAATGAAGTAATGGAACTGATCACAAAACATCAAACTGCCAGTGGAAGATACCATTTTTGATAAAGTATCCTATACAAAGAATTCCTTGCAGTGGAAAACTCCTAATATGGGGTTCCAGTCTAGGTCTTTTTACTTTCCTCCCTGTTGAGGTAGTTTAGTATTTGCATGGAGTTTGCTGGTTGTTTATACATTAAGATGGGAAGAACATTCAAAATTAGTATTGCTCAGCTGAAGTAGAAAAACTATTCTACCAATCCATTCTGCTGCTGCACATATAGACCGAGGTTTCATACATTATGACCAATATATGCTTAAATATGATTCAAGAAATCTCAAAACTGCCCCCTCCCAGCAGTTTGTATTGTATGTGACTACAATTTCTGAAAGATATACACTCAACATAAGACATGCAGTATTTTCTCTTATATAATGTGGCTATGGTATTCCATGGGTACAAACTAAACAGAAATATATGATATTTTACAAAAAAACCCAACAATTGTGTGATATAGTAATGAATAAACAATAAATATGGCATTAGAAGCTGCACCTTCCTTATATTTAGGGATCTACCATAATTCACTGACATATTTATATGAGGATGAAACCAATTTAGACTAACAGCAGCCATATTATGAAAAATTTGCACTTTTCTGCAATCTTTTCTCTTTCCACTGATCATCTTACTGTTTAATGACATTTAAACAAAAATGTAACATGACCTTGTGCTTGCTTTTTCAACACGCATGTAAACATGTAAACTGTCATTATTACATTCCTAATTCAACAAAGATACTATCACATCTAATGAAAAAGATGCCCTGCTTGTTTAATATCCAGACTAATGAAAAGTGCTAAAGAATGTATTTATTCAGTATAATTTTTAGTTTACCAAATAACAAGAGTTTCTTGCATCATTACGTACCACTGAAAGAATAAAAACACAACCCATCTACCTAAAATAACTATCAACACAGAAGGAAAAAATGTAACATATAAAAGCAGCCATTTCAACAGATCTCAACACTTAAGCATTCCATATCTAAGCTGTATGAAAAACAGAATCTAAAATGCAAGAGGAAATAGAAATGTATTTCCCTGGTACCAGACAAACAAGTCTTCTCTGGGAGGACATCTATAAAGAGTGTGTCAAAACTGAAAAAGACGTCTCTTGTGTAGTCACCCACCAAACTTCATTCAGTGAGGGCAGGCAGTGGAAAAAGTCAAGAACTTGCCTTCTATTTTCTAACATTTTAGTTGATCCTAATTAAGGTCTTGTCTGACCATGATTTTAACTTTAGACTTTTCTCTAAAGGCCAACTAGCAGCACATTATCAGAGATTATTTTGCATCATATTTAGGCATATCAATCTAAGCAGTAAACACACTTCCAGCTTTTACTGAAATGCTTTTAGTTCTGGATTTCACTCCAGGGTTACTGATGTCTCTGAAATGACAGCCAATGTCACTGCAAAATAAAAACAACAAAAATCCACCATGCTCTGTTAACCTGAAATTGATTATGAGTTCTTCATTCTTGAAAACTGACTGGCACAACCCAGAAACAGGTGCTGCAGCTTAGACCCAGACAAGCCTGGACAGTTCTGCAAGGACAGATTTTTATCCTGTTCTCATCCCGGAAGGAGAGCCTCATGCTGCAGTCGGATTGCTGACAGCTGCACAGTATCAGAATGCGCACAGGCTGCCTTAGCTGTGCCCTTTTCATTCAGTGCCGTGGAGCTTTAGCATATGGAAATTGCCTCTCAGAACTTCCCGTTTCTGTAAGGCTCATAAAGAAGCACTGGAAAGAAGAACCAGATGTTATAAAATTCTTAGTAATTTTCCAAGCCAAGATTCTACAGCACGCTCTATTGGCTTAAGTCCTCTGCTTTTCTATCTCCCTCTCTGCCTTGTGCTGTCCCAGCAGTTTGGCAGTTCTCCCATGTTTGAAGCTGTTCGCACTAGTGAATGACTGCCTGGTGGCTTAAGTTAGGAGAGAAAAGGCTTGTTGAAGCTCCTCTGAGCTTATTTAGCTGACATTATCTTTACACTGCAAGTGATTTTAGTGTTTGTTGAACTGGCGCTAGTAGTATGCACTTAGTAGCCATGTTTGGCATGTACAAGATCCCATGATAGTTGTCATTCTCATAGCTCATAAAAGAATGTTTCTGTTTCTGTGCAGTTTTGGAGGCACTCCCCTCTTTCTCTTGCTGGGTTTATTTAAAAGTTTATATAAATCAGCATCTATGAACACACTATATCAATTCCTGTTTTAAAATTAGTCATTCTTCTTCTTTCTATGCTTCCTTATCCTGTCTTATGGTCTCCTTGACTCACACTTGGATTGTACACATGAAGTTAAATTGGCTGCCTCTGCATGCTTCAAAACACATGTTCCCAAAATATGAAAGGGAACAAACCCTACTTTGGTTTCCCAATTGAGTAAACTTAGCACACTTGGAATTAGTGGGCCCCTTCCAAAGTCATGTGAGCAGACTTCTGCTCAGAAAATGGGGTTTTGTCCTCTCTCCCCTTGCACCCCACTAACCTAATCCTTCAAAACTGACTGGAAAGGAAATGCACAGGGCTAAATGGGGAAGGGTAAACAATTCTGCTGGCAGACAGTTATTGGCTATTCTATTTATTATAATATTTAAATAGTGCTTCATATCTAAACAAATTCCAGATCAGTCAATAATAAAAGTTTAAAAGAATAAAACACTGTATTAACAGTTCTAGAATTACGGACATTATTAATTTTAAAAAGTGACTAATATTAAAAAACATGGCTGGGCCATCAGGGAAGTCTTGTTGAAATAAAATGCACTCAGAAGGAAACAACATAATGTTGGTGTCTGCCAAATATCTAGAGGCAGAAATGTCCATAGATAGGGAACCACCATGCTGAAGGCTGAACTCCAGGACAGTTCCAGCTGAACCATAAAGCTATACACAACAACAAGGAGTACCTCATCTGATGCCCTGAATGGCTAGGCAGGTTGATCAGAGATACTCTCAAGAATCCTGGTTTCAAGCTGTTTAAGCCTTTACATTCCAGTAACGGAACCTGCAATCTGACCTGGTAGCTAATAGGGAGCCAGTGCAGTTCCATCAACAAAGATTTACATGCTGAGCAGCTGCATTCTGATAACCATAATTATCCATTTTCAATTTACCATGTAACCACCTGGACTCACAAAGCTAGTTAAACAGCCCGGTGAAAACATTCCATTGGCTCATGTTATGTATCCTTTTATAGATATTGGAAAATATAGCTTAAAATGAGTTGACTCATATGCACAACCTCGGTTTAGACATATCCATATTTTCAAAGACCAATGGACTTCCAAGTTAGCTCATTGAATACTTATGTCTGTTGAAATTGACACCAGTTATCACCCCTCTTCCTCCCAAAAATTGTTAGATCTTTTGGCTAGATTGCATTTAACTCCAAGTGATTTTCTTACAAAAACTGCTAACATCTAGCTGATATATAAATGCTACCTAAAACTAGTTTATTTCAAAGAGAAAAAATGACCCAGGCAATATCTTTAAATGAATGCTTTATCATAAACGAGCTGCTAGAACTCCATTAGGATGCTGAAAGCACAAAAAAGCTCAGAATGAAATATGGTGAATGAGAAGTAACTATACTCTTCTCTTAGTGCAGTCTGCTCACATTTAAGGGATGATATTGTGTACAGTCAGGACTGCAATTATGTCCTCTTCCTATATTTTAGCAAAAAGCCCCATGGGAAACTCCTCATTCATTGCTTTCTTATTAAATACTACTCATTACATTGTCGTTCTTTTAGACAATGACAAATGGCCAAACATATCATCCATTCTGAATAATTACTCTTCATTTCATACACATGGTTGGCATTTTAAATTGATGTAATTAAATATCCCCATCATTTCAACCTTGAAAAAACAAGTGGCACTTTCATTTATTTCCCTCTTTCCCTTCTCCAGTCCATGGTTTGTTGTTCTGCATTTTTGTTTTCAAAGAGCTGGTTCACAGCTCTTCGGGGTTTTCAGCAGTAGCAGTTCCAATAGTACTCCTCAGCTCTGGCGACTCGGGTCAGGGCTCCAAGATTATATGCCCCACCAGCTGTGCAGCAATAGCAGTGCTACCACAATTGGCAAAAGTGCTTGCAACAGACCCTGGTAGGGAACCACTGACTCTTGTTCACTCTGATCAAGCACTGCATGATTGCAATGACAAAGCGAGGTCAGATATGTACAGCAAGTATGACCTGAATAGCTGGGGTTCTACTCCAAATATTATTTTGTATTTTTAAATGCCAATTTTATCCAGATAAATTCTTAATTCACCAGATTGAAAAATTACATGAGGAATCTTCATAGAACATGGGAAATGTAATTGCTACACATTCAGTACTGAGATATTTTTAGCAGTCATCTTTGACACAGTAATGAAAAAGCTGTTATGTAGTAATTTGTCTTGAACAGTTCATGTAAGAAAATCCATGGATAAGGTAGAGAAATGGAGATCTTTTTTGATCCTAAGAGTAAAATCAATTTCAGAAAAATTCTCAGAAGTGGGCAGGGCCAAAGTCAAAAGAGGGTAGAATCCAAGACACTCACAATGCCTCATATTTTAGCAATTAAGGAGCCAGTAATGAAGCCTTAGAAGAGACCTTTCAACCTTTATACATGATGCAAAAGCAGGGAAGCCACAAAGAATTTGTGGTAGAAGACGAAAGATGTGGCTAACTGGGAATATTGGAGGGCTATACTGGGAAGCCAGGAGCGCTTCATTTGGCCCACAGGTCTGAAGTTCTCATCCCTGGGAAATGCCTCAGACATTTTTAGAGATGTTACAACAACTAGCACACATAACTTTCATAAAGCATTTTTGATTTGTTCACATAAATCTGTTCTGCAATATATAACGCTAGGACCATTAAAAATAAGAAAATGATACAAAAAAGCTTGTTCAAATACCCTCATTTTGTTCCTCCTGCGTTTCATCCTTGTTTTCTTTTGTTCTTACAGGCCGGAGTTCATTGACAGTTTTCTAAAATGCAGAAAAGAACATAATCTAAATCTTAAGTAAATCATAGAATTTAGAATCTTGGGAATAACTTCCCTGTTGCAGCCCTCCTGGAGCTAAATATACCCTCTTTTTGGCACCAGGTTAAGCCAGCCCTCTTTGCAAAGTCCTTTAAATACCTCCTTGGTCATTCAGGGGACTGATACAATTAGCCAGGTAACTTTTACTCTTGAGCAGGTCTTTTAATGTTGTTTTATGCTATTTTAAATTAATATTTAATTTTTACTGTTTTTATCTATTGTATTTTCTTGTTTTTATATTTTGTTGTATACCACCCAGAGAGCTTCAGCTACAGGTGATATAAAAATGAAATACATAAATAAAACAAAAAATAGGGAAATGGCTTTGCCCCCATTTGATTTGAGTACTGATGTTACAAAGTTACTATTTCCATATTGAAGTCCTGTATTGAAATTAACACTATGCATTGTCAACTCTATGCCTGATGTAAGGTAGCCCATCAGAATTAAGGGAACACAATCAAAAACAAACTAGCAGCACAATTTATGCATGTCTACTTTTGCAGTTAAGCTCCACTGTCTTCAATGGGGCTTGCTCCCAGTTAAGCCAGTACTGTATTCTGGCCTTAAGTAAAATGGGGACAGTGCAATCACTACCTATCCTGAGAAAGCCTGTGGGATGGCCAGTAATTGTAGTTTAACTCTCCACCTTCCAGCAAGCAATGTTATTACATCTGTTCCCTCTTAGAAAGCTGCACTAATTATAATGTGTAAAGAAACAGATTATTACATCATTCAAGTCATCTTGATGGCATAGTGTATTTTTGGCAACCCACAAAAGTAACTTCACATAGTATCTAAATTATGCTTCTGTCAAGCATAGAGCTGGGGCCACATCTCAGATCTTCACACCAGTGCAGGGAAGTATACTATAGCGATTGTTTAAAAGGTGCAGATTCATGGGAGCATCCAGGAAGAAATCATACTGAGTTCCCTAGTTCTACATCTGGGGTGTGGGAGAGCTAGAACAGTTCATACTGTCTGCCAGATGGTCATCAGTGTGTGAGGGCCAGACTATGTTCATTTACTATTTCAGAAACTGGAAATATTAACCAGGTGCCATTTTAAGTCACTGCATGTGAACACCCAGTAAGTACACAAACAAGCTTGAAATTCATGCTTCCCAATAATTCAGGGCACATGATAGAAGATGAAATGCCGGAACAAGAGCCAGGGCTATAACGCTAGTGTACTTAGGCGTGCTGTATTTCAGAATATTATAAAAAGAAATAGTGTTCAAAGCATTTATTCATCCTAGGTAAGCCAGTTTTAGGTAGGCCAGTTTTCTTACTTTTACGGATACTTTTTGGATAAAATTATAATTTTTATAGAAAATATTGGGAAGATCTAAGAACAAGACTTCCAGGGAAAAGGAGGACATAGAACTTGATAGGCTGAAGTGATCCCAGAATCCCTGTTTAAAGTATGTGCTACACTTTTTAGTTGATGTTAGTAGGGAATTCCTGTGAGGTCTGCAGTGTTCAGGCCCAGCAATGAGGTTCTAGAATTGCTGAGTTGGCTCAAATGGAGTGCTGACTATTAGGAACACAGGATTCTTCTCTCCAGTTTGGGTTATGATTCATGGTGGAGAAAGCTTCCAAATTAGTCCACCCTTGAAGAGATGCCCCAAGTAAAACAGGGCCTGGGTACAAAACCTAACCAAGAAAGTTGGCTCCTCAAAGCAATGACCCTGCAAAACTTTGGGAGCAGGGCATTTTTCTGAGTCTTGCATAATTATGGAGCTCTTTCCAATTTTGATCTGGAGGAACTTCCAATCATTTATGAAGGAATCAGGAAAAAAATGGCCAGATGTCAAAATTCTGGGTACCCTTTAAAACAGGATTTTGACATGACAACAGTGCTAAGAGCATATACAGCCATTATGCCCCTTTCAAGAAACATCCATTGCCCAGTCAAAAATGTGTTTGGACATATAATATCATATAGAATCTGTATACATCCCTGTCCAAGTTACCCTGTTTTGTTCCACCTAAATTCCTGCTTTCAAAAAAGCCCTATTTCTGACAGTAGTCAGAAGTGTAAGCAAAAAAGGAACGGGTGCATTTTTGCAGCTTCCTAAGCACCTAGAGTCTCAGGAACAGCTAGAAAAAATGGGAGCACTGTGACCTATTTGGAGAGAATACATTGAAGTCTCTGAAGATCTCACAGAAAAGAGAGAGGGAGAAGTGCCTGTATTCTTTTGTGAGGAAAGTTCACTTGCATATTTGCTTTCTGCTGATGCCTTATCTTTTAACAGCTGTCAGGGAAAGCCAAGTGAAAAGCCTCTGTCCGGTGCCCCTCTGAGCCAACTTGCAGGATTGGGACCAGTTGCACTTTTTTAACAGCCACCCCTCAGGATACTGTTCAGGTGAGACTTCCTATTTCACGCCTATGGAAGTGCACACCTCTGCACTTGTGCAAGCCCGACTAGAATTTTAAAATACACATGCACTAAATTACACACATTTGGAGCACAGTATTTTTAAAGGGGTGGCAGCTAGTGACTTGCCCTTCCCTGTGCCACTTAAAGGGGCTGTCCTTGGAAGTGGAACAGATGATATCACCAAAATAATAATAATAATAATAATAATAATAATAATAATAATAATAATAATAATAGCAGCAGCAGCAGCAGCAGCAGCAGCAGCAGCAGCAGCAGCTCCTATCAAGTACCTTGCTTGCCATTCTGCTTTACAAATGGTGAGATTCATCACCCGTGTTCAAAAAACATGACAAGCCAACATGAGTAAAACAAACCCTAGAATAACCCATGGGTCCTCAGGATAGCTTGCTTGGCATGAACAAGCACCCTTCAGGAAGTGGTCTGGGTTTGGAAAACATAAGAACACACTGTGCTGGTTGTGTTAATCTGGGATGTTAAATTACATGAGCAGGGTCATTTTGTCACCCTAAAACATGGTTGCCCCAAGCAAGCACATCTTTGGATTTATATTGTATGAGTCTGAACCCTCTGAAAGGCTGTGAGGAAGGTATATCTTAAATTAGAGCGGGCAAAAGGTAGTTCTCCAGATGTATCTCCAGATGGAGCAATTCCCTGATGGCTTCCAGCCTGGACAATGGTCAGGAATGCTGCGAGTTGGTCAAAAGCATCTGGACATTTCTTTTCTGCTCACATCTACCTTCAGTCAGATTTCAGCATCCATTCTACAACAACCGAGAGCATATTATGTCTGGACCAATTCAGTAGCATTTGATGCTCCCATATGTGTTTCTTGTATACATTAAGGAAGGAAGCATGACTATCACAAGAATGGAAACTGTACACTTCACGTGTTCTACGTTTACATATGGGGGGGGATGCTGAGGCAAACAGTGATCTATGTAAGATCACTCCATTTTCAGGCCTACTGAAGGCATGCAATAACTGCAAAGTGTCTCACAGTAGAACATTTCCCTAATAATCAATCCAGCAATGTGAGATTCAGAAAGTCAACATGGCAGCACACCCCAGCTCATTTTTAAAGAGTCATGCAGAAATGGATGTTCAAATTAGGAAAATGGTTAGCCAGCCTACTGCACAGCCACCCCACTCCCACTCCACCTGAAAAGGATACCTGTTTCAGTTGAAGGCCAAGGAGCACAATCAGGTTGTTTCCTAGACAAAACTACTTCTGCTTTATCCTAGACAATTTAAATACTGTATTATTTCAGAATTCCCAAGGCACCAAGTACTATATAAAGCAGCCTTTAGGAAATGCCTTTTGATGAAATTCTTGTAGAAGACAGTACTTTATTTCTCATTTATTTCTATTACCTAATTTAGTAAACAGCTCTTTAAGTAAGGACAAACCAGGAACTTACTTTTTCATTTGACTCATTTTGTTGCTTGAAGATATCTCTCACATCAGGAACTTGATACTGTTTGTTTTTCTTCCTCATAGTCTGTGTGACAGTCTCTACTCGCTTCTGTACTGCTGCCGCCTGTGTACGGGTCAGGGTAGTCAAAACCACAATGCTTTCCTGAGAGTCTCCAGCAGTATCACCAAAGAGGTTTGACAAGCCTGCTTCCTTTAACCATTCTTCTTCCAGTTCTCCCTCTGGCCCACACGGAAGAAGAAATAAGAGGGATTTATATTAAAGATATTGCTAATATTAACTGTGACCATTACATACATTTTTAAAAGGAAGATATAAATAGTACTGATTGACTTGCATAGGGCAAAGCAAGGGGACTGTAACTGCAGATGCAAATTGAAGTACAGCTAAAATCAGTGCCTGGAGGGATGAGGTTTTGCCTAACCTTGACTAGGGCCCCGATTGCAGCCTCTTTACAAAGACACATTGACTCAAATGGGAGAAAGTGAAAGGTTATTAGCTGTGATTTTAAAAAACTGGTGAAATATCTACTCACAGCTCCAGAAACTTGGCGATGCTAGTGGAAGATGTTTTGCTCCCAATTTACTGTCCTTTATTGCAGCAACACAAACCCCTCCACTAACAAGCAGTGATTAGCTGCATTCATACATGATGGCAGCCATGATTTGGAATTATGTGCATGGGGAGCTGTGAACATCAAGTTCACCTAGATGTTCTATTTTCCTCATCTAGTCCTGCTATCAGTGAGGAAAAGAGATCTGAAGTTTCTAGTTTGCACAAGACATCATTTGTTGTTGTGTCTGAATGCAGTAAACTATGGTTTTACTACAAACTGCTGGAAACTTCCAAGCTCACAAAGAAAGGGAAGAACACACAAAAGAGTGCATAACTTTAACCATGCAACCATGAACTTCTGTGGGAAAGTATAGGATGGATAAAAACCCAAAAAATCCTCATTGTCTCTCTTCCACTCCGGCTTCCCTGTAATGTAGGACTTGCAGACATTTGTTTGCTATCAGAAATGGCAATGTCCTGTATCATAATCCCAGCATAAGTAAACATTTATATATGATTGCTATATTCAGTAGATTTATATTCTACTTTTGCTGGCTTTATATTTGCCCTTATTCCTTGCTTCCTAGTTGGAGATGGTAGCATATTGTTTTCTTAGTGCAACTTTTGATTAGTTTAACATAATCAGTGATTATCAAGGCTGATGGATGATCTTACTGCAAATGGGTGATAGTATTGCAGCATTCAATTGTCTTGCTTATTATACTTTCTCTATTCCTTAGTGCCTCCTGGCAAAGGTTTGTGTTTTTATTGTTTCTAGTTGGAAAAGTGTCCCTGCAGGTAAAAGCTAAGTCATTTGCTGTATGTGGATATAACTAGGACTACTGTTTATTGTTCTGTGTATCTTTATCACAAAAAATGATTCATACTACTTTTACATAAGAGCAAAGAATGCAGAGGTGTTCAGATTCAAGAGAAATGACATTAACATTTAAAGCACTTTGTAAGAAATTTTACATCTTTCTAAGATTAGTATTATTGTTTTGTCTAAAATGCTATTAAAAATTCAAGTGGACAGTCTAGCTCTAACAGAAGCATATACATAAATGGACACAAGCTAAGGAATTACCATTTTTGTATTATTAGCATACACCTCCAGAGAGTCAGAGGTTTTTCCAATAAAATTTTGACATTTTAAAAAGACAAATCAGAATTGTTTTTACAGTATTATGACCATATATTTGCAGAACTACTTATGCCTTTCTTTTGCACTTTCATTGAAAGGAATGCAGTATTTTGTCCAGGTTAAATTCAGCTTTTTGTTAGCAACTGTAGTATTTTAGCATTCAGGTTGCAGCATTTTAGAATATTTTATTCAAGTGTTTCACTACTGAAATCTTTCAACTTTTTCTTGTATGAAAACCAATTCTTAATAAAGAACAGTCTCAAAGTCACATGATGGAATGGAACACATCATCTATAGAAATGCATTTGATCAGAACTAGATTATACATCAAATGCCTAATGTGTTATCATGTGTAATTAATACATACATTCCTTTGTTCACAATGAATAGATGTATTGTGGTGTATATTTAAATTGAAGAATGAGATCTTCCTCTTGAGTTCACTATAAGGAAACCTATCCACTCTTTTTGCAACTTTTTCCATAGGCATTTCAACTAGAATTCACAAATGACATTATTGTGGAACATTACCAAATATAATGGAAATAGGCTCAAAGGATTTTAAAATATGGATTAGAAACATAGCAAGTCAGAAGGGGCATCCCATGCCATCTTGTCAGACCCCTGGCTCCAGCCAGCTCCACTCATGACATGTCTACCATGTGCATGTCCAATGGATGGATTAAAACCATTCTTGGCCAGAGACCCAAAATGTCAGAAAAATAAACATTTACTATGGGTACAACAGTTGATGAACGGCTACAGAGATGAAGGTGCTAGGATACATGTTTTGCTGCCCTTCTTCTGGTTAAAGGTCAGGGATACAGGTTTTCATGCCCATTGCTTTTATTTTGCTGCATCGTTTTCTCTGTTCACCCAAACTTTAAATCCCTACAAAAATCTGCAATGAAATCTCTTACACAAGTAAGGAAAAAACAGAACACTTCATTTAGTCTTAAGCTAGTGAATGTCAGCACATTTTTCAGCAATGAGTTTCATGAATTTGTTGTGTGTTGTGTGTGGACACCACTGCACACAAGGGGAAATTTTTTTTCCTCTCCAGCCAGTGAGAGTTCTACAATAGCAGTTTCAAGTCTTTGAAAATTATTGCCAGTACACAGTCACTGGATGGCAGTTTTACAGATATACTAGCCAATTCCAACTGACCTCAGTCTTAAATCAGTACTAGTAACTGGTATCAAATACCAATCCAAAGAGCAAATGTACCTCAAGATGCTAGAAAAGACTGCTTACTTATAATAAATCCCAGCTCTAAGATTTTTACATGCCTTCTTCAGGGGTTGCTTTAAAGTTCCCTTCTGAGAAATTTGAAAGACATGTGTCTTCAACTCAATAGATGAAAAAGATCCCTAGAGATATCAGGGCTTGAAACATGTTTTATTATAAATAAAGTTATCTTTCCCAGGAGCTTGAGATGAAAGTATCTGCAGATCCAGAGAGAATGTAAGTTTGTCTGTACTCATCATATGAATGCAAGAATGGAAGTGTTTAAAGCTGAAGCTTCAAAACTTAATCAGAGAAACAAGTTTAAGTCTAATTTTGATTACCATCTGGCTCCTTTACTACAACTGCTTCCTGTTCTTCATTATTATCGCTTCTGGTTTCATTGATGATTTCAAGCTCTTTCCAGTAGTCATTCATTGATAATTCATCGAGTGAATCTTGAGAATCTGAATGATCCAAAAGGGGCTTCCCTGAGGACTTCTTAGAGTTGTCATGGTTCATTGTATATTGGCCAGATCTGCGGCTAGAAAATGTACACACCAAAAATAGAGACTTATTAATGTAGAGCACAGTTTACAGTGACATCAAAACCAGTAAACACTGATCTTCATATGATATTATGACATCCTAAAATAGAAATTCTACATTTTAAGGAATTGCTTTTTCCTTTTAGCCAGATTTCCTAACTTTTCAAAGAACTACTAGATATTTTAAGAAATTACAGTGTAGAGGCAATGGAGAAGGAGTCAAAGTTCTCAAATGCTGAACTTTAAAAAAATCTTCTTATTGGCTTTATTAACATTCAGAGTTCCATCAGCAATTGTATAGAAAAGAGATTTCCTTCTAAAGCAGAGCAATGTTAATTGAATTGTCGAGTACTTTTGGGGTTTATTTAGGGATAGATACTTCAAAATGGATGCAGTCTCCTGGGAAAACTGTGCTAAACCAAAGGAAACAAGTTCAGAATAATGAAGCGAGGAGGCTTATCCTTGTAATGAACTAAAGCAGGGCTTTAGTTTAGGTAGTTCCTCCTGAAGACTGTAGTTTTCTACATGAAATTTACTAGTACTTTGTAAAAGCCACAGACATAGTTTCAAAATTCAATTGTCTTATAACTATTAACAAAACATTAATTCTTCCTTCTACTTAATTTCATTTTGCTTCAAAACTATTTGCTATTTGGACAAATTCAGCACTGGCTATGGAAAAAACATCCTCCACCATGCCTGAGAGCAGAAGGCCAGCTTAGTGGGTGCAAACAGGCTGTGTGAAACACACAGCACAGCCCTCTACCCTTCACTGCCACTCCTCAGCCCTAGTATCTGCCACACAAGGCACTATACAGTGCCAAAGCCAAAATATTAAGTATACCTTTCCAACTTGCTTCTGTTGGAACCAGAGAATGAATGCCTGAATGAACAAGTCCATTACCACTGAAAAAAGCCTTTTTCGGTGATAAAACTGGTTTGCCTGAAGATGTTGATAGCACTGTAAGCATCATGTACAATACAGTAAAGTTTGAAATACTGAATTCACAGAAAACACAGAAAGTTTGTTATATAATCATTGGTCTACCAGCTGGGCTTTACTATGGCAAAGCAGGCAAAAACAAACAACAAAGCTGAAACCAATTTAACTGACTCAATCATAAATGTATTTATTATCAGTGAAACTGGTCAAAGATTGCAACCAACTAGTGCTTGTCATGAATGAATGGCCTACAACATTTTCTTTTGCAATTGTATTTGTTTAAATGCCATTTTTAACCACTTGGGCCCTCATATTCCTATTACAATGAATGAAAATGCTTTTGAAAATGGATTTAAGAGG
The DNA here is from genome assembly GCF_004798865.1 of Varanus komodoensis. Classification (NCBI taxonomy): domain Eukaryota; kingdom Metazoa; phylum Chordata; class Lepidosauria; order Squamata; family Varanidae; genus Varanus; species Varanus komodoensis. The sequence continues at coordinate 48,271,121 of NW_025335268.1, read as the reverse complement.
CATTGACATTCTTCACGTGACCAAAACAATATGACTCTATCAATATCTCCGTTCTCCTTTCATTCCTTTTTAAAGGGAAACAAAGTTTGACAGTTCAGCTTCTTCACCCTTTGCAAAGGAAGTGTTCTTCTCAAGCCCATAGAGGGTTGGACAAAGGCAGAAATCGCTCGCTTATGTCGAACGGCATAATAAAAGAAGGTTCTCAGGATCATACAAGAGAGAACAATTCTGAGCAGACAAATGGCAGAAAGGGAAAGGATTACGAACCCTCACCTTCTCTGCTATTCCACTGGTCCCAATTGTTGCCTTAAATGCTGCTTTCCAGTAAAAGTGCAAAACACTGGAAACCTATTCACAGCTCTCCAGTCTATGAAAAATCATGCAGGTGATCAGTCTGTTCAACTTCCTTGCAGGGTTGTGTGGGGTTTTTATTTTTTGCAGACTTCTCTGATCTGGGACAAGAGAGGAAACTCCCCACAGGCTTAGTTCCCCTGCTTTTTTAGATCCTGATCTGAATTTGTCCCCTGCACTGGCTGTTTCTAAAACAGAAATCATACACTCAAAGGGAATTAATGTCACATGTGGTCTGCCTCTTAAATTTCTGGGGAGACGGGAGCAGGTTCAGCAAACTAGACACCACAGCAACTTTCAGTTAATAGCCAGTTATACCTCAAACAACTGGCTATTGATGAATATTTTCATGCAGCTCCTGCACTTTCCAGTCACCAGAAGACACATTATTTGGACACAGCACAATTCAGGAGGAACTCACATGTCTGTTTGATGACAGAATGACTCAGGAGATCTGTTTCAGGGCAATTTGTCATAAAACTATTCCCATCCAAGAACGGAGTGTGCCAAGAATGATGATTTATGCATTTTCTCTGAGGCTTCTCTTTGGCATTTACCTGCTAGCCTCTCTTGCATAGTTGTAAAACACACGGAACCCTTCACAGAGTCTGAAGTGCTGAGATAGTCAAAGCTATTTCCCTCCTATTAGGGGTGCAAGTCCAATATTATAGAAGCACTACACCAGTGCTGAAAATGCTCATTGGTTTCCAAGTTATCCTAGTGACATGTCAAGCACAGAAGTATGGTGTGTTTTTGAGAAGTTTAGCTAAGACCTTAAGGAGAAGTCTTTGTTTGTTTTACATACCTCTAGAGGTTTAAACAGGAGAACGCTTTAGTGATACAGTCATGATAGCTACATCTCACAGTAATGTGGGAATCACCCCTTGGGCCAAACCAGACAGGCCATTAAACATCGAGTGGCAATTCCACAACAAGCTACCATTTCCTAATGTCTAGTAGGCATTACTGCTGTCCCACTGCTATGATGTTCTACGTTTTCCTGACTTTTCACCATTGGTTGCTGGTAGTGCTAGTAATGCTGGTAGACACACACAGAATCTCTTGAGGTTAAGAAACATGGAAAGAGGAAAGCACTAGACGCACAACAGCCACTTCTGTTTTCTTTTGTGTACAGGCAGTTACATGTCTTGCATTCTCTCCAGACTTGTAGCTGGCTTATATTGGGGGGCGGGAGGGGGGGTAGCAAAAATGCAGAAGAGCGGTTGAGCTGGCCTTAAGCACAGAACTATTTGCTAATTATTTCTCTGTTAGAGGACAGGAGAAATAGAAAATTTGGTGAAGGCAGGCCTGCTACATACACATGCCGTCAATGGACAGTCTTTCCATTTTAGGAAAGTTATATGTTTTACACAGCTATACCTTCATATAATATGCTTGGGATAAGCCATTTAGAAACATTTAGATTACAGAATTCCAAATCAGAATATCAAGTTTTTCTAGAATTTTTAGCTATTCTAGCAGCCTGTAAAGTGGAGTAGACATTAACTCATAGTTCATTGTTAGCTTTATTTTATATTCCATACTTTTCTAATATCCATCCAGTTGGACAACCAGATATGCTGCAGTTTTCTTTAAGGTTAATACAAGCACAGGCTGCCACACCTTTGGAAAATATTTTCTTTTGGTGATTTTTCTCACCAATACCAAATTTCAAGTGTTTTTACCTGTACAAAAACATGTACATTCTGTTTACAGAGTAGAAAAACTTGTTTTCTCACATTGTTGTGAATCTCCCACAATTATTAGTGCTTTACAATTAAACAAATTTGGTAACTAATCTTAACTGGAGATAGTGTTAAAATCTGACTTGATACCATCTCTAGAACCAAGTACTGGTTTGATCACATTGGAAGATGTATGTTTTTGCATCTCCTAGTATGTGTCCCATCAGATTTGCATCTTTTCTTGCAAATTAATGTGCCACTTGAATTCGCAAATATGATACATGCTGCAGCTTGCATCATTAAAAATATGATGAATTGAGCATGTTCCTTTTACAGCATTGTAATAATACATGAGTAAACCATGTATTTCTACAAGTTTTTGTACATTATTTTTTTCCTGAATGAAAACACATGAAAAAAGAATCTGGGAATGAAAATGCAGAGAATCGCTATTGCACCTAAGGGGACTTAGACACAGTTGCATTTTGGCCCCTTTTCTTTTTAATTTATTTTTAAATGATTTGACTCTTCATTTCTGTAACATCGATCCTCATGGTCCCACACTGTATAGTACTAAGATACAATATAGACAAGCAATTGAATCAGCAAACTTTAGCCAGCAGCAGATTTTAAAATTCTTCTTTACCCAAGGTGGACATCATATTCCCTCTGAAATACAAATTTACAAAGCAAAGACCTTGGCCCAACTTATTTATGTCATCCCTATTTGGATTTTGGGATTTCATTCCCAAATGAAAAAGTTCAGTCTGTTTTTCTTAGGAAGCTTTTGGGTCTTCCTCCCTGCATGTGGAATGCAGCCATATATCTAGAGGTAGAGATTTGGTCTATTGAGTGCAAGGCATGGATTGAAGTCTTTAAATGGTGTCTACATTTACATTTCTTAGTAGCTCCTGGTAGCTACCTGTCTCTGCTGCTTTCAGATGTGTATGTTAACCAATGGATGGGAGAACTGAACAAGAAGCTACATTACCTAGGTTTCTCTGTAGAAGTGCTGAGCAACTACGGGCTGTAGAAGTCCCAATTTCTTGTTGTTCAAAGATTAATAGGCCCAGATCTTCAATATTCGAGAGCTGCTGCTAATAAAACTTGTTCCTCATTATTTCATCTTGACTGCAATAATTGCTATAATGATGGATTTACTCCAGCCCCAGATCTGTATACATGAACTATCCCAAAGTACAGAAGACCATTTACTCTTGCCCGTTTTGATGTGCTACCATCAGCACTTTTAAAAGGACGATTTAATAAGACCCCAGACAATGAACAGGTATACTCTTGTGGTGCAGGAGCAGTAGAAACAGTGGAACATGTTCACTTATATTGCAGCTTTTATAGGGAATACAGAGAGAAATGGATTCAATCTTCAATAACATATCCTTATGGGAATAATTCTTCCACTCTAATATCTGTGTGTTTAAGGCATGTTTCTTCTTATGTTACCAGATATGTTGCCAATTTTTTATGAATACAATGCAGATTAGAAAAAATGGTTACTCGGGTGAAAATATTGCATACATTTTTAACTATGTTTTAATTTTTTCTACAGTTATTTTATCATTTTGTTGATATTTCTGGTCTGTGACTGTACAAACGAAAACAAAAACTGCTGCCACTATTACACCTACCGATATAGACACTAAAAGCGTTACTGCTTTATGCTATTCAAGAAAAATGCACGCTGGTTTAAAGCTGTGTGTTGCTGTATATTTTAATTGAGTATAATTTTTTGGATCTGTTTCTTAGCTGTTTTGAATGCCTGTGCTTGCAGAATCACATCTAACTATGAATTATAAATAATAGGTATAACATAATAATTTGCAGGAAAATGTAGCGTTGTATTGTTGGTTTAAACCTTAAGATTAATGCCTCTGCTAAGCTTGTTTGTTTGTTTCCTGATGCAATCTAAAACTGAACAATACATATCACATTTTACTACGGACTACAGTCAAAAACAAATTGAAAAAGAAAGCTCTTCAGATGTCATCGGGCATCCATCATATCCATACACCTTCAAGGGAGAACTATTTTGACTGATTGTCTGCCCTTGAGGTGGTGGGGGGGGTCCCAGTTTATCTAAGTCCTACTAGGTATTGATCTGCCCATAACAAAACGCTTATCTCAGTATCTTCCACACTCAGATGACAATTCCACCCAACAGTAACAACCAAAGACCAATGCATATCCAGCCTGATGGCCGGATCAGGGCCAGCCCTACCTTTAGGCAATATGAGGCATATGCAAAACCACAGCTAGAAGCAATGCAGGGTATCACTGCAAATTCATAACCAGGAAGGATTTAGCGGGAGTCCTTCAGTACTACCAAATCCCCAGGCATTTTATAGGTTGGGTTGATATGATCATTCAGAACAAGAATCCATGCCTTTTTTTTTTTTTTTTTTTGGTCTCCACTCCCATGCAAGTCAGTCAAGTCAGTTAAATGAGCAATTTAGCTCATTATTCTAATGGAGAAACCAACTCAGAACCCATGGTTTATTGAAGAGTTCTAGGGTGGTTTGTCATGGAAAACTATGTGCCTTGAAGGTAATTGAGCAAATGGCACGGTATTCAACCAGCACACACATACACAGAATCGTGTGAGGCTGGCCATAACTAGATATGAAAGACAAGTTAGATGATTCAAGAACTCAATCTTTTTCTTGACATTCTCCATTGAAACTCTCCTCAGTAGCTTGCCATATACATTTCAAAGTTTATTCAGGCTTGAAGTTTATATGCAAATCTTATTCCTTTACCAACAATGATAAGTGGTATGAATTGGGGAGTCTACTTATTCTGCCAGAAATCACTTCACTAAAGCCAGCAGCAATTCCTATCAACAATATCAAGTGCTGTAACAGGAACCTAATCGTATTACTCACACTTCTTTCAGTATTGGCTCTGCAAACAGTTTCACCATACAGTCAGGTATCAAAGGTTAAGTTAGCACTAGAAGCATAGTTTTCTTCCAAGAACACTTCTAGCCTGTATATTAAGAAGATCTATGATTTGCCTTGTATATACTCATTCAGAAGCTATTGAAAAAGGATTTATAATGCTGATAGCTTTCATGAGTGCCAATGAAAACAGATGAAAATAGTTTTGCATCTACCCATTTGTTTTTATACATTTGGCAATTTTTAAAATATTTGAGTGTAACATAAGACTTCAGGTCATGGCAAGACATTTCAAGAGTCTACACTTGCACTTTGATAGTTCACCTCCACAATCCTTAAATAAAAAATAATTTAAAATGTGTATTTCACGATTTAAGTTCATATTCCATATTGTTCCCCAACATGCAAATATGGTCATCAGATTTAAAGATTTTGGCCCTCCTCCAGATATTGGAGATATCCGCAGAGGATTCTAATAAGTCTGGATTTCTCTGAATTAACCTTGCAAATTATGCAGTGGGCTGGCTTCTTTAAGTCACAAAGATGCCTCAGACTTACAGACCAGATTTTCAGTTTCAGGGGAAATAAGCACTAATGCACATTAATTAAGTTATATTAGTGTATCTGTGCCAATATGCATTACTATATTTGCATAAGTGCACATTAGCACAGATATGCACTTGGCACAAGCGGAACAACTTTCTAATTTAAAAAGCCAAGTTTGTTGATGAGCAAACAATGGAGCAAAAGATTCATGACAGTCCTGAAAACACAAATGGGATGGTTTCAACAAAATGTGTATTTCCCTACCATAAGCACAGCAAAATTCTAAGTGTTTCCTGCTGAGCTCACAGAAGTAACAACTGGAAAACCTAAGCATCTATTAGGTTGCATCCGGAGCTGGACGAAGCTACTGGGAGCTGGATGAAGCTATCATCTATTTTCAAATCAACTAAGGAAGCCTCCTTTCACTGTATTTTTCACCAAATACTTATGGACATAATGTCAAAAGACGTGCATACTGAACACATACAGAGAAGATAGCAGAAATGGCACACATTCTTCAAAATGCACTTGCTCCAATATCTAATTCAAAGATGCATGGATTCCTATGCTAGATGGTATGATACACATGATCTTTATGACTGAGTAAACACTATAAGCATTGTGTATTTCAAACCAACAGAGGCAGAAGCATTCGTACTTAAATCATGTTAGCTATCACAAGGATTAATCGATGGATAAATAAGAGTTCTGCTATTTCATATTCGGCCCATGCATACATGAACAGGTCATGTATTTTTGATAGCTCAAGCACAGGACTTGATATCAGCTTTCACACAGACTTTCTACCATGAGAAAAGTCAAGCTAGCAAATGCACTTTCCTTTTGTTTATATCACTACGGCTCCTTCCACATGCTTAAATTGTATGCACACATTTTGCCTTGTAAGTGGATCTGTGCCACGGATGCTTGTAACAACATGTACCTTATTTCCTGAGGATGAGGAAGTAGTCATAATTTAAAGGAAACAGGAACACTTAGTCTGGACAATGCCCCAAAATATATTCAAATATATAATCAAGTATTGCTAAGTGCTATTTTAAGATATTCGGAGGTGGGAACAATGGCTTTTTAGACACAAAGCTTCCAATAACCATTGACAGCTGTGCCTTATTTGTCTGAATAAACAGGACAAAGAGGAAAATAACCTGAAGAGTTAGTTCAAGGTTGGAGAACACCAGAGGCTTGAATTCAGTCATGAGGCTACATTAGAAAATAGACCACTTCCCCTTACACATCTGGCCTCTTCTTAGAATATGTCCATGTCTGAAAATCCAGAAGCATACAGGAACTTTTGATACCTACAGTTTATAAAGTGACCTATGCAACTACAGGGAGTACTAAAACTTATTTCATCATATAGTTATACTTTATTGTGCTTCACAGATACTGTTCTCTGCAATTGTTAAGACTGATGTATGACGTACTTTATTGCCATTTTCATTTTTATTGCAGTGGTCTGGAACTGAACCTGCACTATTTCTGAGGTATGCCTCTATATTGAGCTTCATGAATGTGATGCTGCATCAAGTCCACATCTATCAGCACCATTTCTCTAGCAAGCATTGCTCTCTTTGTGCCTCTGCCTTGCAGTTTGGTATTGTGATTCTCAAACTCTGTATTTCAAAATTTTACATTATTATTACAGGACTCTATATTTGTAAATCTGGCTATTTGTGATACTGGTTATCTTTGATGTACAGTACACGTTTTGGGGTGCCAGGAACCATGCCCATGTAAGAGTTTTGCCTTTCCACCAGCCTTTCCTGTCTCTCCCCCCTCCTTGAGACACAACAATATGTATTGAAATTAGGCCACTAACTGCAATGCCCCCTAAGCGTTCAGGAGAAAGGAAGAGTCATGCATCTCTCACTTTAAATCTAGTTAGTGGGGGAGGCATGTAGGCTAAAAGCTACACCCAAGCTGTGAATGCAAAGGAAAAGTTCTTGAAGGAAATTAAAGGTGCTGCTCCAGTGAACACATGATTGATAAGAAAGTGAAAAAGCCTTATTGCTGATATGGAGAAAGTTTTACTGGTCTGGACAGAAGATCAAACCAGCTCCAACATCGCTTTAAACCAAAGCCTAATCCAGACCAAGGGCTATGCTATGGAAAGCTGAGAGAACCGGAGAAGCTGCAGAAGAACAGTTTGAAGCTAGCAGAGGGTGGTTCATGAGGTTTAAGGAAATTCCAAGGTGAAGCAATTAAGTATTTTTGAATTAAGGTACTGCATGGTATTGCATATTTAATAGACTACAGCATACAGTAGTGTAAACCTACGTACAGTATACATGACCCAAATAACTGCTATATTCGACTTACTTCTTTGATCCAGAACTGGACCCACAGTATCACCGAGGTATGCCTGTACTACCCTGCCTATCATCTTCCTTTGCAAAGGGCCTTTGCTTAAAATACAGAAAACAGCTTCAGAGATAATTGTCAAGGCTATGGCAGGGAGTTAAGTTTCCCCTTCTATCCCAGTCTAAGGCCGAAACCTGGCCAGGCTTTCTCCCATCTGCTATTTACATAACAGAAACTGGGAACATTGAGTTGCATGTGTACAGTTAATGTCATGCCTTGTTTAACCACAGCTATGACACTTTAGGGATGGTGTTGACCATACCAACTCACATCACTGAGCTCCCTTCCCCCACCCCAGTCATGCAAACACATGCACAGACAGTAGTATTCCTCTTCACAGGAATAAGCAATGAGAGAACCTATATGTTTAAGAAACTTAAATTCTCAGAGCTTATTTGAATGGGAATAAAATTACGTCTTGATGCATTTAATATGAACAGAACAGAAGCCTGATCTGACTGTTCAGGCTAGGACTCTTCTGGGCTGCAAATCATAACCCACTTCCTCTGGGAAACTTCAACTTAAATACATTTGGGCTGAGTTCAAGACCGAAGCCTTGGTGATGCCTCATGATGAACTATTATTCTCATACCAGGAAACTGAAAATTTTCCATTAGTCTTTTTTTCCCATGTTTTCTTATCCCCTCAACTGGTAGTTAGCACGTTCCTAACAAATACTATGAAAATGAATGCCCTTAACAGGTAAAATAGTGAAAGCATACCAACCTAGCAAGATTTCTTATGATCGAGCATAAAACAATTTTGATGCCCACACCCCAAGCCTGAAGTCTGCTTTCAAGTTTAAAGATCACAGGAAACAATAATATTCAAAGGAAATAAGTCAAACAAGAAAAATACTTTGGACTCAACTGGCTCTTCAAAACACAAGTTTATTCCCAAATCACATATTTCTGATAAATTTGGTACATAATGAATTGAACCAAAGCATTGATATCTTTGTAATCAACCTCATCTCCTCCTCAAAGCTGGTTGAGCTACACGCTCGGGAGGCTCAAGAGACACTGCAGAACAAAGGGGAATAGGACTTGGTAAGGGGCTTCCTGGAAAATGGATTTATCCAAAATTAGACAGAAGTCCAATGAATTTGGGGAGAGTCTTCCTCTTTCTCCTAGGAGACCATACCATATTGTTTATGATGATTTGCTTACCTTCCAGAAAGGCATATTAAGCACAGACAACTAAAGGGACTGAGGGACAAAAAGGTCAGGAAACTTGTCTTAGCATGTAAGCCATGAAAAAATAGCTTTCTTATAAATGCTTCAAGGGCTTGGACAAATGAAGAAGTTGTCTGGAATTCACTTTGTTCATACAATACTCTTCTAACTCTGAAAGAGTTTTCTGTATCTTTCCACTCTTGGAAAAGTATTTTGGAATCCAAGTAAGGCCAACAACCTTGCTTACAAGTAAAGTAAATAAAATTATGATACAGGGAAGAGAAGATAAACTTTATTTTCTAGTTCTGAGGCAGAATGATTCTCCAACCTCCAAGAACAGAAATGTTAATCTGCCTTTGACACATCTTAATCTTACATATGTTTACTCAGAAGCAGTTTTACTGATGTATAAAATGGCAATCATTCATTTTCAGGCCCATATTTTAATACCACCTCTGCATTAAAATATGTTTATTAATGTGACTGCTTTATCTTTGCACTTACAGTATACCCCCGTGAAGTCACGGTTCAGCATTCGCAGCTTTAGTCTTTCCTGGGATTTTTCTCCGAGCAAGTCCAAGCCAATTTCCTTGCGAGTAAGCTGGTGCCTCACCGTGCGGTGGCTTACTCGCAAGAAGATCATCTCCTTCGAGTTTGGACTCGCTTGGAGAAAACAATCTCTGCCAGCCTGGCCCGGCCTGCACCTCCCGCCTGCACCACCTTGGTGGCCGGCACCAAATTCACGGGTTTTCACAATTTGCGGGTGCTTTAGGAATGTAACCCCCACGAATTTCAGGGGAATACTGTACATTATAAGACACAGTTCACTAAGCTCCACAGAAATGCCCGAGGAGTGACATCAAACTGCGGTCTAGTGTCTGACTGAGCTGACACCACACTAAAGTGTCCATGGGGCAGCAGGAAGGCTGCACCATGCAAGAGCATGAGCTGTATTTCTGCATTACTTATGAAAAACAGAATGATAACCTTATCCAGCTCAGCAGGTGCATGCATGTTTTACCTGCTGGATTTTGAACTAGACATATACCAGATGTGCATTTCTGTGTAGATCCTGTTTAGCTGCACGGCAACACTCAAGATGGAATGCCCATCGAAATGCACATCTTGATCCACAATATGATGCAATTAGTTATGCATCAAAGTCCTTTAAGATCATTACAAAAACTGAATGGAGACAGGACAACATAAAGGCAAATTTTGCAAGGAAGCCTTTTCTGGTTGGTTTGTAACTGAAATCACAGTACAGAAATGTGTATGGGATGAGAGTAGGCAAATTTACAGGAGTCTAAGGAAGCACCCTAAACATCCACAAGCAAATGTTTCAGTAAGATGATGGGTCAAGTGTCAAGTCTTGAGTAATTCCAACCTTTAGTTTTTATAGCATCAGCCTCTACATTCGAGAAGGGTAGGATTGTCCATCACTAACTTTTGGCTTTAGCTTTTATTGTTCACATTTGTTTACAATAATTTAGCTATCAAACGAATGGATTTGCAGTGTCAAGATTAACAGATTGTTCATTAAAAAAGATATTTGAACAGATACAATTAATATGCAATTATCTTTCTTTTCCTATTATATTGGCACTCGCATAGTTCTCCCTAAATTATGGCTTGGTGTTTTTTTTCACACACTTCCTTCTGTGCAGAAAATGGGTTTAAAAATATTCTAAACACGGGCTTAAAACAAAACCACTTAAAAAAGGTACTTCCATATTTTACAGGCAACCTGCCAAGTGATAAGTAGGGGTGGTTGAAACAAAAACACTGAATAGGACCCCAATAAGAAGAGACTTGCAGATAAGGCAGAGTTTTTGAAGTTACAGGACTTGCAGTTGTGAAAGACAACTGCTCTGGCCCTTCTCAGTTGCTTTGTGTCAGGAGAACAGTAGACATTAGAAAAGAAAAAGCTCTGCTGCTATATAGGGGCACCAGAGTCAGATTAGAAGCATTCAGAGAAATAACTCAGCAAGTTCTCTCTATAACTGGGTTGGCCAAACTGAGTCTTGTGACCTGCATGTGACTCTTTGAGTTTATTTTGCAGTTTGCAGAGGGCTCAGAGCACCCCTGTATCCCTGCTCAAGTCCAGATCCCAGTGATGGCTTGGGCATGATTGCGGTGAGCTCTCCCAAGGCTCAGGAAGAGAGGAATTAGGCCAGTGGCCTCACGAGAGCGTGCTCCAGCATGCTCCATGCCTTCCTTCTGACTTTAAAAAGTCACCTGTCTTTTCGTCCACCGTCTTGCATCCTTTTGTGTGCTTCAGCCAGGCTCTGCGCTATCATCCCCGCATACTCTTGCTTCCTGACCTGCCCTGATCGGGGTCTTCCTCCCGAGAAGATGAAAGAAGCTATCATGAATCAAGAGAAACTTGCTAAGTTTCAAGCACAAGTGCGCATTGGTGGAAAGGGTACTGCCCGCAGAAAGAAGAAGATGGTTCATAGAACAGCTACAGCAGATAACAAGAAGCTTCAGTTTTCCTCAAAGAAATTGGGAGTAAAAAACATTTCTGGTATTGAAGGGGTAAACATGTTTACCAACCAGGGCACTGTCATCCACTTCAACAACCCTAAGTTTCAAGCTTCTGTAGCTGCTAACACTTTCACAATCACAGGCCATGCTGAGACAAAGTAACTGACTGAAATATTGCCTAGCATCTTAAACCAGCTTGGTGCTGACAGTCTGTCAAGCTTGAGGAGACTAGCAGAAGCTCTACCCAAATAATCTGTGAACGGAAAAGCATCTCTTGCTACTGGAGAAGATGATGAAGAAGAAGTACCAGATCTTGTGGAGAGCTTAGATGAAGCATCAAAGAATGAAGCAGTCTGAACTGTCACTTTAAGTAAAACATGAAAATTCTGTGGAGCTGCTATTTTATATTGTGACTTATTTGTTACATTTTTGTACTGATCTTGTCCTAAGATCTGTAATAATTGGAAATGCCCTCAAATTGCAGCTCTCTTCAGTTATTGCTAATGCATGGAGCCTTTAATTGCAGTGGGGTTGGATATACACAAAATTGAAAAGTATGAAGTCAAAATGCTAATAAAGACTAAATGTTGAGGCAATTTTTTTTAAAAAGTCACCTGTGGAAGAGGTATCTTGACCCCCTTCCTGAATGTGGAGAGAAATGGGGCCACTCGCAACTCCAAAGAGAATTGTGTTGTTTGTGTGACATTCCCTGAAGGTAGCTGTCCTATTGCTGCTTGTCCCTTCTACACCTCCTTCAAAGACCCTGATAGGACATGTTAGAATTCTAACAAAGGATTCTCAGCACCTCTCACCAAACTGTAATTGCCAGGGTTCTGTCTGTGACAATAGTAAACCCTGCATTTTTTAAATTAATATGGCATTTGCTTTGAGTTGTTCTTGTTTCTAAAGTTACATTTCCTTGAGAAGGGCATCTCACAGTTAGTGTTCCAGGTGTCTGTGCGTCTTATCATGCACATTAAAAAAAATAATGCGCTGATAAGTAAGAACACACTTTCATAAAGTCATAATAAATACATAAGTAATAAATAAATATTTGTCCATGTCTTGTGGCTCTCAAATGTCAGACATTTATGGTATGTGGCTCTTCTGGCAAGCAAGTCTGGTCACTCTTGTTATATAATAACTCTTCTGTGCACGCACCACTTAACAGCATGGTTCCATCTGAATTATAACAGTCTTTTGAAATACCTAACCGTGGAATAAAACTTTTTTCTTGGAATAAAGTTAGGGTGGAAGTCACAGAGATACAGTGGTTGGAAAGAATATAAGTGCAGCTACTAAATATAAGGCCACAGAATAGGATAGCAGTCTTCTGAGTAAAGACATTCATATGAAATTATAAAATTGCTCTTGGATGTAAACATGGAAGTCTTCATCTTAGAGTTCTAAAATCACAGGGCAGTGAATTTTGAGACAGATGATCACAAGAGATGCTTGATACCCACAGACCATGGAATCCAAACATGAACATCAGCCCTTAAATTATAACAATGGATGACTTTCCTAACTTGACACAGAAGTCCTTTAAGTGCACATTATTATTGGATTTGACTTAATATGTTGCCCTTCCTCACAAAGAGCCCAGGGAAGTGAGGGAGGAAAACCTTATAGAAAGAGTATACCACATAAACATTAAAGTCATGACTGTAAAATCACAATATAAAGTAAATTTTGATTTAAAAAATCAACACAGTAAATCAAAGGCAAATATTGCATTTGTCTGCACTGCAAAAGCCTGTTCTATCCAGTTCCACCAGCAGGGTGCTTCCCAAGAAGCTCCTCCCAGAAGGCAATATTCCTCAAGGACAACGCTAGAAAGTATTTCAGTGCTCAAGTTAGACCAGCTTCCCACCCTGAAGCCCTCCAAGTTTTGGACTACACTTCTCAGCAGTCCAAAATATGTGTAAGGCACTAAGATGGGGAAAGTTGAGAACTTTATTAAAAGAACTTTCTTTTAATAAAAATACAGCAAAGTGATGCTAAGTATGGAGGTACAAAGTATGCATGGGGGGAAAATCAATATCCAAGGGAAGAGGGATATGTGTGAAAAAAAATCAAACATTTGTTATTCCACCTCACTTTATTACTATTCCATCCATTCTACACCATTATCCTACTATGCATGCATATTTCATCCAGAATATGTTCCACTTGGTAATTTTCCACACATTTCGATGGGCAATTCCATACATTATCCATAATATGCTATTAATTATTGATGGATATAGTTCTATCAGATTGCATGAAGCTTCAAAGCATACAAGAGAGCAAGTCCTTCTAAGGAGCTCAATTCTAAAATTCAACACAGACAGGGGTCAACAAAGAAGCGATATGTCACTGATTTCGTTGGATACACTTAGGCAAACGTGGTAGCAGGGCACTGGGCCTATAGGCTTGTGCCAAAGCCTTCAGAGCTTTTGAAACTGGATTTGGTTTTGAGGGTTTGTCTGAAATACTACAGGAAGTGATACTGCAGGAGGAAATCATAGAAAATTACTACCTTCTTTCTTCAGTTCCTTCTAAAAATGGAAAGAACTCTTCATTTCACTGTGGAGCAAGGGCTGTGCGACCCATTATGTCCAAGGTAACTATTCTGCTCCTAGATCAGCAAGTGTCCTGGACAAGGATGGGATAGTCTTAGTAAGAAAAAAGCCCAGGTGAAGGCAGTGTCATTCACAAGAGATGCACTGGTGCCTGGTACTTTGAACTTAATTTGTTTCAGGAGGCCATTTGAACTCTGAATCATCCTTAGTCCAAAGCTATTTACACCATTAGAAATAATGGAAAGTGAATTAATCCATTCCCAGACCCTAAACAAGACCTATTTTGGTAAACTTAATACAGAAATGAATGAAGTTTGAGGCTGTATACAAGGTGTGATAAAAAATATGGTGAATGTTTAAATGTTTAAAAATGCAGTAAGACACATTGCCATTAATTCTCCTCAAAATACCGCCCCTCGCTTCGAACACACTTAGCCCATAATTCTTGCACTGTTGTGAATCGATTCAAGACAAGACACATCAACTGAAGACAAAACAAGATGAATCAATTCAAGACGAATTGATACAAGAAGAAGCAATTCGCGTCAGGATGAGATTAATCGATTCAAATCAAGATGAATCGATTCAGCACATCGAGGCTTTTTGGGGGGGGCGCACAACTGATAACGTTTTTGCTGCAACTGCATTTTTTCACTTCACTAGCATTGTTTGAACTGTGGAGCAATTTTATCACAACTCTAACATTTGAATTCTGGATCATTCAATGTTAGAGTCATTCGAACTACAAGGCACAACTGTACTGTACAATTAACAAAGGAAGCAGAGGCAAGATTAAATTGGTACCAAATTCAGCCTGCAGGGTCCATCATACCAAGCGTTCCAGACCACTCGGGGTATCCAGGAGAATGGTCCTGGTAGATAGCCAAAGGTCTAAGAATCTGCCAGGTCCAGTACAGCAAGGTAAATCACAGAGCTGAAGCAGCAAGCTGACATCAGCTGGGCTACTTTATAGTTGGTCATAAATAAATACAACTGGTTAAGTGGGTCAGCATGTTGTTTTTAAGGGAGATCCACCCTGTACCTTCTGTTTGAGCTGCTTCTACTCATGTCTGTTCCTAGACTGTTCAGAGGGGTAACTTTTCTCTGGCTGATTTCTGTATTTGCAGAAGTTCAGAAACAGCCAAGGAGAAACCAGGTTGTTCTTTTGCGTACTCCAGGGTAAGGCGGTCAACCAACCCTGTTTATCAATTAGGCCTGCTTGAGGTCTACAATGTTGCCTTTCTTCCTTTTCTCCTTCATCACATGAGTCCTTCTCCAGATATGATATGACATTAAAAAAACTTCCAACTATAACTATCAGAAAAACAGTTAATGAGAGACTGAAATGAGAAGTCAGTCCACAGGTAGAGAAGTCAGTCCAAGGTCTGCTGTGTACAGATGACATTGAAGTCTTTGGAACTGACAGGGTCACCCAAGGACAGTGTGTAGAGAAAGAACAGATCCCTGAGGGATCATGACACAGAAACAGAGAGAACACGGAAGAGTTTCCACTTGGAGAAATACTGGCAGAATAATCAGATAGGTAGCAAAAGAACCTTCTTCACAACCCATCAATCTCATGCTGTCTTCTCCAGACGCCTACCTTCTTGATGAAAGTGTTAACATACTCACATCTCGGACATATTAACTTAGAAGCAAGTCACACTGATTTCAATAGGATTTACTTCCAAGTGTGAATGGGATCAGAACTATAGCCTTTTGTCCATTTGTTAGAACGTATGATTTTGGTAAACATAGGTCCAGTAGAACAAAATAGCTGTTCAACTTCTACCAAGGTTCAAAAACTTAAGCAGAAGCACCACAGTTATATTTACTCCAGAATATTTAGTTAACATTCAGAGGGGCTTTCAGGTTTTTCAGCCAACAATTATCTGTTCAGGACATTGGTAAGAAGGGAAAAAAGGGAAAGTAGACAATTTTTAATGGGGTATCAGATACAGGTTAGCCCCAGTTCTCTAAGAAGCATCCTCGTGGCTAACTTTAATGGGAGGGGAGAGGAAGTACTCTAGCTCTGCCCCTTCCTGTGCTGTCAAATTCATTGACCTCCACTTGCCTATAGTGACTTTGTAGGCTTTTCACATGATTAAGAACCAAGATTTTTCATCATTTTCCATTGTATGGTGGGCTTCCATGGATACAGGAGATTCACATCTTCACAAACTTCACCTAGCCATACCTATTTAGTGTATCCAGAAAGAGATTCAGGCTATTATGTTCCAAGGTGGAAAATATGTGTATTTTTTAATCTCCAGCCATCATCTCTGAGTTATATGGTAATTATACAGTCATTGTAAGAATACAGTCCTCATTCAGGTTCTTAACAGCCTTTAGCAAGTTAGCACCACTTTTTGTTGCAATGTCCATGCTGACTTATTACATAACTACATGCAGAGAGGCTGGAGTATGGCAGCTTTCTATTAAATGACATATACAACAGTAAAACAATGGAAGCTGTTTCTTTACAAATGAGAATGTGATCCTATCTGTATCAAATTACTGTATTTTCAATGTGCAACATTTATTAGCACCTCTTCATCTTTCTGTAACTGGATGACAAACAAGCTATCACTGCAATCTTTGGCAAAATAGCTAAGCAAACCTTTTATCCTATCAAACATCTCAGCTTATTTGTCTCTACCATTCTTCTGAAGAACAAGTGGCTAGCACTATTCCCCATCACAGAGTAAAAGAGCTTCACCAAATCAGATGTGACAGCTGAAGATATGTGATTGGATCTCCCAATTTAAAAAAAAACACAGTTGAGAGAAAAAGGCCACAGTAGCCTCATATCAATGCCACAGAGCTTGGAGAGGGAGAATAACATTTCCATGCCACATGCTATTCTCCCAATCCCAATCAACCATCTTGAGCAAGAGAGGACAAAACACAGCACAAAGCAGAATCCTGCACAGGTCCTCATATGATACTTTATGGCAGGGGTCTCAAACTCAACTTACCTGGGGGCTGCTGGAAGTAGAGTCTGGGTGAGGCTGGGCCGCATCAAGCGGTGGTGGTGGGCCGCCCATCCCGCGTGGCTCCCGGAGGCCGGCCTGGGCGCCACCGGTGCTTGGAAGGCCGCAGAGCCCCTCTCCCGTGCCCCGCCCGTCCTGGCAATTGGCCCGCGGGCCGCGAGTTTGAGACCCCTGCTTTATGGTAAATTATACTCTTTCCAGAACATCTGTAGAAGCCTACTGTTTCACAGGACACCAAACCACAGCAGTATTTCCTATTTTTGGGATTCCAGTTTGGTTAAACTGAGCTCTGCAATTTGCAGTTGCTATCATTACAGGGTGTCCCTACTCTCCAAAGCTCTTGTTTTATTTTCCACTGATGAAGTTTTATGAATGAGATTAGAATCTGCTTAATTGTATTAAAGAAACAGCAAACATAACAGGATGTCTGGAAAGTGACTTCTCTTTATACTGACTACTGTTCCTGCACACAATACATTCTATACAAATATCTCTTTGAATTGTCTTAAAATACATTTTAATCATTAAAATAAAGTATAATGTAACTTTTTGAATCAAAATGACAGTTTATTGTATCTTGATATAGCTTGCATTTGGGAGAACAGATATGTAGAGCTATGGGCTAAAATGTTTCTTTGGAAGGAAGCCAAATTAAGCACATCTGGAGAGGGGGAGGGTTAGCGCAGCCAAAAGCTGCTGTTCATGAGCAAGCAAACATTCTTCACTTCCTTCCTATCCTACAGAAGTTGTAATTACATTGTTACACAGTTGGCAGGCTCATAGGATTAGGATGCTCAATTTGCTATTTCAATGGAGCAACACAAATGCTGACCTCATCAAGATTATTTATGGTTACTTCCTCTGCACAAGGTCCTTGTCATGGCAGAAAAAATGGACATAAATTAAAGACAGCTAGATTTAAGCTATTTCATATAATATGGCATATTTTTCATATAAAAACCAAGGGCATATGCTGCAACATCTATCAAAGTCTTTGGCTCAACATATGGAAAATTGACTGGAGCAGCCCACCAACTGCGCCAATATTTCTCCCTGTAAAGGAATGTGCAAAAAAGCCTGAATGTGTTACCATCTATCAACTGATAGATTTAAGTTTGATCATCTTTTTTCCCTTTCTCTGCATTTGAAAAAATTAATAAACTCCTTTTAAAAACCAGTTTATTTAGAAGCAGAACTTTTCACATTTTAGATACATTATTTCCTGAGTGTGCAGGGCAGGTGAAGAATGCTAATATTGAAAACTAAAACTCAGATTCAGTTTCTCAGCTATTGTCCTGAGTGGAAGAAAAATTCCAATGTGCCAGTTTGTCTGTACTGGTTACAGCCCCAGCAAGCTGGGCAGGGTGGAGAAGCACAAAGAAGCCATTGGCCTTCCCAGCAGTGCATTCTTCACATTGCCCTGGACTTCTTGGAAGATGGGCAGGAGCCAAGTGTAATTATGAACTGCATGCCTTGAGTCCCTTATCCAAGTCACCTGGAATTACCGTATTTTTCGCTCTATAAGATGCACTTTTCCCCCCTCAAAAGTAAGGGGAAATGTCTGTGCGTCTTATAGAGCGAATGTGTGTGTGCCCGACGCCCGGGACGCTGCCGGCCCGCCTGCACCACGTGGCACCACCTGGCCAGCATGCGCTCGGCGTACGCTGCTCCACCTCCCCCTCCGGCGCAGGTGAGAGCTGTGCCGCTCGGGGGGAGAGGTGCGGAGGAGGAGGAGCCATGGGCTTTAACCCGCTGACCGCATGGAGAGACGGACTGCTCACCCCCACCGCCTGGAAACTGCTCACCCTCACCGCCTGGGAAGACCTGCTGCTGCGCCGCCCAGAAGACCACCGCCAGCACGCTACCAGCCCCATGTGGCACCACCTGGCCAACACGCGCTCGGCGCGCCCTTCTCCCCCCCCCCCCCGGTGCAGGTGAGAGCTGTGCCGCTCAGGGGGAGGCGTGCGGAGGAGGAGGAGCCGCGGACTTTAACCCACTGGCCGCACGGAGAGACGGACTGCTCACCCCCACCATGCGGGAACTGCTCACCCCCACAGCCTGGGAAGACCTGCCACCGCCACGCCGCCCGGAAGACCACCGCCGGCACGCTGCCGGCCCCACGTGGCACCACCTGGCCGGCACGCGTTCAGCGCACCCTGCTCCGCCCCCCTCGTCCAGTGCAGGGGACAGCTGTTAATCACAGGTCGGTGTGTGTTTTCAAATGGCAACCCGTCTTTTAATGAAGCCCATGGGGAAGTGATGGGGAATGTGCCTGTGATTATCAGGAAGCTTTCCATGGATCAGTTATCTGTTAGTTGATCACATTTTTTTTTTAGGATCAGTGGATATTTGAACAGCGTTATCTTCGTGTATGAAGTTTATTCTTCAAAGGCTACTTAGTCCGCTGTGTGTTTGATTTACCGTACAATATCTCATTTTTTGTCAGAAGTTTTTTTCTATTATTTACTAGTAGGGCAGCGTGGACATTACTGGCTTTTTTAGATTTGTTATTGAATTGTCTGCAGCAGCTCTTGTATAACTGGTGTAGATTGTGGATTCCTTCAATAATTCCACTAATGACTAAGAAAGTGATGTCAGTGATTGTGAGCAACAGAGCTTCATAAATTCTGACCCTAGTGATGATGAGTTCTATGGGTTCAACAAAAACTAGAAGAGTACTCGAACTTTAAAGTCTCTCTTTTGTTAACGACAGTGATGATGGTTCTTAATGCCACTGTTGACTGCTGTTCACTTTACAAGGTTGAAATACAGTATTACTGTATTCTGTTATAGTTTATTAAATAGTTTAGTAAACCATTTGATTCAGAATATTTTTTCTTGTTTTCCTCCTCTAAAAACTAGGTGCATCTTATGGTCAGGTGCATCTTATAGAGCGAAAAATACGGTATCTACCTGGAATATGTAATTTACACCCACAGAATTCCTAAGCATGTTTACTTGAAAGAAAGTCACACTGATTTGAATAACGATCAAGTCCAATCCGCATCTGGGGACTGATGTGTGTCAGGAGATACACCCTTCAGATTGACATGACAAGACATGTCAAATGACTTTCCAGCCAAAATTAATATTGACTACCTCTGTATGGAAGGGATACCAATTCTTGAGAGTCAGCCTCATCATGGTATTTAATTCTAGTGAAATGTATAGGATTGTGGTGCATATCTGGTATGACTTACAATGCAAGACAGATGCTTTCAGATGGAAAATTAGGCCTGTGCCTAATTATCTCTTCTCCATGCATTATTAAAAGGAAGAACACTAAAATGAATCACTGCTTTACAGTTATGTTGTTTAAACATTAAAAATACAGTGCATGGTGCAGATTGTGCAGGAAACCCTTATGCATTAAGAAATACATCCCTGAAATAGAAGTTGGATATTTTAATCACATTTGTGTTCCTTCCTCCCAGTCCAACTTTAGCAGCCAGGGATCTCAGTGCAGTTGTACCTGTTTTCACATATCAGTGTTCATCTCAAGGTACTACTTTGTATGAAATCAGTATTTTTCATGCATGCAAGTGCATCTCAAAGAAAGTAAAAGAAGTTCTGAGGTTATTACCTCAGAAGGCTTCTGCAGGGTTGTTGGTGGAGATCACCAAAGGCTTGGATGAACAAGCTGAACCATTCCACCTACTGGGGAATGATTTACACCTCTGCAATCTATACAAAAGAGAATCTTTGTTCTTGTTTATTAAAAACTGATAAACATCAGCCCATTTTACAATTTTAAAAAAGTTTGTTTCTTAAATATATTTTTACCTCCTGGAAGACAAAAGAAAATATGCTTTAAAATAAAATATTCTGGAAAAGCCTGCTTGATTGCTTTCTGGAGAAACTAAGATCAGGGTTGCCTACTGCAGAATGCATTCTTATTTGAAAGTATAAAGCAAAAGCAATGGGATTTCCTTCAAAGAAAACGTTTAGGCTGGAAACATTAATGAAAAACCTAAGGTCATTCCTTTCAATGTGGGAAGAATGCTCCTCCACTTTCCTGTTCACTCTGCCCAAGCATTTTCCCGGTGCCACAGCTGCTTTTTCCCAGCAGATTGAATTGTGAGACATCTGATCTTATGCATTACTGGTGCCTTTCCTTTCCTGCGGTGTCCCCCGTCTACTTAGTGCCACCACGCACCTGCCACCTGCAGCGCCAGAGCAACGTAAGCATTGCACCTCATGGCTGCTGTTATTTAGCCTTCCCTGGACATTTAAACTTGGTCATATGATCCAGCGCCGCCAGCCTTTCGTACCTGGCTCCAGCCAGCGTGCCTACGTCAACAGGTAAGCAAGCCTCGGTTTCCTCCCCCATCCGCGCGGCAGCCCGTGCCGGCAAGCCGCTTCCCCTGGCGAGCGCAGGACCTCTGGAGCGAGTCCCTACCTGGAGGAAGAGGCGTCTGCGGTGTCTTCGGCGGGGTTCCCGCTGGCCTGATCAGCGCTGTGGCCGCTGCTGGGGTGATAGGCTGTCAGGACAACTCCCTGGGAAGTCGACCAGCGGCTCATGATGGGAGCGATGGCATCGCCTTCTCGCCGCCGCCGCCGCCGCCGCCGAACCAGAGCAAGGGCTGCGAAGTTCCTGCCTCGCCCGGCAACTTGGCTCATTAGCATCGCGCGGATCCTCCCCTTTGAGGCCGGCGCTTCAGATAGGCCGGAGGAGGAGTTGAGACCGACCAGAGCGAGAGTGACCTTCCTGCCTCCAGTCACACTCGATGACTCACGCCAGATTTGCCCGCGGAGCCCCGCGCGGCTCCCTTCTTTTTGCAGCGTTGTACTCATGGCTTAATGATTTAAGCACATGAGCAGTATTCACGCTTCCCAGCTTGCAAGGAAAGGGTTTTGCGAAAGCCTCCCGCTTTGCTTTGTCTTCTTTTCTTCTTCCCAGTGGATTACCTCTGCTGGGTAACGTAGCACAAGCAGAACGTTTCTTAACCCTTGACTTACAGTGTGCTTGCTTGTTTTTAAACAGACTTGCTCAAGGCCTGTGGATACAATCTCGATAAAACGAAGAATCTGGAAAAGTGATCGGCAGGAATGAGAAAAGGCAAGATCTCGGCTTTTGGCCGTGAATGTACAGATGTTGTGTATTGTCATTCATCAGTTGCAGGCTTTTGTTCTGTTTTTTATCTATCTGGTATTAACATGGAAATGTTGTTCCGGCCAACCAACAGCACAATGCTTATGCACAGAGGTGCTTTTTGCATAGATTTGCAGACGCTTGTAAATGACAGGAGGACCAAAAGATCGAACCAGACTGCTGAAAATTCTGGTCAGCTTTACTTTCCCTTCAATGTCTATTTTAGAAAGGAATGTGCAAGCAAGCTATTGCTATAATCCTTTGGTTTTTTCCCCTCCCCTTTTATATTTTTAAGAAAAGAGAATGGCCTTCCACCTGCCTTTATGCTTATGTTGCTTATGGTGAGCAAGAATAGCTGGGAAGGAAAGAATTTGCAGATCTTTTCATTTTTTCTTTCAGATGAGCCACAAAATAATTAAAAAGGTATGTATGGGCAAATTGACTAGTAAAAGGGTTTTTCTTTTTTTCCATACAAAAAACTAATCGAGTTACTTGAAAAACTAACTCAATTCACACTACAGGTAGGGGTAGCCCTGCAAAATGTCAAAAGTATTACCGAACATCATAATCATTTTTATTATTTCTGCACTCCACTTCTGCCAAGGCACCAAAGGTGATTTATAGTGA
Organism: Varanus komodoensis; assembly: GCF_004798865.1. Lineage (NCBI taxonomy): Eukaryota > Metazoa > Chordata > Lepidosauria > Squamata > Varanidae > Varanus > Varanus komodoensis. Next base: position 48,248,304 of record NW_025335268.1, on the reverse strand, counting down.
TAAAATACTGAAACAAATCTTAACCGCCAAAGAAAAGCAAAACAATACAATTCTTAAGGCAGCTGACCTTATTATCAAAATCATAAACAGCACATTGATATTATGGAGCTTTTCCACATAGAAGCTTTTCTGCCATCTTGCCCAATCCAATGGTTGGTTGCCTTCCTTTACCCACATGCACCCAGTGATTCCCATCTTTGTGTCGGGACAAATAGCCCATCAGTTCAGGTTGGCTACTGACACAGAGCTAACTATATTTACTTTGAAATACACTTTGCTCTGTCCACTGATCCCTCCAAGGAAGCATATATAGGTTTGCAGTCCGAATTCTAAAATTTCTTTTCATATTAAGGAACCTTATATGCTTCCATATAAAGTATAATGATGCCAATTATGCCATATATGGTTATGTATTATATTAAATGATTATATTACGTGTTAACCATGAAAATTCTCATTTCAATTAATAAGAGGGCAATATGATCAGTTCACGCCTGCCTAGTTAAAAGCCGACTGAAATAAAAATGACCTGATGTTCCTCTGAGGAGAAAGTTGAGAGGGAGCTACTAACATACTTGCCTGGAAAACAGGCAACCTGCAATTACATTGGTGCTGACTGGCCATGAGGAAAAGGCATTCTCTCTTCTAGTGTTACTGCAGAAGTCTCAGTGAGAACTGCTGACATTAAAAACAGAATCAGGCTTTGCCTGATTCTAAAAATAGAATCAGAACATGTGTAGAAAAATTAAATATTCTCAATAGTTATAGATTAGCTGACCTAATCTAAATTAGTTGACTTCCAGAGTCATTTCCAACTCTTGCACAGCCTTCTCCTTCAGATTAGCCTGAATTACGTCTACTTGAGCCTGCCTTGAGCCCCACTGGGAGTGCCTAGAAAGATTTTGACCCCAAATTAATTTCACATTAAGCTTTCTGTGAGAAATTTGTAACAAGTTCCAAACCTGTTATCAAACCACTCCATTCGTCTGTTATAGTGGTTTCAAAGTGTGGGTCTCCATAAAATTTGGCCTACAGCTTTCATTATCTCTAGACAGCATAGACTGTTGTGTGGAACCATGGCAATTGTAGGGCAAAATATCAGGTTGCCCACCTATCTCCTGCTGAACTGATCTTTTCTTCCACAATATTACACTTTTTGTCCCACTGCACTGTGTGTTGTACCCCTGCTAGAATAACTAGACTGCTTGTTGTCAAGGTAACTGTGTGCCTAGAACCGAACCCTATCCCAAAGCTATTTCTAGAGTGCCTAGAGCTGGAGCCCAACAGTGAAGGGTCTATTTAAGGTACAAGGTTGAGAGATCTTATTCCCTCAGGGAAAAGCGGTCAGGTCAGCCTACTGGCAAAAGTAGATAGGGACACCCTTCTATCTTTCCCCTTACCTTACTTTTCTTTTCCATTCTTTCTAGGATGGTGTAAATTGGTGTCCTGGAACAGCAGGGGGTTGGACCCAATGGCCTTCATGGCCCCTTCCAACTGCACTATTCGATGATTCTATGGGTTTCAGCATACCTGTCTTCAGCCAGCCCACTCTATTCTGGCTCTCACACACTGACCTGGTTCACATGTAATAACAACCAAGAGTATAGATTAAATTGTGGATTGGTTGAGTCAAGGATTGTTATTACACAAAACCCTGTACTATGGTTTCATTATGGCTTGTTAATCACAATCAACCCAGAGTTGATAACCCATTGACTTTCTTTATGTGTTGCTCATAGTTAACAACCCATAATGCCGGGTTCACACATAACAACTACCCTTGATTCAGCAACAACCCCTAATTCAATGATGGCCTATGCACTTGATTCTGGCTACGTGCAAACTATGGCTATATATGTCTCTGTATACATGAGCTCAGAAACCAACTCACAGAACATGTTGTCCGGAGTTCTAAAGGCAGTCTCACATGCTGTAGTGGCTTTCATATGCACCAGACTTCCTTCCTCTTTCCTTGCAAAGCAGCAGCAAAGAAGGAGCATGGCTGCCTGTCAGTTTGCCTAATGGTATCTATACTTAAAAGGACAAAAACTGGAAACAGCAATTGTAGGAAAAGGTTTATTTGTGTTGATACCATTACTGGAGTAGTAAATAAATGACAGCAGCATTAGCTATTGGCAATAGAAAAGGTGTAGTTTTGGTAGGAAGGCTTGGTGACAAAATCAGTGGCAGGGGGTATTGCGGGTCAGTGAGTAAGAACTCCATGAATCACAAGAGGAACTTCCTGCAAGAGCTTAGAAGTTCTATAGCACCAAGTTGTGTCAGCCACAAATTGTATCTAACTACTAATCACCTCACACATGTTCACAATTTTCATAAACATGAAACAAAAATTAAAAAGCATGCAGAACTATTTCATATATTTAAGGATGAAGACTGTGCCTCAATAGTCAAGCAGATACCAGGGAATGGTGGAAGGGGCAGAGGGGAGAGACAAGGAATGCCAGTGTTAGAGGGCAGGCCATGGAGATTCCACTCCAACATTCAGGGAAAGGGAAAGCTGCTAGAGGGGGGCAAGTAAGCTCCTACAACCATATAAGTAGGAAAGGCAAAGGATCAAGTGAAGGAGTAGGATTCTTGGAGGAAGAGCCAAAGTCAGCCGGGCTCAAGCCAGGAGTTGATGTTTGTAAAGCCAATGATTAATTGCCCATTCAAGACCAGCCTACCTCAAAACACATTGCATTACAACAGGATAGCTCACCACTATATTCCCTGGGAAAATCTATTCCCCTGCAGCTACTTTGCGCATTGCAGTTAAGCCCAGAGGAAGATAGTCAAGGTAGGATTGGTGAGAGGATCCAATCTCACAATAATTAGCAGGTCCAGCTTTACTTTGTTACTGTTTTTGTTGTTCTTTTAGAGCTAGGAACAAGGCACTTGTTTTTCAACTCTAAATTTTCTAATATAGCAGAGCAGGGCAGGTCTTGATTATGCAAACCTAGCCACTGCATCATCCTTGAGATAAGGAAATTGTGGATGCCTTGAGGTTCTTTTCCATTGAGGGCTTAAAAAGGTAAAGGTAAGGGTTTCTCCTTGAGGTTAAGTCAAGTCACGACTCACTTTAGGGAGGGAGCCAGCGTTTGTCCGCAGACAGTCTCCGTGGTTATGTGGTCAGCATGACTAAACACCATAGTGCATGGAACGCTTCCCACCAAAGTGGTACCTTTTTATCTACTCGTATTTGCATGCTTTCGAACTGCAAGGTTGGCAGGAGCTGAGACGGAGCCACAGGAATTAACCCCATTGTGCACATTCGAACCGGTGACTTTTCGATCAACCAGCCCAGCAACACAGCAGTTTAAACCACTGCGCCAACTATGTTAAGCATTACAGGCATACCTTGGAGATATTGTGGGTTCAGTTCCGGGCAAGTCACGTGAATTGTTAGTTTCCTGGTATATATCAAAATAATGTTCACACTATGTTGTAGTGTATACTGACTACTATACTGTAGTCTTTTAAGTGTGCAAAAGCATTATGTCTAAAAAAGGTATATACCTTAATTACAAGTTCCGCTTAGAAGGCCATTGGGCCAATTTAGTGGAAAAGAAGTTAATAAATAAATACGTAAATAAATACATACCATTTTATTGCTAAAATTGCTAACCGTCAGGATGGTGTAATGGTAACTTCAAATATCATTGATCATAGATCGCCATAACACATACAATGATGAAAAAGTTTGAAATATTGAAAGAAATACCAAAATGTGGCAGAGACACAAAGTAAACAAATGCAGTTGGAAAAATAGTGCCAATAGACTTACCCGACGCAGGGTTGCCACAAACCTTCAAGCTACCTGTCAACACATGGTTATAATGGGAGAATGTAGGACAAAGATTTGAACATCAGAACAGAAGGATTTTATATTTGTCACCTTCAAAACCCACCTTCAGAACCCATCTGCAGATACTCTGTGCTTAGTTGGTCTATTAATTACTTTCACATTTAGAAATTGGAACTGTCCCCAGCAAAAAGGTGTTTGATGTTGATGATTTGAACTGAGTGAGTTTTAGGAATCTGTTAGAAAGAATTATAACTCCACCACTGATTATCAAGCACCTTCACATTAGTATGCATACACCCATTCTGATGGATATATGGCTGCTATTCTATGAACAATTCACTGTATGGTATGTACTTCCAAGTAAACATTCATAGAACTAATTTCTAAATATATTTTTCACAACTCTGCACAAGTTGCTGATGTTGACATAATGTGATTCTTAGTAAAGTAATAGTTCCACTGCAATCTTTATTTCTCTCTTAGATGTTGTTACAAGCATTATTTCATAATATAATTAGTTTTAATGTTATTTTCACTAATACACACATTTTGTGAGCATTTTCCACTAATCTTTACACTTTTGTGCACATATTTTGATTGGAAACTTCCATTGTAAAATTCAGAAATGCTTAGATTTTGAAGAATAACTGAGTTTTAAAAGTGTTTCAAAAGTGGAAAATTGGATAAGTTTGCCATAAAATGCATAATGAACAAATTTCTTTCTAGGTCAGAAAGAATAGGCTGGATGATGCCCATTACACTTAATGAAGTCCTCATGAATGCTGGCTGCATTCTGTGAATGCCTGTTTTAAATGTTTTTCAGCTTTAAATGGCTGAGTGCCTTTCTTTCTACAACAATAATAGATGTGGACTGCATATGTATTTACTGCTTCCCTCATGCATCTCAATTTGTACATCGGGAAATTTATTTGGGGAACATTTCTTTCTCCTCTCTCTCAGCAAGCTGCATCATCCTTTTCAGTGTTAAAATACTGTTTTTAAAAGTTCTTAACATGTAAAATACAAAACAATCCATCAATTGGGCTTAACTGTGTTGTGAGCCGCCCCGAGGCTTTGTTGCGATGGGGCGGCATAGAAATGTTTTAAATAAATAAATAAATAACTGTGCCACTTTCAAAAGCACTGTCTTCCATTTTTCAGCAGATGCATCGTGTGGTTATTCCTTTGATCCAAAGGAATCACTGTCCATGAGTGGATGTGATTGCACTTTTATCTGTGAAGTAGGAGTTAACAAGGTTGTCTTTCAAGCAACGGTTCTTCCTCACACTGAAAAGCCCACTTCAATGGTTAGAAGATCTGAAAGGGGGAAATGTGTAGTGCAGGAAGCTGTCCTCTAAAGATAAAGCTGAGAACTCTCCCATGCCCTGCATGTATCTGTGCATGGAGATTCCTGAATCCAGTCCAAAGCTAATATTTACCATTTAAATATAGTGGGACTTTCCTTCAAAAAACTATAGTCTTTCAAAGAGTCGTCATGGCATTAAAAGGAATGTTGTAAGGTTTCACACTAACAGCAACAACTGTAAGGAGGACTATCAAGGGCAAAGTTTTTCTTTTAAAGATCTTGGGAAAAGACATATCATAAAACCAGCCAATCAATCTAGAGTTGGTGCAAAGGTACAGAATATAAAGCACAAACTAGGTCAGAGCAGTGATTGCTAGTTTAATAACATGATCTTTCTCCCTGTACTACTTGTTCGAAGCTGCTTGCGTCATTTAATTTTGAAGTATTAATATTTGTTCCTTCCATGTTATGTACAATGTTATGTATATTTTACTGTATATTAAAAGAATCCAGTGAAAATGTTGGTATTTATATTGGTCCACACTGTTTCCACATGCATGTGGGGACATAGAGTGACCTCCCTTACTATACTGTAAATCCAATATTTATTTAAGAAACACATTTACTCTGGTGCTTTAAAAAAGATAAATCTGCACCTCCTGACTATTAAACAAAAGCACAGGAGAAAAGGAACAGAAAGGCAGGTGAGCATATTAATGCAGTTCTGCATGTTATGCAGTTCTGTATGTTCTGTATGTTTCTTTCCCTTTGTCAAACATAGTTTCTATTAAAAAAAAAAAAAGATTAGGGCTGAAAGGGGACATGCAGGCCTAAAATCCAGGCAAAATATTCCATGCATAAGAATACCACTTCTGGGAATTCAGGGAGGAAAATAAAATACCTTTTCTCACTTACAAAAGATGCTTAAAATGTTTAACATTTTGTTACTAGTCAATTATTCCAAATTACCCATTAAAGAAAATGCACTTGTATTAAGCTGCCAATCACCTAAGGTATGATTACTTTACTTTTATATGATTTTAAAATACAGCAATTTTATAGAGCAATTTCACAAATTCACACATTTATTTCTTCCTAATCTAGCTACATTTGTATAATAACTTACCTATTATAGTGTATTTGGCATTGCTACATTACTTAATTCATAATGGCAGCTTATCAAATATTGCAATTCTGTCCATGCTTTTAAGAACCAAACCCTTACCTGGGTATTCAATGGGGTTTATGTCTGAGTAGCCCTGTATAGACTGCACCGTAACAGAGTAATCCTGTGTGTGTGTACTCAGATGCAAGGTCCATTCAGATAAATGGGGCTTTTTCCACAATAAATGTATATTGTACTGGAGTCTAAACTTACAAAAATATATATTATTGAATTATGTTTGAGTTGACCCCTTTTGCACTACAGACTGCTCTGAAAAGGATATGTTGGTGCACCCTGGTGGTTGCTTTTGGCGCTATTTTAATACCAATCTAATGGTAGAAATTTAGAGGATAATGGATGCTTAAATGTGCAGTGTCCAAGCAGTGCTAGACTAAATATATAGAACTTCCTGGAACTTCTTTCCAAGATGTGTTAAGGTCACATACAGCACCACAATAACTTAAGCAGGAATAGTGCTACTTTGCATTAAGTTTTTATTCATATACAAGTGATATCCAAGTATCTAAGAACAGGACCAAGCCTAAATTCATTCCTCAATCTTCTAGCTTTTCATCATCCTTGCTCAGCACCTCCACAATTTCTCCCTTGTGTGGAACACAGAGTTGAACCCAGTTTGCAAACTTTTCTGTGACAATGGCAACCAGAAACACAGGCCTAGCACAATGGAGCAGATACCACGGTTCAAAGGAACCACAGCTGCTGGTTGCAAAAACACAACAAGAAGTAGACCAGTTTAAGCATTTAATTTTTTTTATCTTCAGACACATGTATATCTGTAGCATTAATAGCTGATTATTGGCAGCTGTTAAAAAGTTAGATGGGCTTTTGGAACAAACTGTTTTTCCCTTATGTCATCAGTTTTCAGTGGCTGAATCAGGACCTTTTACTGGATCATAGTCGAATTCAAGGTGGGTTGCAGCAACACCACTATTACTATGCAAATACATGCCATAAATATTGGGACACAGATTTCAAAATCCATGTTTCAGCTAAATTTAACATATCAGTTTGAAAGATGTTAGAGTAGATGGGATCAGACAAGATGGCCCGGGAGGCCCCTTCTGACTCGCTCTGTGTCTATGTTTCTATGGCATGTAGCAAATAAGCTATTCTATTATGGGCAGAAAGGGAAAGGTCACATTCTTATTTTCTTAAAGTTGCTTGAAATTGATAAACTAACAACATGCTGTTTGTGAAGATGCATGACACTGTGTTTTAGGATACATAGATAAAAAGAAGACTTGTAAGTAGCGTTTGAAAACTGTCTGCTCTTATAGCCATAATTGTAATGAGGAACAGATTTCTCTAACTTGTTTTTAAACACTTTTCAAATTTTCCAGGTGGAAATAGTTTGCCAATGCATTAAATTGGTTGTTTGCCATCTGCTGGATGAAATATAATGTTGCTCTCATGGAAAAGCACTTCAAGGAGTTACTTGAAGTCAGATGAGAAAAGCATATAGTATTGGCTAGCAAAGTGTTTCAGAGAATAATCAAACTTTGTATCTTAATAAGTGGCTTTTGACCATCACTATACAGGTGATACTTACAAGGTAGTTCTACTTAAAAGCATCATATTTGAAGGAGAACTGGGAAGAGCCTTCTGTATAGTATCACATGCTTTCTCTTTTAGAAAACTTGCTAAGCTAACCCTCTCCTGTGTACCAGACCTGCATGTGACATTGCAAACATGGGTGGCCCTTGAGTGCAGCATTCTTCTGACAGACATGGCCAGAGTGAGAGGTTTGGTATGTACATAACCTACTATGGTCTGGGATCCTTTTTTTCTGTGCAGATTGCACATGTGGGTGCACCGATTTGGAATGGGAGCACTGCAGAGGGTAGGGGAAGGCCAAAGCCTTTTATAACAGGGTCCTGATCTCTGTCAGTGCTTCCGAATTGGCTATTTCTAGGTAGTCTGCCACTTATGTAGGCAGAACAAGGGGAGATGCTGCAATTCCGGCACGCATTCACAGAGTAATGACAAATGTTTCAGACAGACAGGATATTTAAGTTGTCACAACCATGTGCTTTATGATTTTAATAAATATACTTTTAATTACATACTTATTTGATTTTACAATGTTTTAATGTCCCTGTGTCAGGTTCCCAACTTTCTGGAGATCATCAATCAGGAATCAGGATATAAATAACAAAAAATAAATGAAATAGTTCCAAGTGTCAAAACAAGTAATTTGTTGCCACCTTCCTGTCTCTCTAACAACTTCTTGTCACAAAGAAGAATGCAAAACTGTACATGAGTTACTTTCTGCTCATGTTTCAAAGTAATTTTCATTGCTCATTCTCTTCCCCTTTCTATTAGTAAAGAGAGGAGAGGAGAGGAGAGGAGACCTTCTTACATTAAATTATTTTGGCTCCCCAAGGAAATAGCAAGAGCATACACTTTACATAACAAAAATCTGCACATTAATTGCATCCACACAGTAGTGTCTAATTTGACTCTGAGTCTTACAAATTAACTTGGTTATTCTTCCAATGCACCTTGGTGAGCTGGTGGTGGATATTTAGTCTTCCTTGTGCCAGTGATGACATGTGCTCATGTTTTTTGGGAGTTGGCCCAGTACTCTTTCTCCTAGATCTAGCAATATATTGCATGAATGAGGTGCCAGGACTGCCTGTGGAATTCCATTGAATCAAAGTACAGAGCAGATTGTGCTTTCTGTAATTAACTAATGGAGCAACTTTTCAGGTTAGAAAATATAAGCATTGGTCACTGGTAACAATGTCTTAGCTAGCTTAATTAAAATGCAGGTGTGCATTTTAAAAATTACGTATGACATTTATTTTTACATAAAATATATGTCTTGGGCAAATATTTGATTTGAAGCTCATTTAATCCACTGATTTGTTATGCAGTCTGATCTGGTTTGAAATGATTGTTCATACTGTTCATAGTTTGTCATCATCTACATCGTCATCTAGCCAGCATATTTCTAATCAATATTTAACAATGTCTGAAGACTTATCTGAAGCTCCCAGATTTGAGTAAATTTACTATTATCATTGTAAACATTCTTGAATTTGGATGCAAATGAAATAAATGTTAATGAAAACAAGTCCAGTGATTGAAAATAACCTCATTCTTTTTCTGACAGTGGCAGAACAGACATAACAAGGGTAATGCTTTACTTCATTAGTCAAACTACTAAATGTGTTATCTGGACAAGCAAAAAAGATAATTCCTGTTGCTAAGCAGTGACCATTGTTTCTATTATATTAATTTCTTATGTTCATTGTACCTGTTTAGTAGATAAGAGATTGAATTACAGATTTATCTAGCTGTTTTGTCATCCATATCATATAGTGCAGAAATTTTACAAGGTCTTGTTGAAAAAACTGGGTCAGTGGGAGTCTTATCTTTGAGGTGACAAGCAACACTTTCTGTAGGATCTTGAATATTACCTTCCTGTTGAAATGAATCAGCTGCAAATCATAACTCCATCTTACCAAGGTTGCTTCCAGATCCTGATTCAGTATTTTCACTGTCTCATCAGGATTAGATGAAAAAGATATTTAGGGGTGAGACAATGGCATATGGAAGGGACATTTTTGCTGCCTTTAGGATGCAATCTTTTGCATGTTTAGTCAGAAAAAGGCCTATAGCTCCTTGTCAGCCATTGAGAATGCTGGAAGTTATAGAACTTTTTTGTCTAAAGATGCATAGGATTACACCTTTAGTTATTTAATAGTGCTGCCTCCCTAACATCAGGTATGATCTCTATGTATGCTCTATGATGACCAAGAGCATAGATAACGATGGGTTGACCCATTTCAGGTTTTACACTATTGGGTAACCATGACAGATCGAGAATCTGCTATCTGGAACTGTACAGAAAAAACATGAACCAAGTCTAATTAAATTTTTGTTTTCATAATCAAGATTTTATTTTTAATCCATATATTTTATTGTTAGCGTCCTTGAGTGCCCTTTTTTCCAGAAAAACAGGACAAAAGTTAAATAAGGAAATAATAAACCATTGCTTTTAATGGACAAGCAATAATATAAAAATACTTCTTCAAAATATTTAAGGAATATTAAAGGGTTTTTGGTGATAGATTTTTAAATCTAAAATTATCATATAGTCAATTAACATCTTCATTTGGTTTGTGAGTTTGTCTGGCCATCATTTTTAGGAGTAAAATTATCAGTCTATTTCAAAATGTATCTTTTGAAATATGTTTCACTAGTTATAGTGACATGTATTTCCAGATGGGATGCTAAGTTGTAAACATGAGTGCAATGTTATACATGTCTATTCAGAAGTGAGGTATGTTTAGTTCAATTAGAATTATCCTGGAATAAATACATGTGGATTCAGCAATCAAAGACCCTGCCAGATTAAGACAAAACTATCTCAATTTGTTTCAGGATCTACAAAGCCAGGACAGTGGAAACTAAGGCCAATGCTTTTAACAGATATGCCTCTAAATAGTAAAGATGTTGTGCAATTTTAGAAATTGTGGTTGCTTACCTCCGTGGCTGCTTACCCTCCATGCATCTACACTTTTCCTTGTTCTTGGAGGCCCAAATCTAAATGGGAAGGACGAAGTGCCCAGGATCAGCAGAGATGACCCACTTGTAAGTTGTAAGCAAGTACAAATTCTAACATCATCATTATTGCATAGCCCAACTTTTTTCCTCTCGCAAGGAACCCAAGATAGTTTTCATAGTTTTCCACTCCACTTCTATCTTCAGAACAACAATCTTGTAAGGTAGGTTAGGCTGAGAGTCTGTGATAGGTCCAAAATCACCTAGTGAGCTTCATGGCTAAATGAAACTGGAACGTGGTTCTCCTGGGCTCCAATCCAACCTGTAACCACTACACCATATATCACATTGTACAACATTGTTACTCATCATATCAGCCTTGGGTCCCATTTTCTGGCTTTGTGGAGCTTCAGCCTAAACTCTGGTCTTAAACTGGAAAGTTTTTTAATCACTGAATTTTCCTGGTTTTTGAAAAAGACATCATTACAGTGTTGTGAAAACGCAAAAACACAAACAACAGCAAAGTCATAGCTAGTCATGCACAAATGAGTGAGCCTGCACAGGATTTGAGAATAGCCCTTTCCCTTCCTCTCTTCATTAGTCCGGCAGAATTACTACCTTGGCACTCAGAAGTGCCTGACCCTTGCTTCAGTTGGCAATTTCTGAGTCAACGGAGACTATCAGCCATGATCAGAATAATGACAAAAGAACTGTATCATGTCAAGCATCAGGATTCTGAAATGTTTATGGATGGAGGCATTAAGAGAGGGAAAGGCCTATTGAAGGTGCCCTGCCAAGGAGCCCCTCAAAGCCTGAAACTGGCACTTGCTGCATCTATGAATTTTTTTTTCAAACTGTTTGAAATTTTACACAATTATAAACCCCATTTGGTGGATCACAATGCCAAATTCCAGGTTATTACCTCGATGTACGATGTAATAAATGTATTAATTTGTGTATCATTTTAAATAGAATTTTAGGGCTTATAATGTCAGAACTGATTTTTCTCTGCGACTCGCCTTAATTAAAAGGCACTCCTGTTTGCTTATGTAATGTTCTATACAAGTGTCCTTTGTCACATTTGCTTATGAATACAGTCTTGTTTTTACTGATCTGCTCCTTCTTTGTCTTGCTCTGTTTGTACAGTGTTTTTCTTATTAGTCATTTCATTCTGTTCTATCAATTTCTGTCTCCTTTGTTCATTGTTCTCAATTATTCTTCCACATTCCTACTGAATTTATTCAATTGTATGTAAACATTTTAATTATACACAATATTTTTGTCAACAGGAGGTATAATAAAAATAGAGCGCTTCTAATATTTGTAATAATTTCACTGACAGACAATGTGACTATAACTGCCACCATCTGAAACTTGGAAAGTACATATTTATAATTATAAAATCTGAAATTGTTGAGCTAACTGGCATAAAAGAGTTTCATGCAAGTCAGAACATATGAATTAGGGTCCTGTTCATATCTAACAACTACCTAGTGGTAAAAAAGCCATCATATGTTGGGACCCCATGGCGGTGAGTGGGGGCACTGCCTCCTGCTCAAAACTTTTAAACCAGATCATTGTTTTTGCAAATAGGGCAATGTGTTTACTGATCTTTTCCAGACACTGCTGCAATTAACTAGGTTATTACTGCATCACTTTATCAGTTTCTGGCTAGCCAGAATTACTGAAGTTTCTAGTAAGGAAATTTGAAGGCACACATAAGGGGAAATCCATAACCATGACTTAGTTGGAGTCCTTGCCTTCACACAAAACATTCGTTTATGATAGTGTGTATCACTATAATAATAAAACAAGCAGGCAGATACATATCAGTAAAATAGGCAGTGCACTGTGTATATAATTTGGGGAACAGACTATAGTATCACATTTTTAAAAATCCAAGCATAAACTGATACATGCAACACCTGCAGATTCAGTCTGCAATCTCAATTTTGAGAATAAGTCACAGATGCGGAGCTCACAACCACAACATTTGACCTAATGTCTGTACTTTCTGTGTGTCTCTTTCCCTCTGCATCCCAAACATACGTGCATGTTGCTATTTATCCCAGTTAACCCGGCTCTCCTGATCAATAACTCGAAAGTTTGCACAATCTTTTGACATTTCAGTTGCCCCAGGTAAAATTACTGCCTAACTGCAAGGGGCAGGTGTCCTTCTGAAACAGCATCGCTATCTTTCAGCTATCTTGTTTTTAAATAGCAGTGTAGTAACAGATTATAATGGTAATAATGGTAAAGACCTGCTCCCACTGTGAAGTTTAATTATGTCAGAACTATCATACCTGGCTGCCCTGTTCATGTAGACTGGTACCTTATCACTGTTGTAATGTGATTTGGACAATTCAGTTATATAACTCTATTCATGTCTAAGATTACAAAGTCCTTGCATCCTCCACGTAATCAGCACTGAGATACCAGAGTAGCTTAACCTAGCCTAATTAGTTACAGCTAAATTAATCTTGTCCTATTGTAAATACCTGGTGTTGGGTCACTGACACAGAACTCAAGTGCCAGCTTTCCCACCTGCTTTCAGATATTTTCAATCTATGTTATTTCTAAAATAAGTAAAACAATAGGAGCCATTTCTGAGAATCTAGTGGCTCACAAGCATGACAAAAGCTTTAAAAAGTATTAAAAATCCTACTGGGAAGTAGGGGAAGTAGAAATGCATGAAATAGTAAGATGGGTGATTTGTTACAAAACCTGTAGTCTGTGTAGACGTGATCATCCAGCTTTCCTTCCAAAACCTCTCTACTTCCAAATCGCACACAATAGTGTGGCAAATAGCACCTGTGAAACACACATAAAACCAGTTATTTGAGCCACTAGCCTAATAATATGTTTCTGAGAATGTAAACAGTTTGCATGCAGAAGTAAGCACATGCCCTTATATTTCAAATATTTAATATCTGGCCCCTCACTGCATTTTAGATGTGGGACTCTAGATGTTTTCAATAACTTCCCCACTTCCAGGAGTATATAGTAGCATCATAATTAGTCAACAAGTCTTCCTGTGAACACCCTAGCTGCTGTATTCTGCATTAGCTGTAGCTTCTGAACCAGGCCCAAGGAGACCCATGCAGAGTGTATTACAGTGTCCGAATAATGAAGTTACCACTCCATTAATCAGTATGGCTATGTCCATCAGGAATGGACATAGTTGGTGTACCAACTGAAATTGATAATGGGGACTCCAGCCACAAAAGTCACTTGGGCCACCAGTGAGAAAGCTGCATCCAGGAGCATCCCAAGCTCCTTTAACTCAGCACAAAATATGAGTTGTAGCCAATGGTGTCACTCTGCCAGCACAAAGTTACAAGATGGAGAATACCTGTCTCAGCAATACTACAAGTGAGAAGGATCTTGGGATTGTTCTAGGATGTGTTCCAGTGGAGCAAAGGTCAGGGACCCAAGATTCAAGGTGGATGCCAGGAAGTACTTCCTGAGGGTTAGGGCCCCTAGGGTATGGAATGGGCTTCTGGAGGTGGATGAAGCCCCATTGGTGAGAGTTTAAGGATAAGCTGGACGTGCACATGGCAGGCTTGTCATAAGTGGAGCTGGCTGGAGCGGGGATCAGACAAGGTGGCCCAGGAGGCCCCGTTTTGACTTGCTCTGTTTCTCTCTTTCTAAATCACAAGCTAAATAGGAGCCAACAATCTGATACAGCTGCAAAAATGGCAAATGCTATTTTAAGCTGCATTAGCAGAAGCATAACTTCCAAAACACATGATGCACTAGTTGTACTATACTCAGCACTTATCAGACCTCACCTGGAGTATTGTGTTCAGTTCTGGACACTAATTTTTAAAAAGATGCAGAAAAGCTAAAAAAGGTACAGAGGAGGGCAACAAGTATGGCTCAGGGACTGAAGGCAAAGCCCTATGAGGAAAGTTTGAGAGAACTGGGCATGTTCAGCCTCAGAAAGAACAGACTGAGGGGAGATATTTTAGCACTCTACAAGTACCTCAAAGCTTGTCACAAAGAAGGATAAGATCTCTTCTTGTTCATTCCAGAGTACAGGACACAGAATAATGGACTTAAATTAAAAGAAACCAGATTTAGCCTAGACATGAGGAAGGATTTCCTCACTGTCAGAGCAGTATGACAATGGAACATGGGGAAATTGTGGGTTCTTCTTCACTGGAGACGTTCAAAAAACATTTGGGTAGTCATCTAAATGGGATGGTATAACTTACTTCCTACAATTGCAGGGGATTGAGCCCAGTGGACTTCTGGCCTCTTCCAACTCTACTATTCTATGACTCTGTAAGGCTCCTACTGCTTGTGGAAACCTGTATTTCCACAAGCATCAGATCCTACAGTGTGCTGGAGGTATGTAGAAATCAGGAAATGAAGTACAGATTTAATGACATGAGTGCACCTGAGAGAACCTAGGGAAGGACTTGAAAAACTTAATGTGTTATATAAATCACAGATTGTGAAGGCAGAGCATGAGGGAGAATAATGCAGGAGAAACCATAGGAAGAATCAGAGGAATAGGGAAAGGTATATAGTGCAGGCAGAAGGTTTCAAGGAGTGAACAGGAGGGCTGGAGAAACATTCAGCTAGTACAGTGGCATTTACACAGGAGTCTTGAATTTGGTAAGGAGCGACAACTGACACGTACCGCTATAGAAATCAAGGGTATTTCTGCATCCTTTTAAAAGTATGGAGCTTTAGCAGGGATGGAGGAGAAATGAAAACACGTACATTTCATAGTCATGAGAAAATATAACTAGAGACCTGATTCACATGGGTAGTCTGCAACATGTGGATTCATCCTATGTCAATATCACTGCCACCTTTGAAAGAGCACAAATGTTGAAAGTATCCATATGTTTTGTGACTAATAACATGTAAGAGAAGAGCCAGCTATAGGAAAACAGCTTTGTGGTGGTTTCAGGTTAATCTCAAAGTAAGCATATTTTATTTATTTATTTTTATTTATTAAAACATTTTTATGCCGCCCCATTCGCCGAAGCCTCGGGGCGGCTCACAACTAAGGATATGCCTTAGTTATAAATGGTTCCAACAGTAGCAATTCTACTTTTTATTTGCAACCTAGTGGTGCTAACATTACCATCAACAAATTGTACAGTATGAACATGAGTTTTAACTTATTGAATGGACCATCCACGTGTTACCTGCCCAGACATTTATTGAATAATCAGTAATTTTTACACCTTCTTCATAGTATGCATATAAATGCAAGCAAAACAATTTCTTAACAGAAAGCAGCTTCACCTTGTTTCTAAAGCTAGAATGTAGCAGCTGAAAACGTACGCCCCACACCACATTTCTCTGTGCTTATTACACCCTAGCAAAAGAACATCCAACATAATATAGTAAAAAGTATAAATGTATCATTAACAAGTGTATCAGAATCCAGAAATTCTTTTGAGAAATGTAAAAAGAAATGCAGTTTTTGTAATTCTATATATTTAGTAGCTATCAGAGACGTCTTATTTAAAAGTGCATACTTACAGCAAACATAGGAGTTTCAAAAAATAATCCTATAAACAGAGGTTAAATGAAAAGCCTATAGCTTACATAGAAAAAATATTGCCCCTCACTGATTGACTTAAGAAGATGTCAAAATTGGTAAGCAACTCTTCCAAACATACAGTAAGATGACATTTGGAACACACATAAGCAGGGATCCAGGACACTGCATAACTATTTCTGAAGGTTCCTTTCAGCTTTGAACTTGTGTTTCTCAAATAGTGGCCACCTAGACTACATTACAAATGAAGTGACTTTCCAAATCAGTTTATGATGTTACATCAGGGTCGTTCAAGTGAGAGGGAATGAAAAAATTGCATTGGGCATGTCCAAGCAGTGCTTGGACTCCCAGCCAACATCCAAGAGACACTCATCACTAGCATAGTTTAAAAACCATAGTTTTTACAACAAATGAATGCATACTGCAAAATCTCCCTCATAATACTGTCACCATGAGCAGAGAACAAGCCAAGCTAGATATGGGAAAAATGTGGACAATTCCGAGTTCCCATAACTGTGCAAACAAATATTTAGATAATTCTGTAGACATGCATCTCTTATATAAGATGCTATTTGCTATCCAAAAGTGAAATAACATTGAATTTCATAAAACAAACATTATTTATTTTCTGTTCTGAAATGAGTACAGTTTGACAAAATGAAAAATAGTTTGATTGGATGGCTTTAGGCATCAAAATGAACAAGAAAAAAGCAATACTGAATATTTGGTTAAAAGTGAGAGATTTTAATTTAAAAAATAATTTTAAAAGTCTCAGGTCAAAATAATTTACTAGCATAGAGTTATCCTTATCCAATGAGTCTTTGTAAGAAAAACAAACAAAGCATCTAATTATCTACTTTAGGACCATCTGCTACATTTATTTTTATATGTAGTATTTTTTATTTTGTTATAGAACCACACTGTACTTTGCACTAAGAGAAGTTCCTTTTGGACTCCCATCTCCCATGCCAAGTCTAGGTTTGGCCATTAAGAAGACAGCTGGCAGCGTTGTTGAGGTACTTGCCTGAGAGCAACAACCTGCGCATAAGGAGAGAGGTGTCTGGGAGGTGTCACTACTGGATGAATTGTAAGTCATGCATGTGTGCATTGGAGAAAAGGAAATCCGTGCGACACTAGCATGAGCAGAGCGCTCCGTTTCTCAGGCGCCTGCACGCACAGCCGCCGAGGAAGAAGTGGAGGAATCCGCCCAGGGCGCGCGTGGGCGCTGGGTGCGTCCTGCGCCTCGCCGAGCCCGGGCGCCTTACCTGAGGTGCAGGTAGTGCACGAGCTTGGTCACCATAGTCACCATCTCGGCGTGGTCCGCTTCTCGGCCCGAGGGAGCGCGGAGGCTGCCTGGGCGCTCTCCCGCCTCGCTCGCAGGCGCTCGCGTCCCCCGCGTCCTCCGAGCAGCCAAGCAGCCGTGGGTCTGGTCTGTCACCTGCTCGACATGATGAACTCCTCCGTCAAGCCCATCTGCTTCCACCGCCGCCCCCAACAGGACTGAGGGAGAGCGGGCAGGCCGGAGGGCTTCCTCCCTCGCGCTGTGTCGCCTCCTGCCGCCGCGCGGAGTCGCTTCTCCAGTGCAAGGGCAGCAGCATCAGGGATTGCAGAGCGCCAGCTGCCGCCTGATACTCTCGGCGAGCTTTATTTCTCCTGGGGGGGGGGGGGGGCGGGGGGCAGGAATGGCCTGCGCCTCGGACCTCTCCTATGGCAGGCAGATATTCAGCCGGTGCAAGGTCCTCCGTGAGGCCGCCTCGGCGCCCCACACCATTGATAGGGTGGTTGTTTCCCTGATGAATCTTCGCAAACTGGCTAAGCGGGAAGGCCGGGCTAGCGTTGCTGTTACGCACTGAGAGTGGGTCCCCTCCGATTCTGGGGTGTCACGAAGGGACTGCACTGTGTTAGCTCTTGAATTGATTATAATTGCAATTTATTTATTATAAAAGTGCCAGAGCAGAAGAAGGCAGTGCTCGTGGGATTTTTTTGAAGTGCCAAAATAAGCTGATGGGCTTAAAGTATTATGTATATTTACAGATGGGGGTAAGGGGAAGCATTTGTGGCATCACATAAGGCAACAAAATGTTTTGGGAAACCCTAGTGAAATAACATAAAACTACAGACAGATGCAAAACTTACAGCTGGAATGGCATAGTTCAACAAATAGGTGGAGGATAATGCAGTTTTGGACAGGAAGGCCTGGAGGAATGTTGTCCATGGGGTCGCAATGGGTCGGATGAGACTTCACGACTAGCAACAACAACAACAATGCAGTTTTATGAGGAAAGTTTAGGATTTGATGAGGTCTGGAACTGCCACACTGGCTGCAGAGTCTGTGTTCCTTCACTCTGCTGAATTGTGGCAATTTTTGTTGTTGTTGTTCTAGCACATGGTTTCTACTTGCTAGCAAAGGCTAAGCTATTTTGCCCTTCACCAAAAGCTGAATTTTGTATTCATGCACAAACTTCAGTATAGTTCTGTACTGGCATACAAAATTTCACCTGGTTGTGTAGCTGGCAAACCACCATAAAAGGGATTTTCCTTGAGCTGGACTGAAAGTTGTGTTCAGCAGTCAAATGACACTGAAATGACTTTTCAATGTTACTGTCGGGGCAGATCTTGCATTTAAAAACATTTATGTGTAGGAAAAAGCATAAAACCCTCATACAATCTCCACATGTGACACAAAGTTTTATAGCCTGTACATAATGTTAGGAAAACATGATTGCTACCACATGTGCATACAAAATATACATGAAAGT
Organism: Varanus komodoensis; assembly: GCF_004798865.1. Lineage (NCBI taxonomy): Eukaryota > Metazoa > Chordata > Lepidosauria > Squamata > Varanidae > Varanus > Varanus komodoensis. The sequence goes on along the minus strand of NW_025335268.1, from coordinate 48,229,215 downwards.
GTTCATTGTGCATAATTAATAAAATATTGCAAGAGTGTGAATGGTTATTTACTACATTTCTAAAGTGCCTGTTAGCCAAAGTTCTCTGGGTGGTTCACATCAAAGCTTAAAACCATAAAATACAATAAAATAGAAAACATGTTCTAGAAACCATAGGGTAAAGCTAAATAAAATTGAAGCAATAAGATAAAAGCTTGCAGCAGTGCAAATCACATGAAAAGCACATGGAGAAATTTGGTAGCACCGCTGTACGAATGAATCAACTTTATAAAACTTTACTTCATACAGAAGTGTGGTGTCTGGGTGAAAAAGAAACTGAACCATGATATTTGGTCCCCAAACCAACTCCATGTTATCTCATAAATGAAGATTTTAAAATTCAGATGATGTCAAGACAGTAGCAAAAGCTCTGTGTGGTTCACTATCACACTTCTACAGCCATTATTACTGGTTTTATTCTCTGATATACAATGGAAGGATATGATGCAGAGAGACATGTTCACAAGGTCTGAAGCTGTGATAAGCTGAGAGAGAGAGAGAGAGAGATTAAAGCTTTAGTCATTACCTGAACACATGGATAATTATATAGGCCCTTAATCTGAAAAGTAAATGTTCTAATTAAATCATATATGAAAGATATAAAAAATCAAGATTAATCTTTAAACATTGATACTGGTTAATGAGGATTTAATTATATGGTGTAATTTGGTGTACATTGGATTATAGTTAATGTATGTAATGTGTTATTAAAGATTCTCTAATCATAAACAGAAATTGCCCATTTAAACTGGGGTGCTCTGAAAGATACTTGATGCATTTAAACAAAAGTTGTGCTTATTTATTATTGAGACTGATGTCATTGTAAAGTGTGTACGTGAGAAAAAGCATCTTGTGTTTTGGTGTTTGTCTACAGTAATTACAATGGTTTTTTATCAATCTTTCCAACTCAAGTGTGTAACTCTTGGTTGTCCTAATGTGCCTGGATAGAGACAGGAAAATGCATTGTATTTATTGCCCTGGATCTTTTAAGCTTTCAAGACCATTAACCATCGTATACTTGATGTTATTCAAGTACTCTTGAATGTTTGCCATGAATGTTATTGGGGACTCTATTATTCAATGGCTCCAGACAATTCTGGAAGATAAATATCAAAATATGGTACTGAGGAATGCGGCTACACCTCCTAGCCTTTAGATGCATGACACCACAAAGAAACATAATATTTTTTTTAATCTGTAGCAAGAGATCATTCTGAGATTCTGGGCTTGGTGACATTGGAATGTTGACAATGTCTCTCTTTTCCATCTAATTCTAGGGAAGTGGTGGGAATTCTTTAAAATTGTCTTACGGGCCTAACTAAATGTTTGGTAAAACCCACACAGGAAAGCTATGTGTGTTGGCTTTCCCTATACTTCAGTGAGTATTCAAGGTTCTGATTTGGAAAGGAACAGCAATGTTCCATAATTGTTGTCATGTTCTAACTCATGTCTAAGATGATAACCTATCTGAATATCTAGCATTATATTACAATTCTGTTACATTATGGAAGTAAAGTTTCATACCCTTCTACGACTTAAGAATGATACATTACTCCTGTTGAATGAAAGTGAATGAAGTGTCAGCATTAAGTTCTATTGAAATTACAGAGGCAAATTATGGATACAATGTGTTTAGGATTACTATACCAACAAAAATATTATAGGCGCGCGCGCGCGCTCTCTCTCGCTCTCTCTCTCTCTCTCTCTCTCTCTCTCTGTGAGTTTGAGTGTAAGAGAGAGCTATTAATATGTATGTGAAATGTAGTTATGAGCTGTCAAGTCATCTCCAACTTATGACGAGCCTATGAATGAAAGCCCTCCAAAATGTCCTGCCCATGAAAGCTCCATTCAACTCTTCCAAGTTCAAGAGTGTAGCTTCTTTTATGGATTCCATTCATCCCATATTTGGTCTTTCTATTGACTTCTGCCTTTGGTTTTCCTAACACGATCGTCTCCTACAATGATTATTGCCTTCTCATGATGTGTTCAAAGTTTGACAGCCTCGGTTTTATCACTTTGGCTTCAAAGGAAAGCTCTGGCTTGATTTGATCTGGGACCCACTTGTTTGTCTTTCTGTCGGTTCAGGGTGTTTGCAAAGCACTCCTCCAGCACCATGTTTTGAATGCATCAATATTCTTTCTTCCTATTCACTTTCTTCACTTTCACACCCATCGATTCTGAATACAGTAGTTGGGATGAACTTGACCCTGGTCTTCATTAAAAAAAACCTCCTTGCACTTGATAATCTTTTCTAGTTCCTTCACTGCTGCCTTCTACATTTCACTCTTCTTTGAATTTCTTGCTTGCATTCTCCCCTTGAATTGAAGACTGAGATGAGGTATGTGAAATCTTTCATAATTCCAATTTCTTCATTATTAACAATAAAGTTCTATAATTCTTCTGTGAGCGTTATTTTTGTTTGCTTAATATTCAGCTGAAGTCCTGCTTCTGTACATTCTTCTTTCATTTTCAACAGGAGTCACTTTGTGCCAGTAGTACAATATCATCTGCATATTTTAAATTCCATTCATTTTCACTTCTTCCTCTTATTCTAATCTAGCTTTCCTTATGATATGTTCTACATACAGACTAAACATATAGATAGATGGGAAACCAATGGGAAACCATTCTGTTTCTTTATATTCTGTCGTAACTGTAGCTTCTTGTCTGTGACACAAGTTATGCATCAGGCCAATCAAGCACTGAGGCAAACCCATTTCTTTCAGGACCATCATAGTTTCTCATGATCCACACAGTCAAAGGCTTTGCTATAGCCTATAAAGCATAATTTGGTCATTTTCTTTAAATTCCTGACCAAATTATCCTGCAACATTTGATTCTGCTTTGTTTCCTACTTTTGTATTCCAGTCACCTAGGATCAATAGCATGCCTTGTTTTGGTGTGTTATCAATTTCCTATTGAACACCTGCATAAAAGGTTTTGCTATTTTCTTCTTCAGCATCTGTTATTGGAGTGTAGACTTGAGTGATGGTTATGCTTAGGTTTTCCACTAAAATCAGATTGATCTAATTCCTAGCAGTTGCGTTAGGAGGCTCATGTTCCAAATGTGTCTTTCATGAACCAAAGGCTGTGCTTACCCGATGTCTTCTCCCCAGGGGGAAAAAGTGTGGAACCAGGTAAGGCAGAAACCAAAAGCTATCAGAGGTGCCCCCAACCTTTGCATTTAAAAAAATATGTCTGCTCGCCTACTGAGCTATCATAGTAAAACTGTTCCTAGGTTCTTTAAATTTGGGTTTGCTTTTATTCTGTTTCTAGGATAGTTTTTCAAAGCACTTGTGACTACTTCTATAAGAACAAAATTAAGGGAAGAGGTGGACTTTTCTTGAATCAGGTACAAATAGTAATACCTGTAGAAAGGACACAGAGTTGTGGAGGGCACCTGAGATCTTCTTCAATCAATCTCTGCTTACAGACATTAAAAGGTTGTGTTCACATGATTTCAAAATTAATGTATATGTACATGTTCTCATACACCCTAAAATCTGACTTTTTTTGACTGATACTGGGCTGCATGCTTGTTTCACATCCCTGTAGATAGGTATGTTGCTCAATACTTATTCCATGTAATGGCAAACTGTTAAATGTTCACTTTGAATAATGCAAAATACATACATGATTTTTTAAAATGTTCCGCTCATATAAACTATAAGATAGCATCCTATTACATTTTTATATTACTGGGCTTACATTTTCAAGATGAAAATGGAACATGCGTACCACCAAAATGAAATACTTAAGGCACAATTCTATGCACTTTTAGAGAGAGAAAAGTCCTCTAACTCCTAGCTTGCCCCAGCCTGTATATCTAAACTTGCAAAGGACTGTTTCTTCAATTGTTTGTATTGTTGTTTTCTTTTTATTATCCATCATTTAAATGCTTCTCTGCAACCTTTAATCTCATATAAATCTAATGTCTGAGTACATACTTAGCCTAGCTAGTGGCTTGCTGATTGTAGTTGGCTGCATATTAGCTACAGTGTAAGGCCAAACCATTTGTCATACTAACATGTTTGAGGTGGTACAAGGGTTAGGATAAAAAACAAGATTAACCAATATGACTGGAACAACATTACTGAAGCTGCTGCTTCAAATAGAATAGCTGTTAAAAATACATACTGGTTCACCCATGGATTAACTTGAGTCATAATCCCCTAACACTCTGTGCTATAAAGCCTTGTGCTACAAAGTACACTTCAACCAGATAGTGCCACAAATAGTTTCTGTACAAAGGGGTTCGTACAGTGTCCGTTCTTGTCTACTGTTCGTGCTCAGCACTAAGAGTGCACTCACAGAGTTCAGTGGTAGTCATATGTGCACAGTTTTCTAGTCCTGAAGCAAATCCCAAATGCTTCCTATAAATGTCAGTATTTATAATTAACATGGATCCAATATTTACACACACTAAAGCCATGCTTATCTGGACTCACACATGCTCCAATTTGCATAAAGCACTGCTGTGAATAAAGCAAAATACACGGTGTTATGACAGTGTCTATAATTCCAATCTAATGAAAATTGCATGCTGACATGAACCTACATACAAATGTGCTTTTTCAAAAAGCAGTGTAGAAACAAGCAACAGAGACACTGAAAACAGCGTTTCAGAAATCATCCAGAACTGGATAAATAAAGTTGTCTTTGAACAGGTAGTAGGCCAAACACTGTCCACCACAAATCATTGAAATTAGACCAGAACCTGTAAAGAAATAAAACAATATCTCGCATTAGCATTAGCAGTGGCTTGCAAGAATTTAAACAGAACAGCTTTGCTTCATTTGAGAGCTGTGAAACTCATTTGATTTTGTTTTGGTTTTTGAATTCCCTGCTTGTTATGGCTTCCCCAGCTTTCCTTTTCAGGATCCAGAAGCAGAAATATGGTATGACATATTTGACATATGGTATAACCTTATTTTGTTGCCCCTTATTCCGCAGCTGAATCTTGCCAGTAGAAAGATATACACATGCAGAATCAATTACAAAGACTACACTAGAATCTTGAGAGAGAGAAAAGGGACCCTCAGAACTATTTGCAGCATGTCCATGCTATACATTTCTATTGATTTTACAATGTGTTTTGTCTTCCCAGGGAAGAACAGGAATTGCAGTGCTGGAGCTTAAGGTTTGAGATAGGATGTAGAGATTTCCAAAAGGGAATTCTGAGCACCTTTACTAAACTGCAGCTTCCATCAATGTTATGGGTGAAGTCATCATTGTTAAACTGGCATAGAATCAACACAAGTGTTTAGTGTAGAACCAAGCATAGGCAGCCCACTTCCAGTTATTTTGTATGATCAGTTTCAATAAAAATGTGGAGTATTTGTGCCTATCTATATGAGTATTACGAGCAGTGATAGGAGAGCATCTGTTCCCACTGTAGGCCTGATGAGGTTCAGCTTCCCAATGCCTGCTATTTGTATTGCAAGAAAAACCGCCATTGCACTGAATGGGTACTTTCCTTCCCACGCAAATAGTAGGCATAACAGACATGACCCAGAATGAAACCACAGTTGAGTAATGGGTTAAACTCTTCTGTTTCTCTACACCAGGATCTCACTTCAGACCAGGGGCCCTACTTGATAGAGTTGTTTAAGTAATTGAATTGTCCGGTTCCTACTTGCATGGCTGGTGACATATCTAGTGAGGCTAAGAAGCCACACTAAACAACCAACTTACTACTGAGAAAATGTGGGCTGTTGGGTCCATGGATGTGAGTGTGACTTCTGAGGGAGCAGCCACGCTCGAGATTGGGGCTAGCCTAGGCGTATGTTATAGATGGAGAGACACTGAAGAAGTACCAGTATTACAGCTCTACCCTTTCTGATAATAAAATCTCAGTGATTTATATCATACCTAAAGCTGCCCACCAGTGCAACATCAGGGGGAATTCAGCCATAACTGCAAAACAGAATGATGCATTTTAGGATTAGTACCAAGATGAAAAACAAAACAAAACAAGATCACAATAAAATACCAAATGATGTATTAAGATAGAATATCAAAAGAATACATTTCAAGACAATGTGCCCACATATTATTATCATAGCATTATTGTTTTCATGGCAGTACAGATAAAATAACAATTCTTTAAAATAGTTCCAGGGCAGGGATGAGGCTCATGGACCATCCAGTTATTGGAGTAAAACTCCTGTCATCCCTCACCATTGCCTGGGCTGATTGGTTGATTATAGCTACAGCCTAGCATGGAGTATTATCCCTAGGGAAATGCGTACACACATGCATGCATGTGCACATGCATATACAGTCTAGTTCAACTGGGAGAGTAGCACATGAGGAAGCAATCAGCTACACGTAGAATCAAGTGTACAGTCAGGTGCTGTGCATATGATACTTTCTCTGAAGCAGCTGTTGGGGATTGTGCACATAGATCCCCCTTTTTAAGACATTTACTTGTGTGTATATGGTAGTACATGAGAGGGCAAGATGCACAGGAGAAGACAATAATGTTAGGGAAAGTTGACGGTAAGAAAAGGAAAACCAAACATGAGATGGAACAATTCCATAACAGAAGCCACAGCCTTGAGTTTATAAGAGCTAAGCAGGGCTGTGAAGGATAAGACATTCTGGAGGGCATTCATTCATATCATCACCCTAAGCCAGAGATGGCTTCACAGCACATTACAACAACACCTGCCCTGAAAACATGGAGAATCTGATTCTGAGATCTCTAGCATGTAAACTAGCCCTCAATACAGAAAGAAATGTTTGAACCCACTCATCATATAATATTTATGGAACAACCTAGAGAATTTCTTCCATTAATAGGTCCAAAGAGGAGGATGGCTTCTACCTGGGTCCTTTCTAGTCCAATCTCCTACCTTTCCATCTAGTGGAACAAGCAGGCATGCTTTGGATCCTGATACAGGCCCAGGAGTGGGGAGGCATGGGATTATTTATTACATTGTACTCCACTGTCCTTTCAAGGAGCTCGTGATTTCCCCATCTCCACAGGAATTCTGTTGAAATTCTGTGATTAGGTCCCCAACATAGTGTCTTCCAGCCTTAATTCTGACCTTGAGCCCTGTTGCCCTGGGCTGATAGACATTAAAATCCAAAGCATTTTTAGGGAGCCGGACTGGCAAAGATTTCCCAGTGAATAGTCACTCACAGCTGATTAGCTGTGAAAGTCAGGGGCAGATTATATGACCTAACAACCTTTCTAACTCACAAATGGTCTCCACAGATGCCAACTTTCTTTTTTATAGTTTTTGTTCCTGCACCTTGAACAGCAACCTAGTGTTCAGAAATAAAACAGGTGAAGGTTACTAGCAAAGAAATATTGGCAGGTTGGACTACTGTTCAAAGCACAGGACCAATTGAAAACTGACAGCCCCAATAGTCCTGAAAATACAGGAATATTGCTTCTACAAATTGGTTTCAAAAATTAACAGTACTTTTTCATGAGCTATATTTATTGAACAGTATACATACCAGCTGAGGTTATTGTGATGTGGATGACTGTAACAGTTATAGCATAATCCCAAACCCATTCTTCTACAATTAAGACAAAGAGCAGTCCAGAGATGAAATAGGTTATCTCCAATGACACTAGAAGAACTAGAAACACAAAATAGGTGATGACAAGATGAGAGCAGGGCTACAGAACATCAGAAGTGGGGGCTACATCCCAGCTGCATATGAACCAAATCCTGCCTTGCAGGGTTTTCCCAGCCAGAAATTGCTTCAAGAGTTCTTAACTTTTGCGTAGCTTTCCCCCCATTCTAAAGGGTTAGGAAATGTCTTTCCAAAGGCTTAGCTACTGCAAATAAAAGCTTTAAAATAAAATATACTGGTATTTGGAGTATTTTGGCCCTGCCACTTTTGGTTTTGACCCAGCCACCATTAGGATGCTGTCCCGAATTGCTTTTCCAAAATGGAATACACCCCTCAAGGGAATCTTTTTAGTCCCAAGGTTGCTAAATTATCAAACTCATGCTAAAGGCATAGCGGCATACTTTATCATGACTTATCAATATCTGTGATCAATATTGCTATTAATGATAAAAGAGGGCAGTTCTAGGGGAAGACACATTTGCCTTGCAGCTCAATTTGCATGTATGTTTTCTTAGGACAACTAGGCAGAACTTTGACTGCCTCGTACAATTAGGACCAGTTTTTATCAGCTTCCCATATGCTGATTTGGAAGCAGAGCTACATGGCAATTCTAGTTTGGATTCCTCTGATGATCCTCCTAGAGCCTTGTGCCATGCCATGCCACTCAGCTATGTTCACTCCAGCACCTGGGAAAATGGTAAATACAATCAATACGGTCATCTGTGTTTTCAAACAAAAAATTTGGGGGATTCTCCTTTTCAGGAAACGATGCTATAATGGGGGAATGAGAAATCTTTGTGCCAGTACAACATCTTGAATCTTGTCTGGATGATATAACTGTCAATGGAAACAGAAAGATACAAATTCTTGTGCATATACTGTATTTCATCAAAACACCATTATTAAGTTTTGAAGTACTTATTTAAATAAATGTAGCAGACTTCCATGCTACCACTCCACAGAAGTATTTACTCTAGTCCCCTGCCTGCCATGGTCAAAATCCCATTATATGCTAAATTAAAGTCGTTTATGGGTACTTATTGATGCTTAGACAGCAGTAACCTCATGAAGGAAATGAACTTAAATGTTGATAGAGTTAAATGTTGCCATGAGCAGTTGGTTCTCTGCTGAGAGCAGAATACAATCCACCTTATCCTCCAAGTGCTGATCCTTCAGCCAAAATCAATAGCAAACATCCACTAGCTTAAAGTAAAATCAGGTTTTGGGGCGTTAATAGCACCCTAGTCTTTTACTACCTTCTCTCAGTCAAGACTATCTTCTGCAAACAGGAAGTCTATAGAAATGAAAGCAATATTACTTTCATTTGTCTAAGTTATTAATTAAGAATTGTATCTCTTAATTTATCCCTTAATTTAGCCCTCAGACCTCCAACAGCTGCTCTGGTCATTACTGTAATTAATCTGCTGCTGTCCAACAGATAAGTCGGGGTGTACCAGCTCTCTTTACCTTCACCAGCAATCAGGGAACACTGGAGACAGGGAGAATGGAAGGTCACAATACTTGTACTAGTAATTCCTCCTTTTCTCCATCCATCCCCTGAATTAGAAAACCCTTCCAGGCCATCCTATTCATACTAATCCTAAGATTCAGCACAGATGGTACTGCAGTTGGCTCACATGACTGATCTGTTTGCACCAGGTATGAGCATCAAACTAATGTAGTTTGACTTTTGCGAATAGGAAAATTGTAGCTCACCAAATAGTAGCGGATAAATCAGCAAATGTTGGTGGAAGGCAAAACAAGACATTGATCTAGTTCACAAGACACAAGGTTTGTTACTAAGCCCTGGTGACTTGCAAATCTCTCTTGCTCCTGCCAGTTGAGTGCTGGCTGATTCCCCAAATTACCATTACCAAGTGCAGATTGTTATGATTTGCAGAGCTGAAGAGGGTGAGCGGCTGAGAAGGTTAACAAACCACTCAGCAACCCTGCAGCAGAATGTGTGTGAGTTCTGAGTAGTTTGTTAACCTTCCAAGCTGCTCACTATGGATTTGGGCACTATGATAACTTGTGCCTGCCTAGAGTAAATAGGGAACTAAACCAGCACATGTGAGGGTGGTTAGCAAGATACCATGGCTTATTAGTCCCCCTTGTGTTATATGAACCCAGTCATTGTGAGGAATGCATACATGCTGCCCATTATCCATCTGCTTTGGAGCAACTATAGGAAGACATGACATCATGTCAACAGAGACATGACACCAGTACACAATACTTCATCGCTCTTGCTCCACTTCACTAGCTATCATTGAGAAATGTGGGGCAACCTTAGTAATCAATGATTATACTGCTATTAATACTCATTGCTAGGGAGATCCATGGATCAGATACAGTGGTAGGGCTGCTCTTCCTCATGATATCTAGCTTGGCCTTGGAGGTCAATATAAGCACATTTAAATCAGCCCATTTCATCACAGAGAACTGGAGTGCTGGCCACTTGCCAGTGGGATGGAAACTTCTGGCAGAATGGATTTTCCTGCTAAATAGATCTGAAGGGGATGTAGGAAGTAGCACAGCATGTGAAGGTCTTCCTATGCGAGTGAAAGTCTGCTCACATGACATTGAATTTAACTCATGGTCCCCAACCCTAAATATCTGAAATCAGGACTTCTAGCCAAAATTTTTTTTGCATGACTTAAAACGGTATTGCTCAACCTGGTACCCTCCAGTTGTGTTAGACTGAAAACTCCACCAGTGGTCACACTGGATGATCCTGAACATAAGGATCATCCATAACATAAAATAACAGTGGCTGTGATTTCCTCCTGATTTCTGAGGTTTCTTGGTTGAATTACAATATTGTTCAGCTGGGGCTCTACAATATAAAAGGTTTTTAAACAGTGAATGCTGACATTCCCATAGTTTATATGTAATCACCACCATCCTCAGTTTGTTGTCAGCCCTGTTTGATGATAACTAGACTGGAAAAGCCCAAGCATGAGGAATGTGGGCAAGGGGTCAGGAGCTGGGACAGGTCAGACAGGGTCCATAGTGGGAAGGAAAAACATCTACTAAGCTACTCAGAAGCAGTGGGAAGGCAAGAGAAGTTGCCTCAGCAAGGAGAGGAAAGATTGTCACTGTTTATAAACTAAGCCGGCACATGCATGATTCTGATATTTCCTTTGTAAAAATAAAGTTGTTTTATTTTACTGTTAACCCTTAGCATATCAATGAGTGAGTAAGGCAGAAATATAACACATCTTTGAAAGCAGAAAGAAGACATTATTACATTGTCTTATATCCTATTTTTTTTTTTCCTTTTGTGAGGATTACTAGGTGGCTTACATAGTTCTCCAGTCCATTTATTCTGGGAGGGAGGTTAGAGTGAGTGATGGGCCCAAAATCACCAGTGAGCTTTGTGGCCAAATGGGGACCAGAACCTGCATCTTCCAGGTCCCCAGTCCAACACTCTAGCCACCACACCAGCTGTGTTTAAGCCATTGCCCAATCCTACCCGTGCCTGTTGGGGCCAAAGGCTTGCGAGGAGAGTGGAATGGCCAGGTTACTGCTGGAGTGGAACTGGGAAGTAAAGCCTGAGTGAAAGAGGCTGGGTTTCTTCCATGAATCCCAGGTGAGAAGCAAGCGGGATACCTGAGGGGAGCTTGGGTGCAGGGCCTGGCCTGCAAGGACCACAGCCTGAGCAAGGCAGCTGTGTACACAAAAAAGCCAAGTGGCCAAAGCACCTGACAAACATGCCATTGCAGGTGTGTGGGGCAGGATGGGTTTCACCATGTAAAGTGGGGCTAGCAATTGATAAGACAGTTGTGTTTGGGATTTCTGTCACAACGCCTTATACTGAATCACATCACTAGCCCATTTAGGCCAGTATTGTTGACACTGACTGACGGCAATTCTCAAGAGTTTCTGGCAGGAATTTTTCCCTGGAGATAACAGGAATTGAATCAAGATCTTTTGCATGCAAAACATGTGCTCTACCACTGAGCTATGGCCCTGCTTACAGATACTGCAGCTTACAGACTTTTTATCACCATATATAGCACATAGCTTTAAAAGGGGGCTTGAGAGGAAACACAGGGGTCTTAGAAACAGGTGATGGCAGCAAAATAGCCTTATGAAGCCATCTATAAACATTGATCTGTGAAAAGACACAGTGTCTAAACCTAGATCAAATTAAGGAGATTGCGATGTAATGTATATATAATAAGTTATTCCCATTGCCTATATTGTCCCACTGACCACAAGTACTTATCTCCAGATAATATTACTGAAATGTCATTTGCATCTAAAAGCAAATCTGTTTCAGATCTCCTCACAAGGTTGTTTAAAAAATTACATATTTTTTAAATATGGTCCTCCTGGACCTCTCAGCGGCTTTCGATACCATCGACCATGGTATCCTTCTGGATAGGCTGGCAGGATTGGGAGTAGGAGGCACTGCTTGGCAGTGGTTCTGCTCCTACCTCGACAGCTGATTCCAGAAGGTGGTGCTGGGGAACTTTGGCTCTGCGTCATGGCAACTCTGCCATGGAGTACCACAGGGCTCCATCTTGTCCCCCTTGCTATTCAATGCCTACATGAAATCGCTGGGAGAGGTCATCAGGAGGTTTGGGCTGCAGAGTCATCAGTATGCTGATGACACCCAGCTCTACCTCTCTTTTTCAACTAATCCAGGTGAGGCAGTGGCTGTCCTGAACCGGTGCCTGGCTGAGGTAATGGGCTGGATGAGGGCCAATAAACTGAAACTGAATCCAGACAAGATGGAAGTCCTGTTGGTGGGTGGATCGAGCTCCTGGGCAGGTGGCCTGGACCTTGCCCTGGATGGGGTTGCACTCCCTCTAAAGGACAGGGTCCGCAGTTTGGAGTGCTCCTTGACCCAGAGCTGTCCTTAGAAGCTCAAGTGACTGCAGTAGCGAGGAGCGCTTTCCTTCAGCTTCGGCTAATCTATCAGCTGCGCCCCTACCTGGAGGAAGACTGCCTAATGACAGTGACACATGCACTGGTTACTCCCCGGTTGGATTTCTGTAATGCGCTGTATGTGGGGCTGCCCCTGAAGACAGTCCAGATACTTCAGATGGTGCAAAAAAAAAGCAACCAGGTTGCTGATGGGGACTGGGTGTTATTCTCACATAACCCCAGTCCTCTATCAGCTCCATTGGCTTCCTATCGAAGTCCGGGCTCAATTCAAGGTGCTTGTTATCACCTAAAAAGCCCTAAATGGCTTGGGACCTGGATACCTGAAAGAACGCCTTCTTCCATATTTGCCCAGCAGAGGCTCTCCTCCAGGAACCCTCCGTGAAAGACATTAGGAGGCAAAGTACCTGGAGGAGGGCTTTCTCTGCGGTGGCGCCCCATCTATGGAATGCGCTCCCCAGAGAGGTCCACCTGGCGCCGTCGTTATTTGTTTTTCGGCGCCAGGTTATGACCTTTTTATTCCAGCGGTATTTTACTAAGTTTTAATATTGTTTTTTCTATGTTTTTAATTGCAGCCAGCTTGGGTTGAGAATTTTATTTATGTTATTTATGTTATTACATTGGAAGCCGTCCTGAGACTTTTTTACGATTAGAACGGCATATAAATATTTTAAATAAATAAATAAATATTTCATTTGTAAATATTTAGTTTCCTTTTGAGAGTAAGATTATAATCCTACTTTGTTCTGGTCCAGAACAGGAACCATGATAGAATCACATATTATAAAGTGGCAACTCAACAGGGATCCAGAGCTAATGGCACCTCTATTTTAGGCAATTGCTTCCATTTGTCAAACTGCAGTGGATTTAACAGCTCACTAAAATACAGCAGATCAAATATACAGAAATACCATAGAGCCTATACTCAGATGAAGCTATCTGGAATAAAATATTTTTACTCTAGGAAAAAGCTGAGGGCCAAATTAGACTGTACACTAAAGTTGCATCCAGGGATCTTCTTACATCTTCCTTGGCTAAATACAACCACAAGGAATGTGGAAATTAGTTTTCGATCATGGTGCCGGAGAACAGTGAGGTTAAGTCTTTGCTATTTCCCCAATGTAAGGGCTTCTCTACATGAGGTACGAGTATGTAGTGTGTACTTTACTCAACAATTGTAATTTACATATTACGAGTATCACAATTCCAATATGCCACAGTGCTACCTTATAGTTGTATAAAGGAACATATGGAAAGGCAGAGAAAGAAAAAGAAAAATATAGGAAAAAACACATAAAGAACTCATTCTTAATGCCACAGAAAATCTAGAAGCAAACATCTTAGTAAAGTGGCAAGTTAAATGCAGAGAAGCCGTCATGCAGAGAAGCCCTAAATCAATTCCTTGAAACTGTTATTAGTCAGGAGAAGTGAATGAGAAAGTTACCAAGTTTTGGGGAATGGGAGTTTAAGTAGGGTAATGTCACAGGAGAAAGAGGCAATTTCTCTTTGCCCTAGCACCACAGTCACAATTCAGATTGGTCACCCCATTCCATGGTTGCTTTTAAACAAAGGAAAAGGTCTGTGACCTGGTTTGCCAGTAATGAGAAGCCAGATTATAGGTTGATGTTGATTCTTGGGTTGCCATTGAATTGTGGGTTGTTATTATGTGTGAACACTACACTGTGGTTTAATTATGAATTGTTAACCTCAAAGCACCCAGAATTCTATGGTGTGAGATGGATGGTGCATCTATTTAAATATTGGTTAAATATGCTCAAAAAGGAAAATTAATGGCATTTTGGTCAATAGAAGAGAAGACAGACAGGTTTGGTAGTGCCAAGTTGGAAGGGACCCTGAGCAGGAGGGCCTGTGGGCCCTGCCATGCCATCCTGATCAGCCCAAGATCAGAGACAGGCATAGGTAACAATGGGTTATGGCGTCAGATGGTGGGCAACATTGAAGGCAGGCAGGCAGGCAGGACAACTGAAGGAAGTAGCAGCACAGCTCCAATATCCCATCAGCCCCATGCTGAGGAATGTCAGGTGAGGTTGTTGCCACCATCATTATTCCCAACAGCTCTGGGCTTGTAGACTTCAGAGGAACTCAGGGCAATGAAAAAGGCATTGGCCACATGTTTTGGCACTAGTCTGACTATCCATACACAGCCAGCCTGAAGACGGAATACCATTGTGTCCTGCAACAAGCACCATTTTCTTGGTAGAAAGGCAGGGTACAAATAAAAAAGGAAGAAAGAACTGAAGCAGTCTGCTAATTCATCAGCAGAGCTGGTTGCTGTTAGAAACATGGCATCCAAGCTTAAATACTTATAATGTTGGATATTTGTTAGCACTGGTGTAAAATGTAAGATTGACTCTGCTGGACTAATTAACATATTCACCAATGAATACAATCACCATAACTGAGGGCTAAACTAGATGCTACATTAAATCTTACTTTATATCTGGTTCAGTCTGGTATAGGAGATGTTATACCTTCTAATGTATGCACTCTGCAAATTCATTTTTCCCACATATTTGTGGATTGGACCCCTGTGCACATAGGGCTTCCTTCCATTTGGCTTTTAACCCATCCTCCCCTGCTCCCCGATGTAGAGATCGCTATTTCTGAATTCTTTGTAAAAGTAAGATTGGCTCCTTTACATGCCCCCTGCTCCATTCCAGGATTTTTCTTTCGTTGCCTTTCTGTATGTTCCATTGCAATTATCTTGTAACATTTTACAGTGTGATAGCCCGTTAATAGTCCATTATCCTTATTATAAAAAAAGGCATGGAAATGTTCAGAAAGCACAAGTGGGTGGGTGGGGGAGAATAATATGTAAAGCACCTGCAAGCAACTGTGGGTGAAGATCCTTAAGAAGACAAATGCTTCATATAAAGTAGCCCTTATTCTAGAGTAAATAAAATGCTAAGCTCACACAGATGTTATACATTTAACAGTTTAGCCTAGTGTAGTTTAGCCCTTAGAGAGATGCTGAATGATTGAGGGCACTCAGAAACATTCAACCCCCCCATCCTTGCAGCATTTTCTTGAATCTGCCAGAATTTCAAAATAACAGAGGACATTGTTAGAGGTGGTGTGAGGAGGTGGAGGGAGTCAAAGGCTCAGCTGAATATATGATGTTAGCAGCACCGTTTTCTCCTCGTTGCCACAGTGACTACTCTGGGGAGCTGCTTAAATAGCTGCAGCCCTGTATCCACAATTAGAAATTGCTTGGACCATCAGAAATTTTATAAGCCATGGGGGTTGGATCTGATTGTGGCTGACAACAGTGAACTTCCTCACCCTCTCCTTCCCGCAGGATCCTCTCTAATCCCCAGATGGGCTACACATGGAATCAGGATAAACGGGTTGACCTGTGAAAGCTTAGAACTTCAAAACTTGGATGGAAAGACCTTCCGTAAATGGAAGGTAGTTTCTGGATTGAGCCTCATGAGGTTATTTTCTAAAGGTTATCATTGTGGGGCTGCACAAAATAGCCAAATTAAGAAACTGTGCTGATCATGATGAGAAATTGATTCTCTGGACGAATGAAATAAAGGTGATTTGCAGAGAATAAAAGCATGTTGTGCCATGCTGCTGAGGCTGTTCCACTTCAGAATGCAAGTGGAGAAGAGGTCTTATGCCCTGGGCTGATGAGAGATGCCCCACATACACTAACTGGCAGGAAGAAGGATAGTCTGGATTCTCATGTCTAACACAACTGTCCTGGGCAGAGTTTTTGACATGAGGCCATGTTCATGCTCCTGTGCCCACCTACACCTTTTAAGTGGTACCAGAAATAGAGGGCTGTACCTTGCAGGCCAAGATATTTTCTGCTCAAGGCAAAGAAGCCAGCCCTACTCCCCGGTCCATTCCATATTTACAAGCTGAGCACATCAGCTTTTGGCTCTTAGTTCCAGTCTGGTGATGGCACAGTGCGTTCCACCATTCCTGAAGGCAGCAGGATAACACAGGAGACACAGGAAAGGGCATGATTATCTATTTCTATTATCCAATGCCCCACTGTCACTTACCACCACCACCACCACCTGCTCTGGTACCTTTTCTAAGCAGACAGAAGAGCGCATTGAATTGAAGTGATAGATACTATACAGCAGCCTTTCCAGATGTTTTGGACCTCAGCTCTATCCTGCATGGCCAGTGCTCAGAAATGCTAGGAACTGTGGTTCAAAACATCTGGAAGGCACCACATTGGGAAAGGCTTCCATTCAATGTTGAATCATGCAACTACTGTTAATGTAGTAATATTGAAATCATTCTTATAATGTTGTTTAAAAATTGCAAACTGCCTGGAATATTTCAATGGAAATATCATCTAGCTATCAGAAGAATAAAGAACTTCAGTAAAAATATTACCTAAATAATATGGGTTAATCCATGATGGTTTTGTCTTAAAATCAAATGGTGCCAGTCCATCCAGCATCTGTAGCCTGTGAAGGTGTTTGAAATGTTAGAAGACTTAAGGCTATCCAGACACATAGTATTGATTGCCTACCCCAACCAGATGCCTTCCAGAAGTGTGGAACTACCAACTCCCTTCATGGCTAGTGGCACTGGCTTTGAAAAAACTGCTATTACTACAGCAACAAAAAAAGCAGATGTCGATTTCCCAAATGCTTCCAACAACTTGCTATGATAACAGCACTAATTATTCTACAAATGACATATTAAATATTTCAAGATTTCTTCTTACAGAATCAATATATAGGTCACTCTGCAGATTTGTATATATTCCACAACCTTAGGAAATTTTGTTATGCTTTAAAAATTTGCCAAAAGTGTGAAGCTATATTTTGCAGTTCTATGGGACGGGCGCACAGAGAGGTGCATCCGGTGCTGGCACTTTTTTCATTTCATTTTCCCAGTGTTTTAAATGTTAGTATTATTTTAAATATAATTTATATATTATTTGTGAGGCTGTGTCTTATTTATTCATGTTATTGCCACCCTGAGACACTGTAAAGGGCAGGATACAAAAACTTTGAATGAATGAAATACTATGAGCCTTATACCACGTTTGTATTTGTTTGTTTATTCATGCATGCATTCATTCAGTCACTGTGATTGTCAAGGTCCTCTTACCTGGACACTGTGAAACAAAAACATAGGACCACATAGTACACAGAGTAAAATATGATCACACAGAGTAGTAGATTGAGCAATACAATCTGTAAAAGAAAAAGAAAAAATTACACTCTATTTCTTAACAATGTTCTGCTCTGAGTCACCAAGAAAAATAAGAATTCAGCAAGATTTAAATAAAAAAAGCAAAACAAAACAAGTAATGGAAGACCCTTGTGGTACTCAAGGCAACATACATAGGGGTTCCCAAGAAACTTTTTATGTATCCAGTATTTTAATAGTTATCTTTACTCTTAATTTTATACTGTATTTTATTCCCTATTGCTTCTGTACCTCTGGAAAAATCTGATTGTGGTTGCTGTGGGCTTATTGTCCCCATTTTATTTGGAACTATTGTTTTATTGTTGATTACTCTATATTGCTTAGTTTTTGTTTTATATATGTATTAACTTTGCAAATAGTCCAGAGAGTATTCTGGCTACAGGGTGGCTTAAAATGAAATAAAAAAATGCATAAGTAAATATTAGAAAGGTGTTAGCAAGCTTAACACGTGTAATCAAAATACCCAAAACATAGCAAGTGTTGCCTGTGGATATTTATAGCTTATCAGTATATTAACCATGAGGCAATTTGTTTCTCATTATCACCATAACAGCTAGTCTGCATCTGATAATTTTTATGTTCTCTTTCTACAATTGCAGCATGTTCTAATAAATTCTTCTGCTGGCTAGAATATGAATGCTCTTTCATTCAAAATGAAAAAAAACATATGAATGGATCCAATTTTCTTTTCTTTGGGGGATTTTTTTCTTTTTCTGGATGGGGTTAAAGTAAACACTAGCAAAACAGTAATAGACTTAGATACTAAGCTAAATTCATGCTAGTTTATAGTTGGAGGGTTTCCTATCTTTTTCTTCCCACCAAAGACACTTCTGCTCCCTGAAAACATTCAGCAGGAGGTGTGCTCCTGAACAGCAGTGTGGGATGGAATATGTGGGATGGGAAAGTATCACCATAATCTGTTTTAATTCCAAAAATAAAATTACTTCGATTACAATCTATGTATGTTTAGACAGAAAAGAGTCCTGCAGTTCCCGACATGTCCCAGCCAACCATGTTGGTAACTGGAGGGTTTTTAAATCTGCATTTCATCCTTAATGCAGTTCATTGAAGGAGTGTCCCATTTTCTTAAGTTAACTCATCTTAGGATCCAAAGAAGCTGTCAACTAAGAATAATATTTAATCTTATGGGGCCTCAAAAACAAATTGATTTATGATTTTGTAGCCAAACCAAATATGCCTGTTTTTGCTAGAGACACACTTGCCAGTATGTTTATAACAGGGCTGGGGAACTCCACGCCATGAACCCATGGAAATTCCCACCAGGCCTATGGGTTCTTTGCAGCCCTGGTGCCAGGAAGCTGCCCAGGTCCTCAGGGAGGAAGCATTCGTTATCTTCAATTAACAATTGGTGGTAACAGGGAGATTTCCCTTAAAACATCAGTCCCCCTCCCACCACCACTGTTCAGGTTGGCAAATGAGTGTCATGCCTTCAACTTCTCCAAGAATAGTAAGGTGTTATTGATTCACCATTTTAGAGAGCGGCTTTCCTCCCTGGTCTTGGGTACCTTGGCTGTCACTGGAACATCTCTTGCAAAGGGGTACCCTGCTTCTCTGTGGGCCCGATGCAAAAGGTCCATTCCCTCTCTAGGTCCAGGGGCTTGTAGGCCTCCTTCACCTGCCATGAAAATGACCATTTCACTAATATAAAATAACTGTCAGCACTCTTGTTTCATTTCAACTGTAGCTATTTTAGTTAGTACACTGTTTTGTGCTCTCTCCCCCTCTCTCCCTCCCTCTCTCTTCTTTTAAGAGCTAATGCTCATGTTATGTTGCATATCCTAAACAAATAAGACTTCCTTGCATAATTTCTAATGCCTGTTTAATGTAAACTCACGACTACATTTACTTCTTGCTATTGTCTAATTTGTTTTGGCTAAGCTACTGACAAGATATACTATACTATATTGTTATGGCTGCTGGCTGGGCCAGAACAACTGCACTGTTTCTTCCCCATCTAATGGGAGTGAATAAGAAATAGTTGGAAATCCCTCTTGAGTATTTTCTTTGGGAGGCTATTTGAAAAGTAATACACATTCCCTCTCCCCTCATACATGTCTGAATGAAGAAACAGAGAGGAGGAGGGAGTGGGAAAGGGAAGGCACACATTGGGACTAAGAAGAAGAAAGCTTCCATTGATTCCTTTAAAGACAGCTCAGCAACTGCAAAATGCAGCCACTCTTGCACTGGGAGAGGCAAAGAGGTTGGCTCATATAAGCCCTCTGCTAGATCTCCTGCTCTAACTGCCAGTGTATTAGGGCAGCCACCTTAAAGCATTGTCATTGAACTTAACAGCCCTGAACAGCTTTGGTCCAGGTTTCTTGAGGGGGCGCCTCCATCCCGCCCTGTCCTCAACCATTGAGGTTTTCACTTTTTCTTTCATTTCCAAGACTAGTCAGAGCTGCCCATTCCAAGGTGGAAATCCTTGTTCACCTTCCTCCCAGCCACTGAAGAAAGGTTCATGGCAGCGCCTCTTTTGAGGTTAACACCATGATGTCAGATAAAGGCAGGGATGTGTAGCAGTGGATGTGGAGGGGAAGGAGGGGGAAAAGCCAGGGTTCTCCCTCTTGTGTGGCCTGTCCAGCCTTGGTTTGTCCCCATGGGCTCAACTCCACCAGGCAGCCTCTGTGGCTACATAGTGGAAGCATTTGTAAAGGAGGACAGAGGGCTGAAAACCATCTCCATTTCTCTTTCTGTCCTCCTGACATCTGTCCGCAGAACACAGCAATCTCAGAAACCTCTAAGACTGGAGACTTCCCTCTCATGGGTAGCAACTTGATAGGATTACACTGGTAGAATCTGCCTTCAGAATGAAGGTCTCCAAGTGAGAATAGCGGCTTGAGGATGCTGTTTGCACACATGCCGACATCTTGAAGCATTTGCACTGATCACTTGGAGAGGCTTAACTTTTTCTGTTTTCCATATCTAATACTGGAGTAGCTCCCAGTCCACAGGTCTTACAGCAGCAGCTATGTGCTCAGCTGTGAAACTGAGGCTTTGTGGTGACAGAGACAGAAAGTAGAATAAGTTTAGGATCCAAGGGCAAGCTGAAAACATTTGAAAAACACTGAATTGGGACAAACATGCTAATCTTAAGCAAATTTCAGCAATGGAATAAAGAAAGAAGTTTGTATATACTCCATCTGAGTTCCTTTCTTTATCAGATATATAGAGGTCAGACTAGATAATCATTACATGATTTACAACTATGTGATTCCATCTTTACAGCAGCACTGTTTGGTTGACCCATTTGCTCTAATAAACAACCCACAATTTGCTAAAACTATACCAGCTCCTGACTGCTTAATGTCTTCCAATGTGCTAAACAATCCAGGGACACTCCGACCAGGGACTGTTTCCCATAATGTGCAGACCTTGAACTTTAGTTGTTGAGGAAGAAATAACCCAGAGTTACAATCCCAGAAGAATTCATGGGATATTTTTAAGTCTGGGTTGTTTTCTTTTCAACATTACTGCACATCTTGGAGAATAACTCAAAGATGGGGAGTCCCTGACTTGACCAAATGGAACGAGGCAAGGAGTTGACAGTGCACCAGAAACACACTGCTTGATCTGCTGCACTCCCAACAACACGTGATTGACAAACCATGGCTCGCTTAATTTTGTGCACTTGTACAGTGTGTGAACACACATAACTATCTACCAAATTGTTGCCTACGTATAACTACTAAATAAGCTGGTTCTGGTTTTCATAATGGTGAAGATAATTCTGCCATTCTTCAGCCTTTCTGGACTTTTGATCTAGTGTAAAAATATGGTGAGGTTTTTCTCATTAATTGGCAGGACAGCACAAATCATGTGCTTAATTAGGAGGTACACAAGTCAGAGAAAATGACCACTTGGTAAAGTAAAAGGATGTTTCCTTGTATGGCTCCAATGACTCAGTTGTATGTTAGAGGTGCAATCCTATGCAAGATTAGAAAGCAAACATCCTCCAATTCCCTGCAAAGTCCATCCTGCTGGATTGTTCCCTAAATGGCCAAGGGAGAAGATGAACCAAGGCCACCGGCCCCAAATTGAGTAACTTTCTTCCCTTTGACTTCATATTATGTTATATACACTTCATCAAGAAAAAGGTGTAAGATTTTTGTTGACATGACACCAAAAATGTTACAGCTACTTGGAGAACATCCTTTTTGAAATTGTGTGTGTGTGTTGGGAGGGACGGAATGTAAAGGATTAAACAAGAAAACTCTGTCAAGAAGCTATACAGGCTCAGTGCCAATCATACTGGTCCCAATCCAAGACTTACGCACAAGAGGATGGGCTAACCTATGAAGCCATTCTTCATTCTTTCCCTGCTACCAGATTTAAATGTTTGTGTTAAGGGAATGTTGAGCCTTTTTTAACAAGTGAGCTTTCTTTAGAAATTAAAACTCTCTCACACACATACAGAACTCAAACCACTTACTCTGGAGCTTTCCTGTGGAAATTGCTAGGAGGACATCTGTATAGTTTCTGGACAGAATGAAACTAGCTAATGTTGTATAGGCTATTAGAAAACATTTCTAAGGTACTTTTCAACTTTGTGACATTACATATTTAGAGAATCCTCTTTGTGATTGACACTTGCCATCGCCCTTATTATTTCAACACTTTAAATGATTTCCCATGAGCACCACTCATTTTTAATTTGGATTTTTCAGGAGCCAACATAATGACAGACCTAAACAAAACAGCCTCTTGGAATCAAGGCAATGCTTCATACATATACTTGCCAGATGTCACATACAGTAATGCTATGCATTGACCTTGAGTTCAGCACCGGCTTGATTTTCTTTACCTTAGTCTCAGCAGTTTTGATCTTGAGAGCCATATACACATGATGAGCAAAAGCACAGCGATGCAGTTACATTTCTGATATCAGTTTCCACTGGAAGAAGTCACTGTTTTTCACTCACAAAGCACTACCAAGCAAGCACTGAAAGACAGAGCAAGCTAGTATTATTGGATTAAACTGGGGCAAAAGCCATCTGTGAGCCAACTCTAAGCTGCTGAAGTCCAACCTGAAAATCCTTAGCAGCTCATTAAATGTCCAAACTGCTTTGGGACATGCTCAGCTAAAATACATCTTGCTCGCTTTGCTCTTAAGAGATTGCACAGGGCCAGTATTTTCAATTTTTCATTTTCTCTATAACTGCAGTCTTTGATATTGGTTCACAGAGGCTACACTACTCTCCCAGTGCCAATGACTTTTGCAAATAATAAAATCCATTTAATAACCGCATTTACCATATAGATAGATGGCTGGCTGGCTGGCTGGGGCAGACCATTGATCAATCTATCCCGGTAGTGCCCATATTGATGGGCAGTGGATCTGCAAAGCCTCAAATAAAGGTCCTTTGCAGACTGGATATAGCAACTCTTTTTAAAAAGGAAGAACTAGAGCACGGGAACCCTACATATAAATAATTCTAGCGTCTACCTCTGAGCTATGGTACCTCCCTGTGGCCATAGCTGGAAGTACATCAGAATTATCCTTTTTCATTTAAAGTCTTCTAGAAACAAATGGTTATTAAATAGCAGGTAAAAGTCATGTGTAGATCAGAAATGCAGGTATTGTTGCCTTGTTTAAGCACACAAGTAATGTTATTTATATATTTGCAAAATGTTAGCCATTAGTCTGGCATTATACTACATACCCATCCAAACTGGAAAAAAGCCTCCTGATCCATTCCTAGCATCCTTTTGCTTCTCAGTGGTTCTTCAATGGATGTAAATTCTAACAAACCAATGAGGGGAAGCAATCCATTAGCAATCCATTATGAACAGGGGCTCATATTAACTTACTGCCCCCCCCCCCAAATCTTGATACAGAAAATTATTTTATTTATAATCGCCTTTGGAAATGGAAGTGTCTGCTGGTTTGACCAAAGGCCTAGTGGATTTATTGTTTTCCTAAGGATTTTCCCATGATCACATATTTGTACAATAAATGGGCATTACATCTTCTTTACTACAAATCTAAGTATTCAGATTCAGCAAAGGAGTACAAGACGGTTTCCCCACTGCTGGCTCCAGGTTCTGGAGGGCCCTTAGGCAAGAGGCCCTCCAGCAGACCCCTCCCTCAGGAAGTCTCCCTTCTCCTCAGCATTGCCACCAGCTGTTCTTGCTCCTCGCCCTCTCGCTCAGCGTTGTGAGCAGGTATATCGCACTGCTGCTTCCTACCACTTCCATTTCCCAGGCTAATAGAAGAGGCAGGTGAACAAAAGGTTGCAATGGTGAAGAGGATGGCCAATTCCAGGGGGCTCTTGTCAGCAGCCCACTGCCAGGATGTGAACCATAAGCAGGTGCCCAGTTGTGGCCAGATGTTTATTTATTTATTTAAAACATTTTTATGCCGCCCCCATCGCAACAAAGCCTCGGGGCGGCTCACAATAAGACCAAAATATAACAAATTGTACAATAAAAATATTAAAACCCGGTGCATCTCGGCTTTAAAGATTTAAAATCCTATAAATAACCAATACATTAACAATTAAAATAAGTTTTAAATAAAAAGGTCTTAGCCTGGCGCCGAAAAACAAATAATGACGGCGCCAGGCGGACCTCTCTGGGGAGCGCATTCCATAGATGGGGCGCCACTGCAGCGAAGGCCCTCCTCCGGGTACTCACCCTCCTTATATCATTCACAGAGGGTTCCCGGAGAAGGGCCTCTACCACCGATCTCAGGGGGCGGGAGGGCATATATGGACGCAAGTGCTCCTTTAGATAACCAGGTCCCAAGCTGTTGAGGGCTTTGTAGGTGATAACCAACACCTTGAATTGGGCCCGGACTTCAATCGGGAGCCAGTGGAGCCGACGGAGAACTGGGGTTATATGAGAACAACGCCCAGTCCCCGTCAGCAACCTGGCAGCTCTATTCTGCACCAATTGAAGTATCCGGACCATCTTCAAGGGTAGCCCCACGTAGAGCGCATTGCAGAAATCTAATCGGGAAGATACCAACGCCTGTGTCACTGTCGCCAGGCAGTCGTTCTCCAGGAAGGGACGCAGCTGATGGATCAGTCGAAGCTGAAGGAAGGCGCTCCTCGCCACCACCGTCACCTGAGCTTCTGGAGACAGCTCAGGGTCGAGGAGCACTCCTAAGCTGCGAACACTGTCCCTGTGTGGATGCTGTGTTATTGGTCGGTTGGTCCCCTACCCACCCACCTTCATGCAAGTGACTAATGCAAGATGAGTCCTGGCATCTATTCCTCATATCCAGCATCGGCATGTCTTCACAGGGCAGGGAGGAAGGAAAACATTGGTTGACCCAGGCAGGAGTCAGGCTATTAGTCTATGCAGCACTCCTCCTGACTGACTCTAGTGAGCCTGGGTTGGGGGGATTTCAGCCAGAGACGTTCATCATGCAACACATAAGTCATTCCGTCCAGCCAGGTCTTCCTCCGGAAACTCAGTGCTCCTATTGTTTATGACTATGGCTGGGCCAGAGAGCAGGGAAGACAGCTCCCCTATAATGTGCCTGATTGCTGTCTCCTGCTATGGTTTGAAGCTTCAGGAATTCCTTGCCTTCTGTCCATGATATAGCCATGTTGCTGCTGTTGTTTCTCCTGCCATACAAAAGCTAAGTGGGTGCATATGCCTCAAGTGAAGCTAGAACTTCTTGCCTCCTGCTTCCTGGGCATATGCACTGCGATGCTGGAGGTTGCTGTTCAAAGCGATGCACAGCTTTGGAGCATCTGCTGTGTCCCCAGCCCCATGCTTTGGCTGTCTGGCAAAGGAGGGGTTCCCCTGTGTGGGTCTGAGCCCTTGGCCCAGGAGGGCTCTGTGTCCTTGTCCTTCCCAGGTAGTTATGCAAGCACTATGCTGTGCATCGCTTTTCTTCCTCCTCTTTCGCGTGTTGTACTTTACAGCAGTGATCAGGAGGACAGTCAGTCAAGTCAGTCGCCTGCCACCGGAGATGCCCGGCAATTTGCAATAGTGGGATTGCTGCCGACAACACCACTGTGCTGGTGCTTTGGGGTGTTGTGGCGTCGTTGTGCATATAGTTATGTGATGATGCAGGGGTTTCTGCTGAGGTTGTCAGTTTGTTTCCTTCTATGGGTGGACAGCATGCGGGCAATGATTTCCATGGACATTTTACCAGTCATTTTTATTACTGTTTTGTATTTTCTAGTTGTATGCCTTTCTCCTTTTCTCCTGGGAAGAGCATAAATACTTGTTTTGTTAGGATGCATTTCTCCCCTACCTCCGGTGTAATAGTACAATCCTGCTTTGTAAATTACATCCTCATTTCTAATTTGGTGCTGCATGATCTGTAGCACTGGGTGCCAAAAATCCTGGGTCTAAATTTTGAATTTTTCTGTCAGTTATTCTGTTCTCTAAATCTTCCTGGTTTGTGTGTGTCCATAGAGAGAGAAAGAAAATGCCTTGCTGTTGAAATGAGGTAATGTGTTTATTCCAGCACTATCCCTCATAACCGAGCAATTTCTTCTTAAAGGAATTAAGTGTTAAGATCTAAAGAATCATTTCCTAGTCAAATGTATCTGCAGTTTCTGGAGATCCACTGCCCCGCACCAAAATCAGAGCCCTCCTCCCCTGCCAACTCATCCTTAAATTTCATAAAACAAATCATATCAACTTTTGTTATCAGTCATAATCAAATTTGGGACTAGATAAAGAATGATACATGCATCATAATACACAGATTCTTTCATCATGCTCCTGCCCATGTTATCCTCATGCATGTGAAATTTTCCTTTTTCTTTTCAACTTCTAGTCAGCCTTTGTTCATATATGTTCTGTTAGGTTAGCTGCTGATTGCTATTTGGAATGCTTTCCATATTGATTAAAATCAATTGCCTTCGAAGTCTTTAGAATTAATGATTATGGAACAAACTCCCAGGAAACCTTAGAGAGCTTAGAGAGGCAGAACAAATACAGCTATTTTCGGATGTAATCCAAAACCTGAGTATTTTGAAGTAACACTATTGATTTTGGTGGAACAACTTCAAGACTGACAGAGGATTATATTCTTTAAGTTTCTGAATTTAAATTAAAGAGCCCAAATTATTGTTATTGTTGTTTTGACAGCTTCTGAGTTATTTCAAAATGCTTTGGGATCCTAGTGAATTTGCTATGCAAAGAATGACTTGTTATATAAAATTATATGAAAACTTTGCATAGGTTATTCTTGTTGTAGCTAATATTGTAAGGTTCAGATGTCTCTTCAGGTACATGGCGTCTGATTCAGTTCTGCTCTGAGAGATGAGCTCTGAACAAAGACCTCTTCCTTTCCTCTTTTTCCATTATATGACCTCTAGTTGGACCCTTATTACACTAGAATACTTTCAGAAAGGATATCTTATTTTCCCTATTCTTTTTTTAAAGTGTAAGTACTTTGAAAAAACAGAAGTGAAACTGGAGAATAATGTTGTCTAAAGAACACATAAACATCCATCAGCAAAGAATAATAAATGCACAGGAAAGGCCACATGTAGAAAAGGTATCATTAGAAAGAGTGGAAATAGTACAAAATAACAAGTTGATTCATTTGGTACACAGCTTATATCTGTTAAATAGCAACTTCACAGAAACTGTTTGACTTTAGCAAAGCTTTCAACATAGCACCCCACAACAAGCTGATAAGCAAATTAGCAAAAAGTGGTCTAGATTAAAAAAAGAACTGCTAGATGGATCCAAAATTGGCTACTATATCAGACACAAAGAGTGCTTACCAATGGCACCTTCTCAAACTGAAGGAAGGTAACTAGTGGGGTGCCACAGGGTTCAGAGGTAGGCCCAGGGTTCTTCAACATTTTTATTCATAATTTAGATAAGGAGGTACAAGGAACAATGATCAAATTTGCAGATGATACAAAACTGGTTGGAATAGTGAACACCCTACAAGACAAAATGAAGATCCAGGGAGATGTTGATAAACTTGAACATTGGGCTGAAAGCAACAGAATGAGATTCAATAGGGACAAATGCCAAGGCCTCCGCCTAGGAAAAAGAAACCAAATGCATTATACAAGATGGGGAATACATGGCGCAACAAAATGGAAAAGGAAAAAGACCTTGGAGTTATTGAAGACAACAGGCCAAATATGGGAGAGCCAGTGTGGTGCAGTGGTTAAGAGCACGGGACTGGGACTCAGGCGATCTGGGTGCTAGTCCCCGCTCAGCCATGGAGCCAGCTGGATGACTTTGGGCCTGTGTCAGACTCTCAGCCCAACCTCACAGGGCCGTTGTTGTGGGGATAAGGTGGAGGAGGAGAATGATGTAAGCTGCCTTGAGCCCTTTGTAGGAAAAAGGCAGGATATAAATCCCAATATAAATATAAATAAAATAAACAAAGGGATGCAGCCACAAAAAAAGGGTAAATGCTATTTTGGGATGCAATAATAAAAGTATGGCTTTCAAATCATGAGAAGTAGTAGTTCCCTTATACTCCTCACTAGTCAGACCTGGAATCCTGTGTCCAGTTCTGGGCACCAAGATTTAAGAAAGATGCAGAAAAATTTAAAAAAGGTTCAGAGGAGAGCAACAAAACACTGCCCTATGGGGAGAGGCTGACAGAACTGGATATGTTCAGCTTTGAGAAGAGGGGGGACATGGTATTACTCTATAAGCACCTCAAAGGCTGTCACAAAGAGGAAGGTCAAGATCTCTTTTTGCTGATACCAGAGAAAAATGGTTGTGTGTAGGGCACGGAATAACCAACTCAAGTTGTGACACCCCCGGTTCAAACTAGGTATCAGGAAACATTTCCTCACTGTTAGAGCATATGGCAGTGGAAGCAATTGCCTAGAGCACGGGTCCTCAAACTATGGCCCGGGGGCCAGATCCAGCCCACCATGCCCATTTATCCGGCCCACCATGCCCATTTGGACCTGCCGCTCACTTTGCCTCGCATGCAGAGAGACAGCGGTTTGCTCGCTCGGAGAAAATGATCTCCATGTGAGCAAGCCGCTGCCTCGTGCACCTGCCTCGCGGCACATGCCCGCCCCTGCCTCGCCTCGCCTCGCCATGCGCCTCGTCTCAGTGCGCGCACCCACACGCACCACCCCTGCCCCTGCCCCCATGCCGTCCCGCACACGCTGCCGGCACCACCTGTCCAGCCTGCACCCAGCGCCAGCACCTTTCAACTGGCCCCCTGGCGAAAAAGATTGAGGACCGCTGGCTTAGAGATTGTGGGCTTTCCTATACTA
The DNA here is from genome assembly GCF_004798865.1 of Varanus komodoensis. Taxonomy (NCBI): domain Eukaryota; kingdom Metazoa; phylum Chordata; class Lepidosauria; order Squamata; family Varanidae; genus Varanus; species Varanus komodoensis. The sequence continues at coordinate 48,200,290 of NW_025335268.1, read as the reverse complement.
GAGACATTAAAAAAGAAACAGGGGCAGGGGGTTGGACCCGATGGCCTTCTTGGCCTCTTCCAACTCTACTATTCTATTATAATTGGGGAAGTTTATAGATAAACAGGCTAAGAATATGAGAACACCCATCATTTAAAAAATATAAGCATATACAGTATATATATAAAATACATTAAAACTTAGCGACAAACTTTGCCCATTTTCTCATCCCATGAAATCAGTTATCTTCAACAACATTTTACTGGAAGTGTTCAGAACCAACTTAGAGATACCTAAGTGATCTCAGAATAAAAGACTGGATTATGTATACTGCCAAGGAAAACTTCACTTTAAATTTACATCTAGGAGCTATTATCTTTTTTCATTTTAACAATGGATGTGTTCCATATTAGGACCTTGAGGTGTGGAGTAGGAGAGCTTCAACCCTTTCTCCGCTCTTTTGGGTCCAGTGTAGAACAGGGCCCTACAAATGCTCTTCACTTCAAAGTGAAGGCTCTGCCAGAACTTGAAATTTAGCTGCAAACAATAAAGGATGTTTCAGGCAATTAAAATCCAGGATTTGCTGAAATTCTTGAAAAACAAATCTGGATTGAACCTGAAGAGCAGCATACATAAATTTCGGTTTTCTTGACTAAGACAGACTTTAGCAGCTCACACCTAATTTAGCCAATCTGGAAACAGTTTATTACAGTTTATTACAAATCTGGAAAGTGATACTGGAGAAGTCAGCTTCTTACTGGGCATGGAAAGTGTGACTATTATCTTTAATTATGCACTGTTTGCAGAATACACAATGGCCATGTCAGTTTATGGTCTTTATTCATTATTAATTCTAGGGAAGATCATTGAACATGGTGTGATGGAATGTGGCAGTAGTAAAACCATAAAGCAGCTTTCCCCAACCCAGTACCATCTTGATGTTTTGTATTACAACCCTTATCATTCCTCACTATTGGCCAAGCTGCCTAGAACTAATGGGGATTGAAATCCAAGATATCTAGAAGGCCCCAGATTGGGGATGGCTGATGTATAGGAAAGCCAAAGGTGTGAGATTGCACAGCTAGAATCAGAAGCAATCGTTATCAAAGGGGAATCTGTCACAGCAAAAGCAGAAGTATGTTTTGCTACCTTCAAGACTAACTTTTTTTTACTGCCATGTTTTCACAGACACTGACTACTTCTTGACTTTGATGAAACCAACAGTGTCCAGAAAAGGTTATGCCAGAATAAATGGGTTATTCTTGAAGGTGCCATTAGACATTTTGTTCTTTTTGATTAATAATAAAAGAATAGAACAATTATGGTGGGTAGACAAATGAAGCTAAAGCTGTTTCTGAGATTCCATAGATATTTTCTGAAACATTTCTAAAATGTTATTGATAGTGTTTTATAAAATATCTCTAGAATATTATTTATACAGTGATAGCAACTTCATTCTTGCTTGTGTTCAAAAGAGCTTCCACTAGAGGGCAAACTTAATGAATCTGATAAGGTTTAATATAAACAACTGACTAACGTGATACCTTTTCCAACTAGGCAAGTAGGCATACTGGGTTGTTGGCTACCTTGGTGCATTTGCACAAGAAATTGATCCAGAAAAATATTTGTTTTATTAAGAATGGTATTTAGCATACAGAAAATGGTTCATGCATTCACAAGTTGCTTGCCTTCTTTAGAAATGGCTTGCCTAATTTGGTTGAATTTACACTAAGATTTTAGGCTAGTATAGCATTTAATATTGTAAGTGCTTCTGCTTCTGCTTTTTTTTTTTAGTTTTTTACAGCAGTAAATGAATCCCACATTGACAACCTAGCCAGTAGAATGCTGTAAGCACCTTTAGCTGTATTGTTACTTACGTTTTTAAATTTATAAATTCATCTGTTATAAAGTTATAAATGCTCACTTCAGAAAATAGGCCATTTTTATTATTGCAGTTTTAGTGCATGTACATACACATTTGAAATGCAGTATGAATGAACGAGAATTCATTCCCATGCTTCTTTTACTGCAACTCTCCATGAGATTTACAGCTACTGTACATTCTGATAACTCTTACATCTCCCATTTAGGATTCAGCTCAGGATCAGCCCCTGTCTAGTCAGTTCCATGACTAAGTGTACAATGACACAGTTTTTTATTAAATTCATATGTGTGGTCTTTGTATGCAAACAAAGCCAATGAAAGACAGCTAAGGTCACCCAGTCTTTGTGAAGGTGCTTGAATTGCCCGGTATTATGAGTCTTTGCTGTACTGCTTTCTTTACTTTTCCATCTCATGATCCTTCTCAGACAGTACAGCATAATATAATATAGTACAGTATAAGCCCTATTGAATTTCCTCTTGGAATGATTCTGCAAATAGGTACATTCTGCTTGTGTTAGGAAATAGTTCATCTTTTTCTTGTTGTAGAAATATCTTTCTGGAACTTTCAAAATTACTAGGGGTGACACAGGGGTATGTGGGTCCCTGCCTATTTGAGAATGGAACCAGGCATCTAAATTTTTTATTTCTTGGAATGGCAAATCAGGCAGCAGACTCAAACACTAGGCAGCTAATTACAATAATACAAATACAATAAGTCAAAAATACAGTAATACAGCAATAATGAATACAATTTTTAAAAGGTAAAGGTAGGTAAAACCTCAATTAAAACAATTAAAACAGCAGTTGAACTTGTTTCAATACAAATATCATTATTATTAATCACATTTCTATACCACACAATAGTCAAAGCTCTCTGGGCAGTTCGCAATGATAAAACAAAGTATACTGATACATCAGTTTCTATACGTACATCATTCAGCAACACAAATAGTTCATTTCACTATGATTATAATATTTCATATTAGTTACATAATATTCAAAATCTATTCACAGGGGCAGGGAAAAGGTGTGTCTGAAACTTTACTTCCTGCCATGTCATTAGAAGTGAGGCTATCTGGAATTTCCTTAAAAAGGCATTCCAGAGCCTGGGAGCAGCTACTAAGAAGGCCCCCTATCAAATTCCTCCACAATGTTTTTCAGATGTTCAAAGGACAAATGGAGGAAGCTTTTCCAAAATTCTCAGGCTGGGCAATTATATGGAGAGTGCGGTCTTTCACATAATACATAACTTGGTCTTGTCACATCTTGGACAATGCAAATCTTTAGAACCATCTCAATACAAACTCATTCATTTATTCCTTGCTTACCTGAAAAGCGCTCAAAGGGGCTTGCCAAAATAGAAACAAAAATGAGAAAGACACTATGAAAACCAAAAGTATTAGATAAAATAGTCAAAACAGCAGTGATAAAATTTAAAACTTGAAAGTACAAAATCAACCTAGAGCACAATGCTATGCATGGCTGGGAAAATCTGAGAGACCTTTTTCTGTCTAAACATGCATTGGGTTGTTCAGTAGTCACATAAATTAATTGGGAAAAACATCAGGAACAACCATTATTCATCCTTGAAGTCTGTGGAAATACCTGTGTCTTCAACAGGCATTGGAGCCTTGCATTCCTCAATTTTGGTGTCAGTACCAAAATATTTTATTTGTTAAATTTGTATCTTATTTTTCCATGGAATGGTGCAACATAACAAACAATGATAATATAGGTATGAGAAAATAACAAGATAAAATAATACAGCAAGAACATACAAGACAGAAAACGCATATTGTAAACACATAAATCACCATTATGAAAATATGGAGATTCATCTGTTTCTAACCACTATCCAGAAGTCAGTGAAACCTACCTATAGTAGATATGCATTTTTGAACTACTGTTCTTAATTCCCTGAATCTAACAAATCCTTAAGTGAAATTCCAAGAAAGGAAGCTGTACTAGACTATTGTAGAAAAATAACAATAAGCAGTCCTATGGTACCTTAAAAAGCAACAGATATATTGTGGCACTAACTCTCCTTTGTGGACTAGTGATCTTTTGATCTGATATACCTGATAATGGGGTTTCTAGTCTATGTAATCTTATAGTGCAATATATTTTGAGAACCATTTTTAAGATGGTTGTTTGTTCTCAGGTGATGTGAACCACAGGATTATCTTCTAAACTGGCAAAAGCTCCCCTGGAATCAAGTAGCTTTTGCATAAATCATGCACTTATTTGCTGACAGCTCAATCATAGACATATTTACTCTGAAGTAGGTACTATTGTATTCAAAGAGGCTTACTTCCAGGAAAGTGTGCATGGGAATACTGAGTAGTTTGTAAAAATAATGCATTTTAAAATGTTACTTATTTTTGTTTCTAAGTAATTTCTTTCCCAGCCCTTTCATTCTTTACAGCAGGGGTACAGAACCTCTTTTAGGCTGAGGATAATATTCCATTTTGAAGAAGTCCTTGGGGGTGGGGTGATTCCCATGGAGGGAAGTCTGTAGGTAAGGAGTGGGGTGAAGGGAAGGGGCATGGCCTCCTAGGAACCCTGGAGGGCTAGACTGGGGGCTTTAGGAGGCCATATTTAGTCCCCAGGCCTATGGCTCCACTCCCTTACTTTAGAATCACTAGAACACTTGGTATAAAAGATAAGACTGGACTCAGGAGAATTGGCTCCTGGAGCCACTCAGTCATACAACTCACTGGATGTCTCTGGGCCAGTCACTGACTCTCAGCCTAACCGACCTCACAGGATTGTTGTGAGAATAAAAATGAAATGAGGACTATGTAAACCAGCTTGGGTTCCTTGCAGGAGGAAAAAAAAAAAAAAAAACAGGATACAAATGCAATACATATGTACATATGTACATGCATAAATTCTGCTGAAGCAACTTGACCAAAATAAATATTTCATTTGCTCCCATATGTATCTCCCAAACCCCTGAGATTGGGTTTGGAGGCCCTGCTGAAAGAGCCATCCCCCAAGGAGGTAAGGAGGTTGGAGAACAGAAAAGGGGCCTTTTCAGTAGCTGCACCCCACCTGTGGAGTAGCCTCCCAAGACTAGTTGACTTGGCACCTTCATTACAAGCTTTTTGGTACTAAGCAAAAATAGTGCTATTCTCCAGGCATTTTAATAATTGAGTTTTATTGTGCATGTTTTTAAGTAATCAATTTTATGTAATTTTAGGATTTTAATTTATAATGTTTCATGCCTTAACTCTCAGTTGTCATATACTGTTCCATTATTATTTTGTTATATATTATTGCTATTATATGTCATCATTCTATTGTTATCTTGTTGTTTTTATTTTGTAATTGCTATTTTTCTTATTAGTTATTTACCATGTCATTGTTTGTTCATTGTTGTGTTATAAACTGCCTAGAGAGTCCCACGGGTCTATTAGTGCAGTATACAAGTTTAATAATAAATAAATAAACAGCAAAAACTCAGGGCAAATTTTCCCCTTATCTGTTTCCTCCATTAATGTAGTAGTGTGTGCCTGTTAATGGGTGAATAAGCATCTCACGTAGTTTGTTCCACATTCAGTTCTTGGGCTGATTATAATCATGTGGTGGGAGGGGCAACCCCATGAGCCTAGAAGCAAAACATGTATGAGCCAAAATGTTCTATCAGTGTATACACAGAGGGAACCAAAACAAAGACTCACTACTCCATTTGAGACTCACATCCTTTGTGATGAATATTCCTTGAAGAAAGAAAGCAAGATCATAAATCTCCTAAGGGACCAGACCAATAAGAACTCAATGAATTAAAGTGATGTCAGACTAGGAAAAGGCTTCTTCACACACCTCTTATAGCTAATACAATTTTCAACATTTTGATTCCCATTTAGAAGTAGGAAAAAGAAATAACTCGTTCCTATTCAGCATGTTGGAGTAATTTCCAGACCGAGAGGAGAAGCCTGAATAGGCTGCAATTAAGGCAAGGGGTGCGGGAATTTCCTGAATTCCCTGATCCCAGCAGAAAACAACAGCTTTTCTACACGAGGCGCTAATTCTCCATCAATCCACTGTATCTACAATCACTTTCATTGTGGAATTGAGATCTGAGCACTACATGAGGATTTCTTTTCCTGCTTTTGCACTCTAGGTGGCGCTGATGTATAGCAGAATAGGGCAAATACCCAAGAAGAAATCTTTTGCTTTCAGAATTGAATGCCACAGTTTCTGTGTTCTGAAAAATACACCCTGAAAATGCTCATTAGAGCCAGAAATGAAAGTGGAGGGTCACAAGGGTGTCTAAAGACCTCCTAAACAACCATAAGTAGGGAATGACAAAGCACAATAAATGCCTTATGTGGAAAAGCCCACATACTCTACTACTGTATCTTCTAGCATGGATTTCACATCCCTATCATGGTTTTAATCTATCCCAGCCTCCCGCTACTTGGTGTCCTCCAGATGCACTGGACTACAATTCCCATGTTTCCCAGCCAACATGCAACCCAACACATCCAGAGGACATCAGGTAGGGGAGGGATATGCTAGCCTAAGAGATGCAGAGTAATTAATAACTGCACAATCATTAGCACATTTTATTTATTTATTTATTTATTAAAACATTTCTATGCCGCCCCATTCGCCGAAGCCTCGGGGCGGCTCACAACATAATATAATACAAAAATAACAATATAAAACTAACAATATAAAATAAATAACAATATTTTATCACAGCTGTTATTTCTTCAGTTCTAATATTTGTTACATGTTTATTCCAACTTTTCCTCCAAGAACTCAGAGTGCTCTATTTCTTTCACTTTTCATTTTTCCTTACAACTAACCTGTAATCTAGATTAGTCTGAGAAACAGTGTTTGATCCAAGGTCACTTGACGGCAAATGACCACTTTGGTGCCTCCTATTTACACAGTGCAAGCATTGCTTTCTGCTGCCACTGTCTCATTTTTGCTACCACTGAAACATCACTGGATGCTACCTAGTGTGATGGCTGGGGATGCTTCTTAATGGAAACCCCTTAACATTGACAATCAAAAGACATTCAGCAGCTATTCGGCCTTATCTTTCTTACTTGATAAGAAAAAATATGAATGACTACAGAGTTGTCTGAAGTTCATAAGAGTCTGTGAATGAGGCAGGGTGACTGTACAAATGCTCTTTGGGAAGCTTTGCCCAATCAGTGTTTGCTTAAAGAGAACTCACAATGGGAGATACTCTCTTATTAGCTGGGAATCACCTCTGGCTTCTCCAGCAGAACCTGGAAGGGTTCTGGAAGGCTGGCATGTTCCACTAATGGGAAAGAACAAAGGAAGAGTGCAGTTTGGTGCCACATGAGAGAGACTGAGCCTGAGTTTGCATCATCACAAAGGGCAAATCAAGGGTTTGCTACCTGCTTACAGGAGTATCTGTGCTACCCCCGTCCTCCGATGTATATTGTTCTTAAAACAAGTATGTTCAAAGTATTGTCCCTGGAAGGTCTCAAGAGCCATGTGGCAGAACAACGGAGCACCTAGTTCAGTGTCAGGGATGCAACTGTAATTTCTTGGACACAGACCTTGCTGTTCGCATCAAGAGGGAACAACAGCACTCCTGAAAGAAATCAGAGTATCCCATCAATGAATGATAGAACTGTATCAAAAGCTTGCAGAAGTGCTTCAAAAGATCATGAAAGGGAATCTGGAAGAGGTGACAGCCTTGTTTGATCAGCATCGACAAGGAGGCAAAGCTGACTCAGATTAGCTAGATAGGCACTTGAGGGCTTTTTCCATCATGGTGTCCTGCTTATGGCATTCCCTGCACAAAGAATCCTAGTTCTTGCTCATTTTTCTCTGTAACTGAATTAATTTACTACTCGAATTCTAAACAATAAAAATTAATTAAGAGCACAGCCATTAAATGAATCCACCTGAATAGTTTAAATTAACCTGGAATATATTTCATTTTAATTCTTCAAGATCAGCCCAGGGGTGATAAGTAGATAGAAAAGAGGGTTGAAGGGAAGGTATTCAGTGGGCATCAGTCAAAAATATAGCAATAAAAAGGAATGCCGTAATGTTTGAGATTCAACAGCAGCTCACACACCCATTCTGGATAGCAGGTCAAGCACCTTTGGTAACAAGCTACCATCTCCTCCAAATTCTTTTTTGTGATCTGTTTATGTGTTTTTTCAGGGTATTTCTGTGTGATTCTATAGTGCATTGATGGGCAGCTCTGATTTCTTTCAGGGCTCTTACTCTACCTGAGATCAACTATATCTTTTCACAGTCTTTTCCTAAGCAAATACAAGATTCCTGATAGGACAAGCAGTTAAAGATGGGGCTTGAATAAGTAAATCCAGAGGTAAACTTTGAGGGCTTAGGGGCAATGACTCTTAGGCATTACACAGAACTAGTTTCTAGCATCTAAGTCTGTTTCCCCTTTTATTTTTACTCCAAAGCAGGTGTAATGGGTTCAATCCAGGTCTGTCTTTTAGTTGTTTATATCCTGCCTTTTTTCCTGCAAGGAACCCAAGGCAATTTACACAACCCCTTTCCTCCTCTCCAGGTGTTGTGGTCTCAAGCCATGCAGGGCTTTACAGGTTTAAACCAGATCTTTATAGAACAAAACCAGCACCTTGGAAGGCTATAGGTAGCCAGCACCAGCAGGCCAGAATTGGTGTTATGTGGTTAGATTGTCTGATCCCTGTTATTACTCTGGCTGCCTCTTCGTGCAAAAGTGGCAGCTTCCCACCATTCTTCCAGGGCAGGCCCACATAAAGCACATTGCAGTAATCTAGTTTAGAGATAACCAGAGTATAGATCACTGATAACAGGCTACTTCTGTCCAGATAGGGGCATAGCTGAACCATCAGCCAAAGCTGGTAGAAGGCACTCCAAGCCACTGAAGCCACCTGGTCCTTAAGTGACAAAGGTGGCTTAAGCTATGAACCTGCTCCTTTAAGGGGAGCACAAGCCTATCTTGAACATGAATTTCCTTCATCCGGGCAAAAGAACCTAATGGCATCTCAGCCTTGTCTGAACTAAGCTTCAGTTTGTTAGCTTACATCCAGTCCATAGTCATGGCCAAGCACCAGTTCAATACATTCACAGCCTCACCTGCTGAAAATGAAAAGGGGAAATAGAGTTGCATGTCATAGTGATGAAAACGCACTCCAAAACTCCGGATGACCTCAATCAGCAGCTTTATATGGTATTATAAAACCATAATAGCGATATAGCAATTGCTGTGATTCAGCATAGAAGCATAGCAGCAGTACAGAATAAAATGGAATATATAAAAACAATGTTTAAAAATTAAATTTTTAAAATACTGGAAAAATAAAAAGGTCTTGAATGAGGGAGTTAAACTTGATAGCTTTATAGGACCCTTCCAATTTTACTACTACTCCATTCTAATTCAATGATTCTTATTCAAAGGTGATTAAAGGATTACTAACTTAGTCCAGGGCTAGCTCCGGACTCCACTGAACAATTGGTATAATGCTGCCAACTTTTCCACTAGAATATTATTTTATTATATTGCATTTGTAACCTGCTTTTTTTTCCCTCTTGTGAGGTGAATCAAGTTGCGAGTGGGTCACCAAAGTCGCCCGGTGAGCTTTATGCCAAGTAGCATCCTCTGGTGTCACAGAAGCCCATAGGCCGCTGCTGCTGCCCCCAGCTGCTCGCTTGCTGCTGCCCCCCACCTGCCACCCGTCACAGCCCCCACCTGCCTGCCCAGCCACTGACCGCAGCTGTACTCTGTACTCACCAGCTGGCCTTGGCCCAGCACTCACTCATCTCTACTGGTGAGAAAGGCCCTCCCCTGCCTCCTGGAACAGTTTGTTTTGATGCATATCCTATTTCATTGGGTAGCCCTGCTGGGAAAGCATTCAGCACCTGACCAACACACCATTTTAACTTAAAGATTTGACTAGCTGAAGTCTGAGCCAATTAGATGCTGCTTTGGGCAGCATCTCCCGTGAAGGGGCTTCCACGGGAGGTGGTTGAGGCCCCATCAGTGAGGGTGTTCAAGGATAGGCTAGAAATGCGCATGGTGGGCATGTCATGAGCGGAGCTGGCTGGAGCCGTAGGTCAGACTAGATGGCCCGGGAGGCCCTTCCGACTCTCTCTGTTTCTAGGCTTTGGGTGGGTCTTGGCCAATGAGGACACAGGGTTGATGTAAGGATTGTTCTGTACACTCACTTGCTGGGCCCATCTCTGAAGGCAGAATCTGATTGGTTCAACTCACTGCTACTCAAAATGTCAGTACAGTATACCCCTGTGAAGTTGCAGTTCAGCATTCGCAGCCTCAGTCTTTCGGGGAATTTTCCTTAGAACCGAATTAATACTGTTTGCAGAAACCCCCGCAATTTCGCAGAAACCGCTGATTGGCTGCTGCCCTGTGACGCATCTCCGGTGTTCGCTGAGTGTTCTCCATTTTGTTCTTCCTGTAGCCCTAAGATGCCACCCAAATGCCCTGCACCTTCTAAGACTTCTGGCCATGGACCTAAGTGCCAGAAGAAGTTTAAAACACTCCAGGAAAAAGTTGAATTACTAGATTTGCTCCAGGAACTAATAGGTTATGCTGCAGTAGCGTACCATTATGGCATCAATGAAAGCACTGTATGCTACATAAAGAAGAACGAGGCAGCGGCATATTTAGGGTTTAAACTATAAAAATAGGCACTTTTACCACATTCGAAATTCATGGTTTTTCACAATTCATGGGTACTCTAGGAACGCAACCCCCACGAGTTTCGGGGGACTACAGTATATAAATAAAGGCGCATCTTCTGCAGGGGTGGCCAGCAGGGTGTGGGAGACGGCAGAATCAGATGGGACAGGTGTGGGCCCTCCTGAACTGCTAGGCCTGCCCATGTCAGCCTTGCATGGCCCATTTGTCTTGCTTGCTTAATTAACAGAATGTCAGGGCATAATCCTATGCCTGGCTAGACAAAAAAAGCTGACTGGCTCAGGCAGGGAACTGTAAGGCCTTTTCGGTCTAAACACGCATAGGATTGTGCACTTCATTAATAAAGGATCGATTAATTAATTTCATGAGCATGGAATCAAGATTTCTGGTTTTTAAACTACCTTTTCATTACTCTGGTGGACGCATAGTGTGATAGCTATGGCCAACTTTGCAATATCAAGTGTCTTGTCTGAAAAAAGAATTGCGGATTAAAACAAGATCGTCCTGTTGTTTCTCCCCAAGAGCTAAATGCAAGTTTCAGTACATGAAAGCTAATATCTTTGAAATAATGAAAAAATCCCTTTCCTCAATCATACCAAAGGTCCATCTAGTGCATTATTCTGCTCCCTCAATGGACAGAGAGAGAGATTGAGTTCTTTGCCAGCCTAGCTTTGTTAGTGGAGTTTACTGTGTCAGCTGAGTCAGGAAAAAGGTGGCGATGGTGTACCACTTCCCCATCTTCTATAAGAATAAAAAAAAAAAAAACACTGCTTACCCTTGAAAGCAAGTTGGAGCATTGGGTCTAAGATCTGGGTTTAAACATCCATTCTGCCATAGAACTTTTGGGTAAACTTGTACCAGTTACTCTTTTCCATCCTAACTTACCTAATAGGGTTGTTGCTACAAAGATAATTCAGAGAAAGGAGATTATATAGGCCATCTTGGAAAAAAGTGTGGAATAAAAATCATTGCTCTAGCACAGATTTAAACATGCTTAATTCCATGTCAAATTGTGGCACTTATCTTTCATTTAAACAGAATCTAGGGGATGAAAACAGTTATATTACCACTAACTATTCAAGTGTACTCATGTTCATGGTAAGTTATTAATATGGAATAAAACAGTCTTCATGTTAAAAACATGAAGACGTACTAATAGACTTTCTCTGACACTGTGAGAAAACTTCAAGATCAGCAGTTAAGCATAGCATCTTTGCACGGAGTCTGATTATTTCCCCACATGCTAATTAAAGTGCCTTCGAACCTTTCTTTACATGGCTGGTGTACATGTGAGAGCCTAATGACAAAAACACATTTTAAGGTTCATATGCTGTTGATGGGGGATGCAGGTGGCACAGTGGTTTAAACTGCTGTGCTGCTGGGCTGGTTGATTGAAAAGTCGCCGGTTCAAATCTGCACAACAGGGTGAATTCCCGTTGCTCTGTCCCAGCCCCTGCCAACCTTGCAGTTCGAAAGGAAATACATGCAAATGCAAGTAGATAAAAAGGTACCACTTCAGTGGGCAGGTAACAGCATTCCGTGCACTTCGGTGTTTAGTCATGCTGGCCACATGACCACAGAGTCTGTCTGTGGACAAACGCTGGCTCCCTCGGCTAGGAAACAGAGATGAGCACCGCCCCCTGGAGTCAGGCATGACTGGACTTAACATCAAGGGGAAACCTTTACCTTTACCTTTTATGCTGTTGATGTCACTTCTGGTGGCCTACCTGAAGCAGACAACTGGTCTTCTATCCAATATATCTTCATCATCACCACCACCACCACTACCACCATCACAGCTGTTAGTTTAACATAGATAAGTTTAGTTCCACCATAGCTGGTTTAACATAGTTAAATTTCATTTCTATACTGCCCCACAGCAGAAGCTCTCCAGGCAGTTTACATGGTATTCTTCGTCCTCCTTGCTGAAAGGGAGATAGGTATCTTTCATTCTGCAGAGTTCTTCACTTGTGAAGAAAGAGCATGTAATGAGCTGACAGAGTGTCTCAACTGATAATTCAAGTGGATAATTTGACAATTTACAGACCATGTGTGAAAAGCCCTATGGCTACATCTGCATTTCAAACTAAATTCCCAAACTATGAATGGGGACACCTCTGTAGAATTTTGCAAACTATATATCTGGAGCCATTATGGTGCAAAAGGAAACAGCATGCACCACAGTGACATTTGGTCCCAATCATCCCTGCTGATTGTAATCAAATAAGGAAAAGTTGCACCAAACTATTAACAGTGGAGCATTGCACCAATCCTTCTGGTGGCCAAAAAGCCTTTATGATACTATATCATAACTTAGCTTTCAATTAAGCCTCAGCAACCACCCCCCACCCCCCAATGCAGCACACAACCTACTTTACCCAGTTTAGGACTTAATGTAGGCTAAGCCTATTGGCTTTATAGAGCAGCTCATATATGTAAGTTAACTCAAGCTTACATATAGAGGCATCCCAAGTTTGACAGTTCAGCTTATCATTTATCACACATGAAAGATATAGCCCTTGCAAACCATATCTCTTCCTAAACCACTTTTCCTCCAATGAGCCATTGACTAGTCCTCTCTCCCCTAGGTAGAACAACTGCCACTGAATATTATTGTCTGCCCTAAATCTCCACTCCCAGCGCACTCAACTGACCTACTTAGCCACTTACTCAAAGTTAGTGCAGACTAGCAGTTCAACCAAGTCTCCCTTTCTTCACACAGGAGGCCTTCTGACTAGATCGGCTGGAGCAGCAGCTGGACCAACCTAGCTAGAGCTACATAAGCAGTCAGGTTTATGAGGAAGCAAGCTCTTCAGGCATGAGGGACCCCAAGGGCAAAGTATCTCAGCCCATTAATGAAGTTTCAGCACACAAGCCTGTTAGGCACCTGTGTGAGTTTAGTAACAGGATAAGGAGCCCAAAGCATTTGCCTCTTCCCTCCTTTTTCATAGCAAGTAACTGTAAATAAATACAATATATAAGTCTTTCTCTGTGTATAAGTCTTTCTCTCTGTTTTATAGATTATATAAAACTATAAATAGCAATTAATTATACATTCCTCACCTTCCTTAGTTTACTAGGAAATGAACCTACTAATAGCAATAACTAATAAGTTATAAAATTGAAGGCCAGCAGGAGCGTGGAGGCTATCCAGTCTATTGCACTGAGTGCCATGGTTTGGTGGCTGGACACAGTTTGTGAGTGTGTGTTCAGTGCAATATACTCCTGGCTCTCAGGGAACAAGTCCATTCCATTAAAGCCAAGATTGCTCACTGGAGAAACACAGAGAGGTGGAGATGTTGGTGAATGAGACCTTCAGGGACCAGACGGTGCTGTTCCAATCGCTGATAGACCCTCTGCTGTCATGGAGAATGGGACTCTCTGGGAAGGAGGGTGTCAACCTGAAGAAGAAAGTAATGATCTCTTAGAAGGAAAGCAAATATCTTCAGGTACTAGTGATGTGCTTCTAGTAGGTGGGGTGGTCTTGTGGTAGTGGGAGACATTAGAGTCGTCAACAGCTGGGTTTGTGATGGGTGTATGGACCACATGATACATTGCTTGCTGGGTGTATAGGTTGCTGATATCATGCACTGTCTGGATAGCTTTGTAGATGGTGCTAGGTGGAATCAGTTGCCATGGCCAATGTTTCTACCAGTGACATTAGGAAATACAGCAGTGAGGTCTGAAGTTTGCTGGGTAGAAGACTAAAATCAAGGGTCACCAAGTTGGCTTTCTCTCAATTTTTACTTGTTCTATGCCCAGGGCAAAACAGTCTGGTTAAGCCAAGGAGTCTCAATGCATGGATGAGATGGTGGAGTGGAGAGGAAGGATTCAGGTTTCTTTGGCACCAGGAAACACTTCAGGGCTTTACAAGAGGGACAGGCTCCACTTGAACCAAAATGGAACCAGACTATTGATAGTAAGAATTAAAAGGGTTAAATTAAAACTGCTCCTGGAAGAAAGTCAACAGCAACTAGTACCCAGTTCAGACTGATTCATCCTTAGCTGAAATTGTTTCTGACTTCCCAAATGCAGAAGGGCAAAAAATAGGCCATGAACATATGGTGAAGTATGAGAGCTAATCAAAAAGACCTAAGTGCAATGGCAGAAGTGTACACTTCAAAGGCATCTGAGAAAGGATGTTGTGTATGGGTATTTCTATGCAAATGCTAGAAGCCTCCAAGTCAAAAAGGGAGAGTTGCAGTTCCTGGTTTTAAAGGATAATTTCGATAAAGTGAGCATAATGGAAACTTTGTGGAATGGAAAGAACCAGTGGGATACAGACATCTCTGGATATAAACTCTAAAGGAAGGCTAGGGAAGGGCATTCTGGAGGAGATGTTGCTGTGTATGCCAGGGAGGCAATCATGTTGAGCAGACTAGAAAACTAAGAAGGGGCAGGACTCCAGAACTAGTTTAGAACGAGCAACATGTCTCCCAGACCACAATGCTCAGAAATCTTGAGACAGAAATAAATTCAAGGGAGCACAAGCTAGCACCAAGGAGATACAAGCAGACAAACGTACTAATCAGACAATTGTGTGGTTACCCAGGCAGCACGGTTTCTGTGCTCGCTACTCCATCCTCCCACCCTTGCTGTGCATCCCAGCAGACCCTTCAAATTAAATGTCTGTCTGCCTATGGACTACAGCAGCTTCTTCCTAATTGACCCACTGCAGTCCTGGGCCAGGTTCCTTCTCCCCTCCCAAGTGTGCTTGCATGTCTGTGGCACTTCCCAGCCACTCTGGCCCCCACAGAGATTTAATTAATGAAAATAAACAGTTTCAGCATGATTACCTTCTATTCTTTCCATGTATTTTTGTACTGTCTCCATTTCCAAAAGTAAACAGGGAGGTAAACATGTTGCTCTACTAATGGGAATAAAGCAACTGATTGCTAGAGAGTTTAGGGCAATAGAGATCAAAGGCTAGAAGCAGCCAGGTCTGCAGCTACTCTTGCCAGTAGACTCTATGGTGTTTTCATACTAACAATGGTAAAATTGTAGTCCCAAATCCAAACATCTGGAGAAGCCATGCTGAAGCATGGAAACTTTAAAACAGTGTGTTGATTGTCTTTTTGGTTTCAGAAAACTAATTCTACCATGCAGGATCTCTGGAACTGGGTTTAGGTGACACAGTAGGCCCCCAGTGGTAAGATTTTTCTTGTGGCTTGTGAAGATTTCTTCACCATGGTTTCTTGCTTTGTAATCACACGTCCAATAAGAGGTGCAAAAAAGCATTTTGAGGAGGTTGTTACTAACAACATCATGATGCACAATAAAGAATTCTTTAACTCTATCAGAAGCAGGAAACCAGCTAGGAAGGCAGTTGGACTGTTGGATGAAAATGGAGTTATAGGAGCACTCTAGGAGACTGCAGAGAAGCTGGATGGGTTTTTTTAATCTGTTATCACTGCAGAAGGTATAGGACAGATGCTTGTTCATGACCTGATGTTTTCAGGAAGGCAGTTTAGGAAAATAGTGGTAGCAAAAATGAAGAATTTGACCTTATTGATAAAGTTAATAAATCACTGAGCCTAGATAGTATCCATCCTGGAGCTCTTAGAAAGCGCAAATGTGAAAATGCTGACCTTCTAATAGAAGTATATAACATGTCCCTAAGATCAGCTTCTGTACCAGGTGACTGGAGGATTACCAATATAGAGCCAATTTCTAGAAAGAGATGGGGAGTTCTGAGAATTACAGACCAGTTAGCTTAACATCTGCCCCATATAAATTGGCTGAAAGCATTACTGTAAATAAAAGTAGCATGCACCATGATATAGAAGGGCATGACCTGTTGAAAAAGAATCAACATGACTTTCACAAGTCCTCCATCATCAAACTGTTAGAGTTCTTTGACAAAACTAATAAACATGCAGACAGGGGGGATACAGCAAACATTATTTACTTGTACTTCCAAAAAGTTTTTGACAAAGTCCTTCACCCAATGACTCCTGAGCAAACATATTAGTCATGGAACAAAAGAAGAGAATCTCTTAAGTAACTGGTTAAAGAAAAGAAAACAGGGAATAAAAATGCATGGTAAATACTCACAGTGGGAGGATGTAAACAATGGAATCCCACAGAAGTCTCTACTGGAACAAGTGGTCTTCAACATAACTATAAATGATCTGGAGTTAGGAGTGAGCAGTGAAATGACCAAGTTTGCTGATGACACAAAACATTTAGGTTGGTTAGAACCAAAAGGGATTGTGAAGATTTTGAACTAAAAAGTGTTGTGATGTCTCTAGACTGAAGGAATGGGCATCAAAATGACAAATACATTTCAATATATGCAAATATAAAGTAATGCACACTGAGCAATTAATCCTAACTTCATCTGGAATCTGATCTAGTGGTAGCTGAACAAGAAAGAGATCTTGGGTTGTGGTGGACAGCTTGATGAAAATATCAAACCAGGGTCCTACTGCTGTGAAGAAAGCAAGCACCAAAGTAGGCATAAGTAGGAAGGTGTTTAAACTGGACCTAGAAATGAATTAGACAGTCAACACAGCTAACAAAGCATAGGCTCAATATGATTACATAGCCAGTGAATTACTTTGTGGCTCCATTTTGTAGTTTGAAAACTATTTTTAAAGTCAGTCTTATGTACATTGCACTGCAGTACTCTGCACAGGAAGTTGGTATATTAAGAGCAACCCACGGTCCCATATTACCGTACTGTTCCACAGTAGGCCATTTCAACACAGAATAAAGGGCTTCTGGCACTATCAATTAGAAAGCACTGTGCAGGTAAACCATCTTTTTGTCCTGAATGGATTTTCTGTTATAAGAAAAAAAGACAGAAGAGGTTGTGAGAAAACATGGCTTATGAGTGAAGTCATTGACATCTAGAACACTATAAAATTCTGCAAATGAGGTAATGCATTGGGGTCAATAAAACATTGTCTGGAATAATTCCTTTTATCTGGAATTGCTAACCTTTGTTCATTCACTTTTATGAAGAATCCACATGACATTGTTTTTAGCCTAGTGTATTTCTGAATGCACTCCCCAATTTTTTTCACACCTGAATTATGGCAATTGTTTTGTTTTTTGTTTTTTTGATAAAAACAAAATTTCCTCTAGCTTGTGCAGTTTGCCCTGCTAAAGTGTAATTTATGGGGCAACCACTTACGTATCACCAAAGCAAGGGAAATGTATCAATAGAAAGAGCACAAATTTCCACAAAATTTGCATATGTTAATTTATAGCTGGATGTTTAGAGGCAAATTTAGAAATAGTGATTCTAATTTATATAGAAATGTAGTCCATATCACTATAACATGTAAGACTCTAATTAGTGACCTACATGCCTGTCTGTTCCACCTGCTGTTCAGGTCCACTTATTGCATGGTGGTTCTTCAAGTTCTTTACATTTAAACTTGACTCAGACTCCACAGCACTTCCAGGAGAGGAGTGTCCTCTGACACATGGGCACTCTAGATATTAAGACTTTTCATACATGGCTGTTCTAGACATTAAGGCTTCTTACTTTAATCTGAGTGTTTCCTTTTTTCACATTTGGAGCCTATTTCTGTTTGGAGAGCTTTCATTCATAAGGTTGCCATAAGTTGGAAATGATTTGATGGCATATAACTGCATCAGCAAGCTGATTCTGACCAATAGGAAAGTTGGTTGCAGTTGTTGTTGTTAGTCACGAAGTCGTGTCCGACCCATTGTGAGCCCATGGACAGCACTCCTCCAGGCCTTCCTGTCCTCCACCATCCCGCAGAGTCCACCTAAGCTCACACCAACTGCTTCAGTGACTCCATCTAGTCACCTCAGGAAAGGTGGTAAAGAGCCTGTGATTGCCCCATAAGCAGTCTCTCTAAATTGCCCCAGAGCCAGGGGAGATGGTCCTCCTCTTTAACTGCTGATTTCCCCCTCTTTTTCAAGTGGTGAAATAGTGCCATAAAAAGCACCAAAATTTCTACTTAAAAAAGGAAAAAGAAAAGGGAAAGGAAGGGAGGGAGAATGTGAGGAAATGAGTAATTAAATCTTCCTGAATAGGAAGAAGTACTGACATGGGGCAATTTAGAAAGGCTATTCAAGGGGCCATTGAGAGGCAATTTATTACTAATTCCTCAGTCCTGATCAACAGGAAGAAATAGAATGGTCTGAGACTGCAAAGGGAAGACTTTTAGCTAATATTAGAAAGGACCTTTGCTGAATGGAACTTACTTATGAGGAGTTGCTAGTAAAGGATCTTAGCCATGGGAAATATCTGGGTTATATAGCAACAGATTAATCTCTATGTGTCATATCCATTTTAATTCCACTTTAAGTTAATTGGGTAAAATCAACACTTGTCTTGGAGTAAAAGGCTCTAGCATGGCTGAAGGCAGGTCTTATTTTGTAAATTTTGAGCAGCATCATAAACTGCAGTGATAGACAGGTAACCAGATAAGTAGTGGTTGTTGCAACTCTGTCCTAAACACAGATATGCTGCCACTGTCGCAGATAAGATTTGGATGGTCAGAGTTTATAAGTATGCAGTGTGATTATAATGTGTTTGAACCTTTTATCATCTCCAAGTGTGAGAACTCTGGACTAAAAACCATATGAAATGAATGCTGAAAATGACCATTTTCATATTGTGAGTTTCATGAGCTTAAGACAAATTTATGAGGAAGATTTATAGCCATTTAAAACATAAGAAGTATTTTTCAGTGCTAGCCCAACATATTTTTCCCTCTGAAGCTACTGACAAGATGTCCATCACCCTCTCCACATATCACATGCAGAAACCAGATGGACCGGCAGTTGAATCTTATGTTAACATTGGCAATGGAAACTGGAAGGCAGCAGGTACCTTAAGGAATGCAGGGCAAGCTACAAGGTACAAGATTCTGCCTTTCAGCACCTTGCTGCTGTTCCTTGCTCCCCAGCATCTGTTGCCAGAGGCAGGTGTCTCACTCTGCTAGTGTCTCACTCTGGCTGACTGACTACTCTTGAAAATCAGATAAAACCTTGTTGAAAATAGCAGTTGTTCCCAGTCTGCTTTCCAATTCATCATTCTATCTATTTTACAGGACCTGCCATCAAATCAAGAGTTGCTAGTTTCATGTCTGGACCAGGGTTCCAAGACCTGCACACAGAAGTTTGACAAGTGCAACTTGAACTTTTATATTTCTGCAATGACTGGAGATGAGGTGCATAGAATATTTCCCTGTCTATTGGAATACAAATACAATGGCTCCTGTCCCAGATTGAATCTTACCCCACTACCCTTTCCCTTCTGTTGCCAACAAGTTGCAAATTTATTCTACTGTTTTAAATACCAAACTGTACGTTTTATATACGAATGTATATCAGAAAAATATAAATTGTGTTAAAATTGAACAATTTAAAAATTGTGTTAAAAGGATGCACAACAACATTATATTTCATAGCCTCAGTTGTTTCTCCATGATCTACCTGTTTATGTTTTCTTGTAATTTTATTGCTTTAAAGTTGGTAAAAAGTTTCCTGGACAAGAACAACAGAACATGTCAAAATGGGTAAGAATAGATTTTAACAACTGTGGTACATTTGTTCCCTTCTCAATGTCCTATTCACTAGGAGTTTGTAATATGAAGGGTTTTTTAATGTCACAATCCAGTTATAATCACACATTTCCATCCTTTTCTGTTCAGTTTTTAGTTTCAGTTTTTTGCTAGCATTCATGACTCCCACTCTATCAAATATTAGTCATTCATTACATTGAAAGCAGAATGTGTCTCAGTGATGTAACCACTCTTTTAAAAAGCACAAACACAGTTACCAGAATTTCAATATTTAAAAACTCTTTAAAGTATAATCTGTATTTAATCTGAGCTCGTGTGGGTTGGTTGAATTGGAAAAGAGACTCTTTAGAAAGTAGTCTAAGCACAAAAAGAAAAAAAGTTCACTCCTCCCACTGTTAACAGCACTAGGCCCGGCCCTAAACAGAACTTGTCTGTTGTGAATGGGAGAGAAGGCTTTGGCTAGTTTCAGCCTGGCAGTCGGGAAGGGAAGCTGCTGGTGACTGAAGTGGACTGGATTGCAGAAAGTGCATTAGCCAGCTGCTTAGGATTTGTGTACCTGGGAAGCCTGATGAGTCTGACAATCTTACCAAAAATTGCTTGAGAAGATCATTAATGCTGGACAGTCTTAGGGCTGGGCCTATTGCGTACTCATTACACTTATATCCTGCCTTTTTCTCCATGGTGGAATACATGTTCTTTCTCACAACACATCTCATGACAACCATGTGAGGTAGTTTAAGCTGCCTGACCCCAAAATATCCAGTGTACTGGACTGAAGCCCATATATCCTCAGTCCCAGTCTAGCAGTCTAACCACTACACCACACGGGATTTCCATTCTTAGGCAGAATAAGGTGTTATTATTGATATTATTATACGATATACTTTATTTCAGTTATTATTTTTAATATGTGACTATGTCTGACTGCTCTCATTTTATTGTGGTAAGGTTTTATTCCTCAAAATATTTGTATACTTTGTCTTTTTAGCAGAGAAAATGGATTGTAAATGTTCATAAGGTGTTGGAGGAAAGAATTGTGCAGGCCATGTGGCCTGCTGTATGCTTCTTAAGCTAGCCTGCTGCCCTAAGGTACAATGGAGCAAGGCAAGCAGCTCCAAGACCATTTGGTAAAGTGTAGCTGCTGCCTCGGGGGCAAATGTTGGGAGGCAGCAACAAAGGGTTAGAAAAGAGCTGTGTGCCATGTAGCCTGACTTGGACCCCCTAAGCTTGCCTGCTGCCTTCGGGTATCTTATTTATTTTATTTTATTTATTTATTTAGGAGACTTCTATGCCGCCCCATTCGCCGAAGCCTCGGGGCGGCTCACAACCATAAATAAACTTCAAGATAGAATAATATAGATTAACAATATAAATTAAGTCACCCTGGCCAAAGAATAAAATGAATAAATAATATTTTATTTTATAATAATATTTTAATTTTAACAATTAAAATAACACTTGAATAAAAAGGTCTTCGCCTGGCGCTGAAAAACAAATAATGACGGCGCCAGGTGGACCTCTCTGGGGAGCACATTCCATAGATTGGGTGCCACCGCAGAGAAAGCCCTCCTCCGAGTACCTACCCTCCTAATTTCCTTCACGGAGGGTTCCCGGAGAAGGGCCTCTCCCGCAGATCTCAAGGGGCGGGTGGGCATATATGGACATAAGTGCTCCTTCAGGTAACCAGGACCCAAGCCATTAAAGGCTTTATAGGTCATCACCAACACCTTGAATTGGGCCCGGACTTCAATGGGAAGCCAGTGAAGCTGATGGAGGACTGGAGTCATGTGAACGTAACGCCCAGTCCCCGTCAGCAGCCTGGCAGCTCTATTTTGAACCAATTGAAATAGCCGGACTGTCTTCAAGGGTAGCCCCACGTAGAGCGCGTTACAGAAGTCAAGTCGGGAAGTCACCAATGCGTGTGTCACTGTCGCCAGGCAGTCGTACTCCAGGTAGGGGCGCAGCTGATGGATCAGCCGAAGCTGAAAGAAAGCGCTCCTCATCACTGCTGTCACCTGATCTTCCAGTGAAAGCTCTGGGTCAAGGAGCGCTCCCCAGCTGCGAACCTTGTCCCTAAGAGGGAGTGCAACCCCTTTCAGGACTAGGTTCAATTCACCCTCCCCGAAGCCCGATCCGCCAACCAACAAGACCTCCCTCTTGTCTGGATTGAGCTTCAGTTTGGCAATATTAATCATTTTGAAGGAAGATACAACTGTCAGTGCAGATGACATTAGTGCATGGAATGGGCAGATGCCATATAGCCCTTTGCTTCAGGCAGCAAAATGCCTTGGCCAGCTCATGATGCTCTTCTCAGAAGGCAGCCTGTCCACCATTGCTCATCTTTATCACTACAGTTCTTCCATATCTCTTCCTCTCATCATACTTAAAATGTCTATCACTTATTTATTTACTTATCACATCTTCACTTCAAGGGTAAAACTGCAGGTGTTTAGCAAAGGAATGTTCACAATCATGTTCTAAAGTAGTGTGATAGATGGCATTCTATCTAGAAGGAAGGAATGGGGGAGCAGGATGAAGAGAGATTTAACCTTCTCATAACAGTTTTTTTTCCTGCAAATTTTTCTGCTGAGAATCATTGGGATAGGGAAAGGGTTTACCACACCTTTTCTGTCCACTGGTTTACACCATTAACAGTTCCCATAATTTGCATTATGATACATTGCTAGACCAATCCATATAATTTTAACTTGCTGGGTTGATGGTTTGAAAGTGGCTTCACCATCTTGAAAACCCAAGCATTTGTAAATCAGACAAAGTCTTCGGGGTAAGTGTGCTAGGAAAAAGAAGAAATGCTGTCTGGTTAGCACCAGTGGCATTGCCTACTTTCCTCCTCTTCCCACCAATCTTCAGGACATTTTGCAAATACTTTCCAAGTGTTCATGAGACTTTGAGGAGTAATGGGTGTGTTGGTTTGTGTATTCAGGCACACTGCTAATCTGAAGCAGAGGTCTCTACCTTTTTGGTCCCATGGGTACATCTGGGAATTTGAGAAACTTGCTGTGCTACTACACAGTTTCTCAAATAGCAAATGTTGGCAGGCAGCTACCACAAAATGGCTTCCATGGAGGATGTAGCTAGTCACATGCCACTGGTAGTGACTAGTCACTACTAGGGGTCTGGTTAGCCAAAAGGAAGCTAAAGAGTTGGTGTGGAAATGGCAATGGTAGAAGAGGCTGGAAGGGAGAGATAGCAAGGCAAATTGGGTAGAGGGGAAAGAAATAGCAAAGCTTGAAAGGGAGATAAAGAAGAATGCACTAACGTTTCTCAAGATTTTTAAGCTATATTGTTTGAATGGGAAGGGAGGGAAGAACTTAGGGTGCCATTGCAGGCCCTGTGGATGCCATGGTGCCTCTGAACACTGTGTTGCGGTACCTAAAGGTTCATGAGTGATGACAGTGATGACATATATTTTCATATATGTAACCTGTTTTGCAATCATTTTTATGAAGGGAAAGCTATAAATATAAAAGAAAGTTGCAAAACTGAATCTATACTGTTTTGGCAAAACAGCCATAACCAGTTAAAAACGTTCCCTCTTAACCCTTCTTGAGCAAAATACGTTTTGACAGCCCTATTAAGTTATTTTGATGAGACTTAAGCTTTATCTTGTACTTGCCATTCCTCATGTGATTAGATGCCCCTGCTGACTCTGCTCTCAGCATCCTTTCATTGGGAGGAAAGTTGGGAAGCTGGGAATTCTATGGTCTATCTGTGTAGGCTCCCATGTCGTTTAGAACCTTCCGTAATCAGGATTCTAAGTGCTGGGAAGCATCTCCTCATAGAGAATGTGCTTCCAGCTTTAGACTTTCCCACATTAAATACTGAGAGCAGTGGGACTGAGTAACAAGAATGTGATGAAGGAGTTAGACTCAGTGAGTGAGGCTCAGCACTTCCACTCAAGCAGTTATAATTATGTGGGATGTGTGAACACCAGCATAGGGCAATATTGAAAGGGTAGGCAACAGTGACCTCCAGATGTTTTGGAGTAAAAATACTATGGTCAATTGCCAGGAGTAGTAGACCAGACATCTGGCAACCCTTAGATTGCTTACCCCTTGGATTTAGCTGCATGGTTGTGCCTGCTTACTTCTGGCTTATGCCCACATGTCTTAAGTTGACATAAAAGCAGGAGTAGGGAACTGCTTGATCCCTAAAGGCCACTTTGCAACTGGAGAAGCCCCCATAGGCTGGATGTCAGGGATGGGCAGTGCCACATCCCCAAAATGGGTGAGGGGCAATCCAATATGAGAGGCACTGAGCTGACATGTCAAGGTGATGGTGGGTCCCTCATGGGTTTTTTTCCACCTTGCACTTTCCATTATCCAGGAGGAGAAGTCTCCCTTAAGGCACTCTCTTAGTCATAGCCACGTTTTTTCACCAGGGGCTTCCCTCATTTGGAAAATGTGGGGCAGGTCAAGCACTGAGTTAGAGAAGCTCTTTTCAGGCCTTGTGATTCAGTCAAGAGTCAGCTTCATTCCACCACTTCCATTGGGAAAGGCAAGGGGAAAACAAAGCTCTGAGGGAGAGAACAAAGTTCCAAGCGGGAGATCAGGTAAGGGGTCAGGGCTTGTTGACTTGATTAGGGAAGATTTTGGGCTGCCTTAGGGTCTGCAGGTTGGAAGTTCTCTACTGAAGCTTTAAATTATTGCTTTTTTATTATTTCTTAAAAAATAACATAGGAGTCCCGAAATGTCAATAGAGCATAGTGAATCAGGCTAGGAGGGTAAGGTTCAATCATAAAATTCTGTGGGTAACTTTGCATGAAAATATATCTCAGTCTAACCTACTTCACAGTTATGAAGTTATAATTGGACAATGCTTTGTAGGCTGCCCTAATCCCTTTGGAGGAAGGACAAGATCATTTTTCTTTGGTGCAAGAGAGGAGAAAATAGCAAACTTTTGTTTCAGTAATTGGAGAAGTAATAGTTTGGCTGATCAGCACTTCACATGATCAGAGCTTTATCTCTCACTTTGTCAGTATCAGTCCACCACACTAAGAAGAAACTGGGCCTTACTGAATACAAAACAGAGACAAAAATGCCCACCTACTTGTGAAGGAATGGTTAATATTCAAAAATATTTCTAATAGCTCTCAGTACCTTTATTTATTTATTTATTTATTTATAACATTTATATGCCGTCCTTTACAACAACATCTCAGGACGGCTTACCTTGGAGCACTAAAAATGGTACAATGGTTTTAAAGTTTTCAAAACTCTTGAAAGTTCCCATATATCATCTCTTTGTAATCTTTACAATAATCTTGTAAGATAGAACACTATTAATTCCATTTTGGGGTAGTGGAACTAAGACCAAGAATAACTTGCATAAGGCTGTCTACTGAGGTTAGAAGGAAAACTGCAACTCAAAGTGGACAGTTCCTGATTCATAGCTCAACCTGCCAGGTCCCATCCACATCTATGTCTCAAATCTCACAGTCCATCCCAGTATATTTGCTGACAATAACATCATTTAATTCCTTTTAGGTATTTTCACATGGGCATTAATTCCAGGGCAATGATTAGCTGTAGGACACACATGAAGCCAAGGAACACCAATGCTAGTGTAGTATAGTTAGCAAGAAGCACTCTTACAGCAAAGAGCCCCTATAACTTGGTGGGTAAAGTACAATGCCAGTCTTCTCAAGCCAGCCTAAGTGCCAGATGCATGTTGTGTGAAACTGAGGGGGCTCATTGAACTGCCCCTCTCCTTTCTAGCTCAGCCTGTAAAGATCCATAATAGTATCATACTGAAGATGACAGTCCTACTTCTTTAAAATCAAAGTAATAGCACCTAGTGCACTGAGTTGTTGTGACAGCAAAACACAACTTTTTTTAAAATGCTATATAAATGAAAACTGGCTATTATAGAAGTTACAATGTATGGCACACTAATTCCTATAAAACCAATTAATTATATTATTATATTAGTGCTGGCTCACTGAAGTATATTTCTGAGCAGAAGATACACATTCATTTTGGGGGTTGATGTAACTTGTCATATTAATGATTCAACATGTACCTAGACAATAGTTTAATGTATGGTGAACATTTTCTTTAAAGAATGTTGCATTTCGGCTAATGATCAGGACATATGATGATGGGCATACATAAGATATGCTTACCATGAAAAACATTATCTTGTGGTGACTTTAGTCTGGGGAAGAGAAACCGAATCAAATAAAAACAAAACAGAATAGTTTTGTGAATAGACCCTAAGTGCTTCTACCACAAAATTTAGCTGGGTGAATGAACCCTTAGAAAGCATTGCACATAGGATTTTATTAGATAAAATTAAAGGAGGCTGAAAATTAAGGAGATCTTTCAATGGTCTCCCTTTGTTGAAGTTTGAAGTAATGTATATTTAGAGTGTTTTAAAGTGATGCTAAGAATGCTTTTTAGCCCGGTTATTTGTGAATGTTGCCAAGATGGGAAGAACACATAAAACACTTTAAAAACAAATCTGCATTATAGCAGATGCCAGCAAAATAACATTTTCTTTTACACCTGTATCTTTTAAAAATGCCCTTTTATTAATGAAATGCATTTTTAAAAATATTTTTTTCAGAAGATTATTTGGAGACCATCCTCCACCTTAAAAAAAAACAAAACACCCTTGCTCTCTCCATTTATACTTTCCTAACTATCTGAGACTACCAGACCATGTTGATTAAACTTTCCTTTACGATAAAGATCATAATAACTCTGATTTTACTAGCCTTGAAAGAAAAGGTAATGACAATAATAGAAACCTAAAAATAGAGACTGCAAGACAGGTCCTTATTTCCCTTTATTATGCCTTCACCGTTGCCATTATATCGGCGGAGACGCGGATGCACTTTGAAGATGCCGCTGCTGCTGCTGCTGCGGCTCCGCGCGGGGTGGGGAAGATACCCGCCGCGCTTGCTGCTGCTGCTGCTGCGTCGGTTCCCAAGGGCTGAGGCATAGCAGCGGAGGAAAGAACGGCCGCCCCGGCGGCGGCAGCGCAAGCAGCAGCAGCAGCAGCAGCAGCAGCAGCAGCAGTTTCCCCTTTCCCCAGCCCTGACTCTACGGGCGCATGCTCACTTGTGCCCGCAGCCCTGGACCATATTTGTCAGGACTACTCGAGAGACGGAGAAAAAAATAAAGAGAGAGAGAAAGAGAGAGAAAGAGAGAGAGAGAGGATTTGGGGGGGGTAAGGAAGCGGCTGGTTCCGATCTGATTGCTAACCCATTCACTGCAATGCACAAGGCTGAGGATGGCTTTCAATGGTCTCCCTTCGCTGAGGATGAAAGTTAAGAGAGATAAAGGGAGGCAAGCGCACCTCCTCTGTCTCCCTGATAAAAAGGGAGGGGGGTTAAAAAACGGAAAGGGGGGGTCAGAGTCCCACTACAACATTTTGCGAAGGGGATGGAACTTAATAGGGGGAAAGTGGCCAGATGACTCTGAAGTGGCCGAGAAGTGGGTGGGTCATTGGGGATCTTTCCTAAAATCCGAAGTGCGTGAGAGTGAAAGAGGAACAAAAGAGAGAGAGAGAAAAGGGGGGGGGGTGCAAGCATTTCCCACCCAGCCACCCCTTTTCTCCCTTCTCCCCACACACATGTCGGGTATTGGGGGGTGGGTGAGGCAGAAGTGGTAGCGAATCGAGGAGGGCATTTCCCAGTCACCCACATATTGACGGGCGGCGCGGGAGGTGGGGGGGGCGGCGATTTTGCGGTGTCCTGCCCCACCGCTCGGGAGGCGGCCGACGGCATTCTTGACACTTCTGAAGGCAGCGTTTGGGGGAGGGGAGGCGAAGGGGAGCGGGTGGTTGCCAGGGGGTGCCGCAGCGAAGATTTGGGGCGCCAGCCGAGAGGGCGGGTGGCGTGGAGGGGCCGCCGCCGCCGCGGCCGTTCTGTTTTGTTTATGGGCTTTTTCCTCCGGAGAGGGAGGAATAAGGGCTGGCCGTGCGCGCAGGGATGGGGGGCAGGGACGGGAGAAAGGACTTTTCCCACCCAGATTTGGCTGCGGCGGGATATACCGGTTGAATGTGTAGCGTGTGTTGTGTCTCTCCTTCGGAGAGAGAGAGAGAGGAAAAAAGGCCTGTTCAGATCAGCGCGCAGCAGCCTCCGCCGCCGCCGCCAGCTTCTCCGGGTTATTTATTTATTATTATGAGGATTGTTATAATATGCGCCCACCTTCTTGTCTCCCTTTTGCAGCTTCTGGACTTTGTGGCGTGCGTGCGCGCGTGGCGGTGTGTGTGCGTGTGTGCGCGCGCGCGCGCGCGCGTGTGTCGGTATATAGAAATATAATACTGAGCTCCCCAATTCCGCCATTTTGGGCAAACTTTGCACACGCACGCACACACCACACGCGCAGAGAGACGCTCCTCGCAGTTTCTAGTGGGAGGGAGCCCGGGAGCGGCCGTGGCGGGGGGAAAGCTCCTCGCCGTGCGTGTCTTTCACGGAGTGGAAACGTGTGTGGGGTGAGGGACGGGTTATCTTCGCGGGAGACGGGAGAGTGGCACTGGAATACTGGCAGCAAAAGCTCCCTCCCTTCGTGAAAGACGCGGGGATTTCTTTTGCGTGTGTCTGTTGGGGAGGAGGAAGGGGTGTTTACAGAGCGAAGGAAGATGGTTCGTGTGAATTCTGCTGCCTCATAACCTGGAACTTTACTGCCCTTCTGCGCTTCCTGTAGTGTAGTCCATACAAGCGACGGCTGTAGGTTGGCACACTTGTTCTAAGCCCTTCCTGGGGAGATTGGAAGGCGCGCGTCCAAAGCTTCCCATGAATGCGTGTCTGGCGGGGAACTAAGGCCTGCTGTGCGGTTTGAAGAGGTAGAATATGATCAAGCGTGTGGTGGGAAGGAATCCCCCGAAGCTCCTTCATCGTTATTCACACACGCACGCAGCAGCAGGAAGCGTGATGGGAAAAGTTTGAAAGGCGCAAACGGGGAACCCCTCGGAAGTGTGGGTGAAAGTGGGGCTGGGCTGAAGAGACCAACGGAAGAAGGAGACACCTCCCCTCAAGACGGAGCGTGATTCTTCTCCAAGCGAGAGGATCCTGGAGCTGGGAAAATGAGAGGCACCGAGCAGAATTAATCAAGGGGGGAAAGAATCCAGAACCGTTTCTCTCCTTGGAAGAGAAAACGGCCTCGGGCTTTCCTGAAGGTGGGGAATACGAAAAAGAAGGGCAAAGGGGAAAAACTCTGAGTTTTTTACAGGCAACCTCCTCTTCCCGTCGTAGGCTCCATAAGAAAAACGGGACCCGATTAGCAAACAAGAGCCTTTCTCATTATGCAACTTCCTCAGTCAAACACCCGGTTTCTCTCTCTCGCTCTAAACGTACATTTTTATGGCCCGCCGTACTAGAGTCGCGCCACCGTGTCCTTTCGGACATTTCTCTTTAAAAAATGAAGGTAGCGAGAAGGTTAATTTATTGACACCCGCCCCCCCCCCCCCAAGCTGATTCACGGCAGTTTTAGGCTTCTGACGAGAGGGAGGAAGCTAATTAGATGGTGGTTGTAGGGGAACCCCATCACAGCCTCGAGCGCAGCTTGGATTTGGTAGATTTGCTACGGTGGCGTCGGAACTTGGGAAAGTTGCACAAAAAAGAACCCGTACCCCTCTTCTCAGATTTTCCTTATTTTAGCACTGGGGGACGGTAGGAGAGAATACGTAT
Organism: Varanus komodoensis; assembly: GCF_004798865.1. NCBI lineage: Eukaryota > Metazoa > Chordata > Lepidosauria > Squamata > Varanidae > Varanus > Varanus komodoensis. The sequence goes on along the minus strand of NW_025335268.1, from coordinate 48,170,595 downwards.
CTTGAATGGTCATAGTATTTCTCAAGAAAAGTTTCAAGTGCAGCAGAAATATATTCAAAATTGACCAAGGAGGGACCCCTACTGGTGGAAGGAAAGCATCCACCCTAGGGATGAAAGTTCAAATTCTGGCCTGCAAGTTTCGCAATGCTTGTGTTTCAGGGTTTGTGAATTGTTAAGGTTGTATACTAACAAAGATTTCCAAGGTATGGTATTCATTTCTCCCTCCATTTCTGTTTTTACAGTGTTTCATAATACAAAGGGTAGAAGAGCAATGCGTTTTTGTTTAACATTATGACATTAAGCTTTCTTTTTGAATAATGACCAACGTGTTAAGCACATCTGATAGTTGTAGAATTTGTAGCTATGAGTTTATAAATCACTTTCTCTTTCCACTTTGGTTGTCTGCTAGTGTTAGGTTATTTTCACATTTGTTTATAAAGCATTTTCATGTAGAGGACCATTTTAGCATATGGTTAAAATGAGTTTTATTGAAGAGCTTCATTTTAACTAAAGACTTTGCCTTAAAGTTTATTTTTTCTGACAGAAAATGTGTTCATTGTTAGGAGTTTATCACATCAGGATAGTAAGGGTCTGAACAAATTAAATTGAAAAAAATCCAAATTTCATTCTGGAGATTAGACTATACAAGTAGGCATGATTTTTTAAATTATGGATGTGAAAAGTTCCTAATGATTTATGTAATCAAAATCACTTGTTTGAATTTGCTTCTAGAGTATCTTCAGAAGAAATTAATAAATTTAACAATATTCCATCATCACTGCATGTCATCTTAATGTGGGAACTGGTATCTGTACCAAAGAGCCATGCATTTAGGTTGTGAATTTTGCATCTTGGCCATGAAGGGACCATGAATACTTGTCAGTATAAAGCACTTGAAGATGTTCTGCATTCTGGCAAGTTTAAAAGATAAATATTTCATGTTGGTTGGCAAAAATGTACTTCTCCCCACCTCACTCACCAAGTGAGTCATTCCCATTTCTGTAAGAGTTGCTTTACTCCAGACATTGATTTACCCAGATAATTGCAGGATAGCTGGAGCTCATTTGCTTTCTAGCAATCATGAATGGAAACATGGAGAACCTGAGTTGCTCAACAAAAACAAAAAAGCTTTTTCCATGCCCCTTTGAAAACCCATGGCATTGGGCACAAGGACATAATAAGGCCTATATATTTTTAAGGGAAATATGCTGAAAATACATTGTAAGTAAATGTGTGGCCAGGTTGGTTTTCTCAGTAGTTTAGAGCACTGAACTGCTAGAGCCTTGATGGAAGGAGACTTGGATGAATCTGCTCATGAGCTAGAATGAAGAAGCACTTCATCTCTGTTATCATTGTATCAGCACAGTCTTGTCCTATGGAATTGTTTTTGTAGAAAAGGGATTATATACACCTCAGAGCAGTGGAGATTCTTGGGACCCCACTGTGATGACTTTGCAAAACATTTTACTGGTAAAATCTCTTACATTTGATGCAACTTCAACTCTACTTTGAAAGGAGACTCTGGGCTAGTGGTTGAAGTAGCCACCTATCCAGTTTTTGATGAATGAGTCTGTTAGTTCCATGGCTATTCTGGCTTGTAAAAGCTCCCAGAAGAGTACTGGTGAGTTGGGTGGCAGAGGTTTGGAAATGCTTCTTTAAGGAGATGTCCTAGTTTCCTAAAAAATAAGGTGTGTTGTGAGACCACTGCTGGAAAAATAGTTATTGGCTCAGAATACCCTAGCTCATATTCTTTTCTTAAATAAGTTTCTAGAATGAGTTGTAGCAACTAGCTTTATCTTATCTGGACCTTTTCCAGATTGGTTTCAAGCCTGCTATTGAGACAAAAGCAGCTTTGATTGCATTTGTGGATGACCTATAGCAAGAACTGGGCAGGAGGGGAGATCCCTGTAGGCTCTGCAGAACCTTACAATTGCATTTAGTACCATTGATCATGGCATCCTTCTGGGATGTTTGGCTGTATTTGGGGGCATTATTTAGCAGTGGTTCTGATATGCCTTCAGTTTTCTTACCGTTCAGGTTTCTTAAAAAAATATTTAATGTTTTCAGTTGTGCTGGATTTCAGCTTTCTATATCTAGTTTATTTCACAATAGGAATTACCATTTCTGATCACCAGGATATCAACATAGCTTTCTTTTTTTTTCTTTTTGCCTGGATTCTTTTCACTGGGCACACCTAAACAATTCTGATGGGACAATATTCTCTGTTGGACAATGTTCCCTGATGGCCTAGATGATACATCTAATATCTATCAGAATTCATTGTGTGCATCATATTTGTGATGTAATGCCGAACATATTTAAACATTTCTGCTGGGTTAAGGCATACTTATGTATCAAGCTCTACTATAACAATTATTTCTCCAATTATAGAATTTATCAAGTTTGAAACTTTAAAAAACACCTGCTCTGTCTACATCTCTTATTGTAGGTATACCTTTATTTACAACACACGGGTAAAAAGTCACCTTCCCCTTTTCAGGTGAGTCCAATAACAGTGTAATCACATACATGGCATCACTAATTTTATTGCTGTTTTAGGTTAAATATTTCTGTTGGTGGTATAGAAAGGGTAAGGGCTACAGTAGGGAGAATTGGCATGCTATTTTATTGCTTGGTTTGCAGAACTTTTGTACATCTACATATGTCTCTTAATGTATATGATAGTAGCTTTTCCCGGTTTGTATTTCAGACTTATTTGGGTACTAAATATGATGGAACAGAATCTGATCCTCATTTTAAAGAATTTAGATTTATCTTACCCCCCTTTTGAATAGAGGAAGGATGGGCAACATTCAGCCCTCCAAATGTCTTGGGTTATAACTTCCATCATCCCTCATCATTGGCTATGCTGTCTAGGGATGATAGGAGTTGTAGGTCAAAATATGTGAAGGGACACAAGTTGCCTAAAGGGAGTAGTGGCATCTGATGGGAAGTGTGGGTAGAAAAAGGGAACCACCTTTATTTTGCAGCATTGAGCATACTTAGTAGCATATGTTCAAGAAATCTGATGAGGGTGCAAAACTTCAGACCCAATAGTAACAACCCATCAAATTCTGGTCCTCTGAAGTTTATCAGGAGATCACACTCCTGTTGCCTGGCTTCATCTCCTTGTATCCAGACACCTTCGATTGGTGATTTCCTGGTTTTGTACATTTCCCTCCTCATTTTAAAAGGTTGAAATACCTCTTCTGAGGTTTAATCAGCAGGAAGAGCTTTAAGCTAAAACATATGATATTTGGGAACTTTGCTTTTGATCATATGGACATGCACATGGTAGGCATGTCATGAGTTGTGCCAGCTGGATCTGGGGGTCGGACTAGATGGCCCGGGAGGCCCCTTCTGACTCTCTCTGTTTCTATATCCTTTTGTCTTCAGCTCAGTTTAACACTAGAATACCCCCTGCTACCAAGTCCTCTGCAAAATTTAATTAAGCCATTGAACTGATAAGAGTTTTGGTAAGGCTGAATAATGTTCTCCAGATCCTGCCTGATTGTATGCCTCAAGAAGTTGGTGCTGGGAAACTGAACTCTGTTGCTCTGTGAAATTCTGTGCGGTAATAACTGCCTGAAGCTGCTGAAAGAAATCATCTGGAATTCTGGGCTTGGGTTTCATCATTATGCTGATGATATCCCACTCTGTCCTTTTTCAGCTGATGCCAAGGAGATTGTTAAAGTCTTGAGCTGTTGTATCGGTCACACTGATACTTTGGATATGCGGAACAAGCTGAGGCTCAGTTAAGATAGGATGGAAATAATGTTGATGAGAATACAAGCTAACACAGGATTAGAAGTACAGCCTGTTCTAGGTGGAGTTCTGCTGGCTTTAAAGGATCAAGTTCACAGCTTGTGGGGGTGCTTCTGTACCTGTTCCTGGAGGGTCATGTTGCTTCTGTGGCCAAAACTGCCTATCTTTGCATGGTACATCCATACCATCCTTTCCTGGAAAAGATAGATTTGGCCACAGTCATCCTTGAAATGTTCACCTGCAGTGCTTAATATTACTGCAGTATTTAATGTACTCTATGTGGTGCTCCCTTTAAGCATGTTAAGGAACTGCATTTGGTGCAAATTTATCCAGTTGCTTTCTTGTGTACATCTTGCTGATACTATACCAACTTTCAGTTTGTTTCTGGGCCCAATTCCAGGTGTTTATTCTTAGCTATAAAGCTCTGAAAGGTTTGAGGTCAAGAAATTCAAAGACCACTTACAGTATGAATCTGCCTGCAGCTTACAATCTGCTTCAATGGCTCTGTTGCACATCCCATCATATTAATGTGAATATGTGACTGCATGAGCCCTCCAGCTGTGGACTTGGCTCCCTAAGGAAGTTAGACTGAACCCATCCATCTTTGTTTAATTTTGAGTAGCATGCTAAAATGTCTTCATTCTACTTGAGATTTTGAAAGCTTTTAAATATGGTATTTTACTTTCACTGATGTTTTAAGTATATTTTCTTAATTTGCTATTATATTGTTTTAAAGTCTTCAAATGGCATGATGGGCTGAGGATCATTCAGAGCAGAAAGGTGACTAATTCTGGACAGAGTAGGAAAAAAAGAAGCTCTTATGGCACAGTTGCTTTAAATGCTTCTAACAATTTGGGGGTTCCTAGTTCTGCTATTTATCATTTATTAGCCTTCTTGTGGTTCTTGCACAACCAGAGGAAATATTTTATTTATTTATTTATTTAATGATTGTAAGGAAAACTATCCCCTGTGGAAAATTGAGTGGGGGAATTCTCTTCTCTTTGCTTTCAGCTGATGTGTTCTGGTTCCTCTTAGCAGTTGACATTGCTGGGAAAATTGATGGTGTCTGACAAGTACTGTATCTTCTGTTGCTTTCTACAGTATACTGTTAAATTAATCAAACAATTACACTAAGCTAGCCTGTTCGCCTGTTGTGACATATATGCTTTGGAGATTTAAAATTGTATTTACTTGATGTTTATAGCAGAACTATCATTTTAAAGTCAACTTCATTTAGGCTACAAGTCTATTCAAGTTTGGGTAGAAGGAAGGCCTACAACTCCAGAGGGCAAGGTCTATCTAAACTTACATAGGATTGTACTTTTAATCACTTTGATTCTGGATGGTATATTTTGAAATTCCAATCATTATTTATTATGCTTTATATAAAGGCTTGGTACTTAATCTGTTGCTAACTTTGATTGGACTGATTTTTCCTGATACATGTTGACAAATCAGTTTTCTGATTAACAGTAACAATTTATTTTCATTACCACATCACCTGTTTTACATTATAAGGACAGGTAGTTTCAATAGAGACATTATGAAATATAGTGATTAATGAGAACATGGAAAGGATAAGTGATACACTATCTCATTTAATTCTTCAAGAACAAGGTAATCAGCCAAAACCTTAATAGTGCAATAATTCAGGAAATGAGATATTTCAAAGCAAAATAATGTTCATGTTAAAATTATCTAGAAGACAATTACTCAGAAATCAGATTCCTTTGTGATTTAATTCCAAGTAAATTGAAAGATCATGTTTGAATAGATTGCCAACACATTGTGGACATAGAGGGTAACTGACCAAAGGAGATTTTGTGGCATGATTTATCAAATGAGAATTTTTCTCTCTCCTTCCTTATATGTGATTTTAGTCTTGGTAAAGCTTGGTAGAAGACTGCAGTCATAAACCGTGAGGTGTGTGTGAGTGGAGAGAGGTGGGACTCCTCGAGGGCTTCCCTTCATTGCTTGATGAGGGGCTGTTTAGTTCGTTGTGTTTCAGTGCTGAGTTGATTGCATTTTAGCTGGACTGCACTAAAAATTATTGGAAGAGAATTGGTGTGTGTTCAGTGAAAATGTGTTGGTGACTTTTTCTTCTGAGAGGGGCAAATCTTCTGTTACAACTTAAATGCTACAAAATTGTTCTTAGAAGTCCACTATTACTGTTTGATTCAGTTGTTGTAGCCTTCTTGTATGAGTGGGTCTGTCCTTATTTTTCTTTTGCTCTAGACAGCTTTTGCTCTCACCAAGAAATTTGTTTCTTTATTTGTTTAAAAGTGTTGTGAGCCATGCTTCTCCTTCTCAGCAGTATCAGTAATTTTCACACACCAGTGCTTCTTTGCCAGATGTCTTTATTTTGCACACAAGTCACTGAGCATACACAAAGCAAAGCAAAATGTTGAATCCTCTCTGACATTCTTCACCCAAACCTTTCCTTATGAATCTTTCTGTGTCTGTGCCTGTGGGGAGGAGTCTGCACTCCTCCCTCAGAGACCCTACTTGGGCCACCCAATGACTGTGATGACGGACTGTTGGGTCCACCTCCTCAGGAGCACAGGCTCCCCTAGCGATAAGATTCCCCATCTCTAAATCTTGTCACTGACAATGTTGTTGCTCTTCCTCATTCTAACGGGTGGATTGACTGATCCCCTCAGCTGCCCTTGAACTCATCTTTCCCATAGCAGGCAGAGGTGGGTGCCCAGGGCCTTGGACTGCATCTGGAAATGGGACTATTTCAACAATCATCTTGTTATCACTCTGAGCTGTCAGTCTCCCCAGAAGGTGCAAACTACTCAAATTCAAAGCTGTCTGTCCAGCCAAACTGGTTAGCCTCTCATGTGCACCCCTGAAGTTTGCCAGAACATGCATGCATGACAAAAATGGACCATGTAGCAGGAATCTTGCTTGTGCATCTTGCTTACCTAACATGAGCCTATGGCACGTTGACATAGTAAGGAAAGGAAAAAATATCAAGAAGGCATGACAAAGGCTGATACATTGTCATTGAGTACCAAAATTGTATCAGAATAAAGTGGTCATTTGCCTTTGATTTGCTGTCTCTAGCCACTGAGGCAATGGTACCTTCACACGCTATATTAGTTGGCCACTGAAACAAGGCACTCACTTTTTTCAAGAGCTTGCTAAAGCTTTGATAGAATATTTTATTTATTTATTTATTAAAACATTTCTATGCCGCCCCTTGCCATAGCCTCGGGGCGGCTCACAACATATGAATAGTTGTCCACTACATAAAGATAATCCCCCAAGGCTGTTTCAAAACTATTCAGATGCATACTCTTTCAAGACCAATTTAATATTTGTGATTTATGCAGATCACAACTGATTATCTATTTAAGCAGATAACAGTTTAAGCATGGCAGAAGAACTAGTGCTGATGCCTTGATCCACAGGTAACTTCTTGCTTATCAGGAGAGACCAACTAATGATGACTATGACCAGGAATACATATTGAGCTAGACACACACTGGGATAGACCAGTGGGTTTCCAGGGTTTTGTGAACCTGAGACCTGAAGAGATATTAAAGGGGCCTCAGTGAGGAAATTCAAGGTTTTTTGGCAACTCTTTCAGCCTAGGATATCTCATGTCTGAGATACTATCCATCAGCCTGCTGATGAAGACCTTACTCTATATTTGAATTATTTATTTATCCATTCACATATTTATATGCCATCTATAACTGCCAGAATGGCCTCCCTAAGTGGCTTACACAATAAAACAGGATAAAACAGTTAAAAGAATAACATTTTAATAAATAAGAATAATACAGTATAATAAAACCAGTGAAGGTCCATTGGCACTCACAAAAGTCTTAGATATAAAAAGGTATGTCTTTGCCAGGCACTGAAAAGAAAACAGATGGCACTAGGCAAATTTCTCTAGGGAGTGAGTTCCAGAGATGGGGGGCAGCCGTAGAGAAGGCCCTTTTCCTATTTGCCACCTCTCTTATTTCCCTGAGAGGTGGCTCTTGTAGAAGGGCCTCCTGAGCTGATCTTAAGGGGCTGGTAGATGGGTATAGGTTGTCCTTCTGTTAACTGGGCCCCAGGCCATTTAGCGCTTTATATGTTAAAACAAGTACCTTTGAATTAGGCCTAGGCCTAACTGGTAACCAGCGTAATTCCTTCAAAACAGAATGTGGACCACTCTAGGAGTGCCACTCACCAACCGAGCAGCCCAATTTTGTACCAGTTGCAATTGCCAGACTGTGTTCAAGGGCAGCCCCACAAAGTGCATTACAATCTATTTTGAAAGTTATCAGTGCATGGGTAACTATTTTCAGGTTCCCCCTGAAAGCTGGTAAATCTGCCACAGCTAGCAAATGCACTCTGGACACTGAGTCCACCTGGTGTTCTGAGGACAGACACAGGTCCAGAAGCACTCCTAGACTGTGTACCCTGTCCCTTAGGGGGAGTGTGTCCCCATCCAGGACAGAGTAGTTCCCCTCCAGCCTGTCAGAGGATCCCCACCGTACCAATAGCACCTCTGTCTTACCAGCATGAAGCCTCAGTTTATTGACACTTATCCAGTCCATTAATGAGCCCAGGCCCCCACTCAGGATGGTGAGAGCCACACCTGGTTTAGATTAAAAAAAAAAAGACAGAGCTGAGTATCATTGGCATATTGCTGACTCAGCCCAAACTCCAAATGACATCTCCCAGCAGTTTCATGTCATTGTTAGACAGCATGGAGGAATTACTTAGTATGTGAGTGCTGCTGTCTGCCCTAAAGCAGGAAGTGTAAGCATAGAAAAAAATTCAAGCTGAATTTAATCAAATTGAATTCCAGAATATTATTACAATGTGTTTTAAGAATATGGATTAATTAGTCCAGTCCACACTGGTGATCATTGTAGAAAGTTATTACAGGATTAATGAAAAACCAGATTTTGAGATAGCCCTCTATTTTGTTAATTTATGACAATATATTTGTATCTGATTTAAATGTTGACATTCAGAAACCTCCACCATCTGTCCTGATGTCTCTCAGCTGAGCAAGTAAACTGAAATACTTTGTTTGTGCTATCAGGTAATACGAACATTCTTGTATTTGATTGAAATGTAGAAGTTGTTTCACATGTGCAAGTCTTTGTATGATGAACATGTGTTTGTGATCTGATCCTATAACTCTACAGTTTCTATGCTCTTTGTATTGTATATTTGTACAGTATTTGCTATTTATAGATACTTCATCTGTAGTTTTTCTTACTGCTTTTGTAGAAGAATACTTAGATCTAAATCTCTTGCGTTCTTTCATCTCTATATTCAAGCCCATGAAGAGGAAATAATGTTTTGTTTGGTCACATACAACAGGCTTTTTTTCAAATGAAAAATCATTTGAAGGCTAGACAAGGCAATTTCTGTGATTTTTGTAATAGCAGCTTTCATATGTTTTGGCTATACCAGGTATTCTACATTACCTGTAGTACTGTAGTACTTCACCATTATTCTGCATATGAAATAGTTAATTATTGGAAATGTATGAAGGAAAAAGTAGAGGCATGTCAGTTACAATCAGATAATAGTATAGCATATATTTCCACATTGTATAGACAATAGAAAGTACAGTTGGCAAATATTTACTAATTTTTCACAAAGTTAGCCTAAAAGCTTGCTTAGTATTTTATGATACTCTGATTGGTCCAAATAATACTACTGTGTAATGATTTTTCAATTAGTTAAGTTCCCTGTAAGCTAGGAAGAACTGCACTAGAAGTGCTGAAAGAAGGGAATTGTGCTATTGTTGGACAGCAAACTTTCAGTAGAAGATGTTAACCTTCTTCACAGAATAAAATGGAAAGGAAAATGACTGTGTAAACTTCCTTGAGTTTTGTGTAAGAGCAAAACATTGGGGCTATAAATGTAATATAAAATGCTACTAAACTGATGCAAAGCATTCTAATAGACCTACACATGCATTTTGATTTCTTGAAAGGTTTTTTTGACCTGGTTGCATGCAGCAAGCAGGTTACTGTTGCAAGCCCTTGTGACTTCTCATT